>NW_027273883.1:24060000-24660000 GCF_046630095.1 Trachinotus anak
GCTATCTATTCAGCATTTAGATGGACAGGTTTATGTATCAGAGAGCCTTCAGAGTCTTTTGTTATTCCAGGCATTCTTTTTAAACCCTGGTGTCTACATTACCTATAATGCAACTTGGCCACTGCATGTTTGGAGATTCATGTATACTAGTAGTAATGTGGTGTCCCTTTGAGGCCCTAACCTCAAGCAGAGCTGAGGAGCAGACTACAGAGGTCTGAAGGCTCACTGATTTCTAACTCCACATTTTTGAAACTTATCTTTAGCCTCCACCTTTTTTTTTTTAATATTTGTAGAAGTAGATCTGTAAACAGACTGAACAGACTAAACAGAATAAAGTTGTCATGGTGTACATGTTAGCAAACAATCACACATACAGCAAACACAAAGCAACCTTAGCATTCATTTGGACTCATGTTTCGGTCCATCTGGCAAATGTAAACCATTATGTTAATCAGCTAATTTAGACATTGCTGCGAGGTGCTCATTGGCTAGCGTAGGGGGTTTACCACATCAGATAAAACAATTAGCTAAAAGATGCTAAAATATTTCTTAGAGCTGAGGGGAGCTGCAGCGTCAGATAATCCTGTGTGGGTTTGTTACCTTTTACATTAGGTCTACACATTGGATTGGATCTATTGTTAATATGAATATATTGATTTAGGGCAGTTTTAAACACTACATAATCATATATTACTGTGGACATGTGGTTTCCATGCCTGTGAAACTGTATTTGTGTGTTCCATCTAGCCCAGAAATGTCAGGTACAGGTCCCTGAGGTCCAGCAAGTAGGCTAACTGTTCTGTTCAGTAGGTTTAATGCTCTTGCTCTTGCTTGCTGTCACCTTTTAAAGTTGTGGTATCATGTCAGTAATAAAGGGCATATGTTCATGTTTCACCAGGATGAGGAATGTTTACAGTGTTTACAGCATGTATTATATTATCAGGGGCTGTTCCCACCCATCCAGTCCATGTTTGTCTTTATTCATCCAGCAGCATTCTCTGTCACTAGGTTATCAATGTGAGAGGTTGGGGATGGGGTGAAGCACCACCCAAAGGATCCACCTTACCTCATGAACCCCAACATCAACACACAGAGACATTAAAAGACACAGTAGAAATGGTCACAGTTTTTAAGGATATATCATGCATGTTTACTCTTTGAAGCAGATCATGTGTTATTTCTCTCACCCTCCATCTCCTCAGTGTCAGGAAACTGTGCCTGAGGCTATAAATCTGCAAGAAAAAAACAAAAAAAACACAACAGAAATGTTCAGTGCTTCTGGTCACATGTCTCTTGCTTTCTCCTGTCGTTGCTGTGAGCTTTTGTGTTTGACAGCTGCACGACAGCAGCAAAGTAGAATTAGGAGTGGGAGTGGAATGCACATACACACGTGACTTACCATTTAAAACACAGGCTACTTATTATTATTTTAACATGGGAGTTGGTGCATGTTGCAGCTTTCAGATAATGCACCATTTTACTCATTTAGACAGCTGCAGCTGAACCGAAGCACCTCAATAACAGCACGTTGGGGGTGCAACAGCTACACGTATCCTCAGGAGCCTTAATTTGCCAAAATGTATTGCCTCACATATCGGATCAATGTACAGAGGTTGAATGTCACCCAGTGAAACTGGGGAAAGTGAGCCTTGCAGGCCATGGCCACAGGCTAATGAAATTTTGATGCAGCTTTATTTAGAACTATATTTTACAGGATTACGTTCCAGGCTTCATTTCCAACTTCAAAGGCGAGCTTTCACCACTGCTGGGGGTGGCAGGCAGAGCTGCACCACTCCCCAGAATAAAAAGGTTCCTGATTATTTTGTGCTTGTTTTTTTCTTCTTCTTCCATCATTCAGAAGGCTTTCAAGTGATCAGTTTTAATCTGACTCACTTTATTTTTCATCCTTTTCCCACTTTGCTCTGTTAATCCATGAAGTGAGATATGCAGCCGGTTTGTGTGTGGCTCTCTTGATTAGATTAGATTACTGCTTTCATCACTTGTGGCCTGATGAGAGATAGAGTGGGGGGGGGGGGGGGGGGGTATAGAACTGCCAGCACTCTCCATTTAAATGGTTCTGGAGTGGTGACAGCTTTACCCCAGAACAAACAGTTGATGGGCTGTGTATGTTCGAGGATGTTAATATTTCCGCTGCTCATATGCATTCATAAGCTGGAGCTGATGTGAATGCATGTCACTGGTTGTATATTTTGTTTGTCCCAATGTGTTAAGTGTTTGCAGAAGGGCTGCACGATTAATAGTGTTCAGGTCATGATCTCAATTCAGGCCTTTATGCAATCTCGTTTTTGCTGTATTACTGCTGTGTTTGCGTTAGTGAGGAGATCTACTGCATCTGACCAGGTGCCCCCACTCTTTTATTTGAAGCTTAAAAACAGAAGAACGCTGTGCACGTCTGTTTGGTGAGGCAGGTGCGTAGGAGCAGGATGAATGGATCCGAAGTAGCAATTTGAAAAACCTGCATGCTGTCTAACTTGCAATTAACAATTTATTTGCTACGTTTCAGTGCTAGACCTTCATCAGGCAAATGATATTTGTCTGTTAGACAGAGTGCAGGATTTTAAAAATTATTTAAGCTTTACATAGAACCAAACCTGCTGGAGCTTGGAGGAGGGAAGAATCCCTTTACAACTGGGCTAGGTTTTTCAGCAGAGGCTGCCTCTGGTTGCGAGTGAGCTGTGTTACAATTTTTGTGTTAAAATTTTACAACTTTTTAAAATTCCATGCACAGCGGAAAACACTTGTTCAAAGTTCTTCTAAAGAGCAGATACGAGACTTGATCATTCTTTCAGCTCGTTTACACAGGAGGCTTCTGAGACACATTTTTCAGTCATCTCTCATGCATGTCTGACAGAACAGATTTGTGCAGATTTGTACGACGTGTTCAAATTGCTTATTTTCTTTAACCAGCTGTCAACCACCCACAGGTAATTAGTTTACTTTCTTGAGAAATTGCTTCAAAGATTAATTAATTGTTAAAATAGTTGCTGGTTGTTTTCATGTCAATCATCTAATTGATTGATCATTTTAGCTCTAGAAATGTGGCATACCTGAGAACTGTGGTAGAAAACTGTCACCTTAGTCCTTTGCAATTAGAACAAAGAGCGTACGCTAACACTGCTGTCCCAGGCATATGATAAATATCCATATTACATTCAAGTACAGTCAACCTTGCCCTCTGGCCTTCTCCCTCCTCATTACGACCTCTCTCTCCCTCTCACTCTGTCTCTCTGTACGTCTCTTTCCCTCTGTTCTTCTCGTTCATTCCCTCCTTCTCCTCATCCCCCTGCTGGATGGATGGTTTGCAGCTTAGGTGCAGCAGCTGGTGCCCCAGGAGATCACTGACCTGGGGTGAACACTGAGAAAGAGTCAAGTTAATGTTTTATTCCATTACTCACATTGAAACACCAGCAGTAGCACCAGCAGTTCTCAATGTCATCCAGAGGGTAAACACTGCTCAACCAGGGGAAAACTACAAAAACATCAGCAGCACCATCACAGCACATGGTGACACATACACATTTACATCCACAGTCCTGGAAGCAGAACTGGTGTTTATTTAAAATGTGCTATGCAAGTTAGACAATAACAGTTATTTGTAATCCCTACAGCACCTCTCTCTTCCTGTTGACTCTTTATTTCTGAGGGTATCGTATTATGTCATGCAAACAGATTGCCTGAAGCAGCATGGAGAGCACCTCTGGGTGGTCGGATGTGTTTGTTGAGCATGTGGGGAGAATACCAGAGAAAAAAGAAAAAAACAACTGCCACTGTTTCAAAGACAGTCTGCATCTGCCACTGTGCAGTCTTTTCTCTGTCTGGGCTTTCATCCTCGTGTCCCAGATGATTTCATATCTTATATAAGGACAGATTAAGAATAAATAAATAAATAAAACACAGCGAGTCCAGACAAAATGGCTTCGAACAGCCATCAGTTAGGAGTCAGATATGCAGCATTTCTGACTATCTCCCTCTGCCATTGAATCTAATCCAATTTGCTGACCGCTGTGACATTTTTGTGATCATGGAAAAGTGCAGCATTGGCTGAATTTATTGTTGCAGGGCCTCTGGTTTTTTGATTAATGTGTTCTGAGCCCATCCTTATCTGGCAGGAAGCATTAAAACATGAATCATACCATTTGTTTTTCTGGCTTCTCCGAGACCATCCGACTGGCTAACCGACTGACTGACTGACTCACTCACTCACTAACAGTGGTGCCTAAAGACAGTTTGGGTTAAGATAACAGAAATCAAAGTGGTTCAAATGAGGGACTTCATGGTAGTTACTGCAGGACAGAGCAGGAGGCATCTTTACAGAAATGCAGTTTGCAAACAATAAAATAGTAAGAGAAAACATTTTCATATACAGAAATAATCAGTCCATCATATGTGACACATCATTGTTGACCTGTGAAAACCACGGATCTGCAAAATGTCAACAAAGAAAAAAAAAAACAAAACAGGTCTGTTTTCAGCTTTGTTACATTGGGCCTCATGCAAGCTCCACTCCTATGAACAGATTCATTCTCATGTGGCACGTACAACCAATTTAAGCATTTAGTGGCAATCACCAATTTTCTGGTACTTGAATTCTCTCATTCAAACAAAATACAAACAAACTTAACAAGTGGTCCAGACCTATCTCTCGAGTACATGTATGTAGTCTGCCTTTTCTCACAGGACAAATAAAAAAAACAAAAAAACAACAAAACCTTCATCTGAACTGAAAGTCCTAATCTGAATGAATTTGGAGTTTAAACACGATAAAGACTTCATGTGTCATCATCATCATGGCTTGCCAATTTATCAACTATTTTTGCTGGATTGTATGATTTTTATTGGTGTATTTTGTCACAGCAAATTGTACAGTTCAGTAGTTTTTGGTCTGTTCTCTCACTGACAGCTGCTTCAGGGTCCTCATGCAGGTCTGCGTCCAGTATCACCTAAGACTTCTGATACTGCCACATGACCGCCTCTCATATCAGTAATGGACCACTTTGCTTTAGAAAGATTTTTTTTTTTAGCAACACTTCTGTCACAGTGCATCAGCACTCTGATAACATGCTTAAATCCAAAGTCACTAAATGAGAACAGAAACAGCTGGTCAGTTAAAAATTAGTTAAGCCACAGCACTAAGGTTGAGTCTGGTGCTCCACTATCTTGTTTTGATGTGTGAACTACTACGCTGTACGGTCACACTTAATGTCCAATAATCAAAAAGTTTGAATAGCAGCAGTTTTTGAGACAGTAATTCATGAAGTTTTGTCAAGAGTCAAGAAAAGGGTTGAGTAAATATAGTTTCACACAGCTCTATATTTATGAAGTAAATAAAGTATGAAAGATATTATTCAATGTATTGAAATACATCATTGTTTTGTTTTATTTCAATAAATTACAGAAAACATTATTTTAACATTAATTCAGTCACTGACTATTTTTTTGGTTTTTGAAAAGTGCTATTGGTGGTCACATGATCAGACACTCGGTTTGTATGTTCAGCCACTTTGATCTGATTGGATGTTGCAGCCTGTAGTGGCTTCTAGCTGACCCGCACATGGGCTTGACTTTACAGGTCTCTGTAATGTATGAGGAGCAGATATAGTGGTCTCAGGGCACTATTAAAACCTAAAAGCCACAAGCCTTTCTTCACTGAGAGGTAATCTAGTGTTACATTGACTGATATATGACTTTACAACAGATGGCACAGAAATCTTCATTACTCAAGCTAATCTCTTAAAACAGTAAAAAACCTACAAGGCCTTTTTTTATGTGGAAGAACCAGTGACAGGAGCGTGACTCTTGATGCCACACATGTGTAACACAGAACTCGATAAGTTTAAAATGAAGTAAATGAAGCATCATCATGATGACATTAAAATCACAACAGCCCCATGTGGCTCTTAAGCTGATTCCATTTGTGAGAACACTACAGGTGCAACTATCTTGTTAAAATCCCCATCAGTTTCCCATCGCTAACTTCCTGTCAACCAATTGTAGTAGAAAGATCTAGTTTGACAGGCAGTTAAAGAGTTGTAGGGAAGTCGCAGGATTAAGACATTTTGATGGTGAGTATTCGTTTTAGGGCAGAAGGTGCCAGTTCTACTCATTTTACACAGGGTTCACAGGAAGGCTAAGGTACAGCGTCAACGACACGCCACTGCTCATCAGCCTCCTACACAGAGCCGGCTGCTCGCTCCACTTACTCCACCATGTAGCCAGTTTTTTCTTGTTCTCCTTCAGTCCCAAAGTAGTGCAACTTAAGTGGCTTGGAAGGCCTTAGAGGCTGGACGATGTGCTGTAGTTTGGCTAAATTTGCTCACGCCATGCAGAGAAAAGATGTAAGAAGAGAGATTATGGTCTGAACTGACAGAAGCTGGACAGGTGTTTGTTGAGGAAAAGTAGTTTACTGTACATTTGTTTGTTACCCATAAAACATTTTAGATCACACATAGTTTACCACCTTATAACAAAGACCAGAGAAGTATGCATACTGTGCTTTTGTAGAAAAACTGTTGCAAAGTAATAGCTCTTAATTTGGTAAATATGCTTATTCACTTTGTTGTTGAGAGTTTAATGAGAAGATCAGTGCCACTATCTTGTCTGCTAAATAGATAGCAGCTAGTTAGCTTAGCTTTGCATGAAGGCTGGGAAACAGGGGCAAACAGCTAACCTGACGTCATGTTGTCACTGTTACCAAAGGTTACCAAACATAGTCACATAACCACAATCTGTTATTTTTTACTCTTTGTTTTTGTTATACGGTATACACAAGTTAGAACCTGTTCATTAGTGAGCCTCAGAGGTGATGGAGGAAGGTTCAGTTAACTTTGGACAGAGTCAGGATACCTTTGTAGTGTTCAGTGAATCTTTTTGTAGTTACAGCTTACTTTGGCCTTCAGGTATTACAAATTGGGAGCTTTGTCTCTTCTTCACTCACTGTGAAGAACTTTTAACTTATTGTTGATGCATCTTTATCGAAAACTGTTTTGGAACTGTTATAAACAACTTTCAATGGCAGGGCGGTGTTTAGCTCAGTGTGTAGAGCACCCGCCCCATGTGTTGAGGCTATAGTCCCGGTTCGAATCCCATGCCGGCCGGCCCTATCCTGCGTGTCACTCCCCCTCTCTGTGCCTCCCCATTTCCTGTCTCTCTTAACTGCCCTATCCAATAAAGGCATGAAAAAACCAAAAAAATAAAAAATAAACAACTTTCAATGGAAATGAGCTAAAGCAGGGTGGAAAAGTCGCCATGTTCATGATGTCATTGTGTCGTATTTGCATTCTGCCCGGTTTCAACCCTTCTCTTCTACTCTCTGTGCTTACATACAGTATTTTAATCCAGTTGAATTCACAATAGAGCTGTTCCCATTACACATTTTTCTGCTAATGTTGTCAGACAACGGAACGAGTATGAAAGAGTAAGACCACATGTTAACCAGCAGTCACTTCCAAGCCGTTTCCAAGCTGCTGCTAAAATCCTGATTTTATAACCATGACGTCATCTGAGAAAATCACCATTCACATAGGTAAAGGACAATGGCTGTGCTGTGATTTCAGAGGTGACAGAATATCTTTCTTATTTTGTCTCTCAGACAGCACACAGCTTCTGACTGGTAACAAACTGCTGCTCCGCCTCTCTGCGTTTGCCTCTCTCTCTTGCAGGGCAGTACTGCCGACTCTCTTCTATGGAAAGAAGCTGAGGTTTAAGAGTCGCTAAATTTGTCACTAGGTACTTTTTTGGAGAAAAGAAATGGTGTATCTTCATCACAAACTCCACTCTAACACTCACTCACTCAGTCACAAACATTTGGGGATGTAGTGGTGGACCGTGGCTGATCCCGCCAAAAATAAAAAGTCAAAAAAAAAGTGTAGCCTTTTCTATATATATATATATACATTTTAGAAAAACTGAATTGTTTAAAATCACTTTGCACTACACACACACACACACACACACACACATACAAATGTGAATACATACATACATACACATACATATTCATCTCTTACTTTTAAGTTCCACTGGAGCATCTCTAAATGATTTCTGACAAATCTACCCAGTGGTACAGAGGCATCTTAAAATAAACTGCCCTTTTCCCTCCATCTCCTCCAGACTGCTGCTGAATTCAAATCACATCTCTCCCCCTTTCCTGAGCTCTGTTGCCTAAGGTTGGGCCTGTGACTCATCATAAAGGAGAGTTAGATAATGTGGCAGTGCCCTGAACACTGTGCACACGGCAAACATGGAGAGAAATACAGCAAAGAAATAAGGTGAAGTTCAATAACGGAGTGTTCTGTGGACATTATGTGAATGCATATGAGCTGAGCCTGCTGTACTAGAATCATACTAATGAGACTGTGCACGGGGGGATTAGGAATAGATTATGTGAAGAGAATACATAGGCCTATAAAGGGATAACCTAAACACAGCTAGAACCAATTAGGTTAATCATTTATTTCCATAGCTGCAATGCTGACGTACACAGTATTTTTACTGTATGCATTCATGACTTCGAAAGTGGGTACAAAGTCATAAATAATTGTAAATTCTTTATCACATTTTAGTTCATATACTACAAAGGTGTGTAAATCCATGTGTCAAATCAGTAAATTATATGTATAATTTATTAATCATGTCTTAAATTATAGATGTATTCAGTCTTAATTGCAAGTGTTCAGAAAAATAAAGTCAACTATCAACAGGTAAAACATAAAAATAAGTATCGCTATTTGCATATGAGAAAAAAGAATAGAATAGAAAACCCCCAACATGGCTGAATCCATCTGCTTTGTGAAATTAAATGTATGAAGGAAATATTGTTCTGCCATGATATATCAGCGTCAGGAACAGTGACGTAAAAGATGAATACATTTTTGTCTTTAACATCAGTAATGCTAATCCGTCTCACTTGTATCTCCTCCAAATGAACCATTAATGTGATTGATTTAATTTGAGTGCTTTACTGCAATCAAGATGTAATATCTGCTCCTCATTAGGTTTTGATGTCATACAGCGCATAGCACATACTATACTGCAGTGCACCGTAAATAAGCATGAAATACCTGTTAATAAATCATGTTACAGGAGTTGCAGTTTCCAGTTGTTGAAGCAAATCTTCAAATTGGCGTTTTTTATTGCTGTAAAATGGAAGCTATTTGCCAGCTCTATATCTGGAGGAATGGTATCAGAGTGAATGATATTTGACATTCATCAAACATGAGCTGGTTATAAATGAATTCCCAGCTCTACTGTATGTGTACTTTGTGAATTGAACATTGTTCTCGTATGCATTCTCCTCTTCACTTCCCCCTGCTACTCTGTCTATATCTGGGCATCACAGTCATTTGTATTGTATGAGGGTATATATGTATGTGCATATGATCCACATCTGAGCAACTGCTAACTCATAAATCTAATCAAATTTAATTCACTCTCCTGACCTGTGAGCTATGAGCTCCCTGCAGTCTGATTGCAGTGTGCGATGTGTTTACAGTCTTACAGTGCTGATTAAGTACCAGGAAGGTTGTTCCCCACCAGCCACAGCTAAATTAAAATGTGGAGGTGAGATAGGTCCTGTCATCACCAGCTTTAACACTTCATGCACAGAGTCAGCAGCAACTGCCTGTTTAGCTGTTAGGTAAATTAGCACTACACTTTGAAAGAGCCGCAATCTGAGATCCCAGGATTTCCCCGTTGATTGTAGAAATTCTGGATAGTGATCTTATAGTGTAATGGTTCACTATTGATCATTAGCAAAACCCCTCTCAGGAAATGTTAAGTATACAGCTTAAAGGAGTCATTTGTAAGTTTTGCTATTGCTGCATAGCTAACATTAGCATTAACAGCTGTTTACCTACCAGGTCTGCACATTTTATCCAGAATGATGGCTCTTCCCTTCAGAAGTAGTTATCTGCTGAGACTTTTCTCTGCAGCTGTTTTCACCTTTCACCTTTCAGTCAAAAATGCGAATCAAAAGAGAGACTCTGGTTTTGGTTCATGAATGTGTTGATACTCGTTTTGTAATCTCTTTTTCCATGCTGGTGGACTACGCTCGCAGGTCGCCATTATTAAAATCCAGCGCTGCTGTCAGGTGTGTCCTAGCAACAATGACATTCTCTGTTTGGGTAGCGTAACGACATCCTGACAGACGGGCAGAGAAAGAGCAGGAGCATTGACTTCTATCTCATAGAAATCGCCCCGTCTAACCCGTAATATTTCTCTCCCATAGATTTGTACTGAATTGATTGGAATTGTTTGTTTAAACTGTTCTTTACATTTTTGCTCTTGACAAAACAAGAGCAAAGACACCACTTTCCAAACATTTCTCTCTGTAAGCTACAAATATTAGCATGTCTGCCTAACTAGCCAACTACCTACAGTAGTAACTTAAGCCCTAGTTACTTCCTGAGCCTAGCCAACTTCATTTCCATCACAGTTTCCGACCTAATTCCTGATATCTTTCCCATAGATCTAAATGCGGATGTCACTTTTGTTCTTTTTGAAACATGAGTCAGTTGATCAGTCTTTATGACTGAAGCTCCTGTCATCTGTCCCCCAGCAATGAACCGTCTTTCAAAGTCACTTAGATCTCTTGCAATTGTGACACAAAATCAGGATCAACTGGGCTCAGCATTATCTGCCACAAAGTGTGTCTGGATGGTAAACTGTACCATGCAGTGAACCTGTGTGGAGGCATCTGCATTTGCTCTGTTTCTACACTCATTTATTCACATATGTCACCATCAAGTCTATATTTAAGGCTCCTTTACAGGGGTCATATTTTAAAGTCAACTGGAAGCTGCCAGAAATAGTGTTTTTACCTAATGATGAAGCTAACATTGGCTGAATTAGCTAGCCACAGCTGACAAAGTCTAGCTGGCCTGTTTTTGTTCAACTTGAATGGTAAACTTGCCCCATATACACTGCCTAGTTCTGTACAGGGCCAGAACGTTTGGCAACAATATTTAAGAGGGGTAGGGATTAGCAGTCAATAAAAGCATAATGGTGCAGATTGTTCTCCTATGACATAAAGGTTTAAAGACAAAGATGAACAAAAGTGTAGAGGTTGCGCCTTAATAACATCTTGACTAAAAACGACTGTCTTATACTTTTCTCAGCAAATAACAGAATGAGAAATTCTTTCTGATGGAGGAGGTTATCAGTTAGACACAAGCATGCCAGCACCATATATTCATTTCCATTCTGTTTGCCTCTTGAAATTGAGACATTCATATTTGATGTTCTGTCCGTGTTTCTCATAGGTTCCACGTGGGCCCCTCACATCCGTTCTCTGTGGATTTCACGGTGTGGTACTGAGAAATGCATGAATCCCATTTAAAGTACATGCAAAGTAACGTCTGGGTAGTAGAAGCAGTTAAGTCTAGAATTAAATTGTCTATGTGGCAGCGTAGCTTTACAAATCATTCTGCCTGATAGCCCGCAGAGGCACATACAATCAGTTGTCTGCATAAATGGAGTATCACTTGCCAATGTTGACATCTGACAGGTTAATAGCGAGTGAGATTCAGTGCTGTGTGGGCATGAATGTTCAATTATAGAGACCATGATACTTCTTCCTTTTCCTTTAAATGCAGACAGACCTGCAGATGTAATAAGCCTTGTTCTACTTGGGGAAGGATTTGATATACACTAACAGATTGTATCCATCCAGAGAAGAAAGGTGGCCTTAACTTTAATGATGCTGGGAAAATGGAGAGGTCAGACCAGTCTGTCTACTGATCTCACTAATCAGCTGCCCAAAACAGAAGCTCTCCAGGAACAGAAAATGACTCATAATACTCTGTCTCCTCTCTTTCTTGCGTCAGTCTGTTTTCTACTGCAGCACTCACCATCATAAAAAAAGTGCTTAGCAGCTTTCTTCAGAGTTTTAATTATGTGTGCTGCTTGCTTGTTTCTTGCTTGGATCCTTTTTTTCATTACATGAGCAATTCTGTTTTTCACCATGTAATGAGATAAAGTTCTTTTATTATGAAATGACACAAGGGAACGACTTCCATTTTATGAAAAATACACGTGTGTACATGAACACTATACCTGTATGTGACTGCATGGCCCAAAACAATGGGCCTTTTGGGCTTTGCACAAAAAGTTAAAACCTGGCATTCTGCCTCAGTGAGGTCAGTCACTGATGTTGGGCCATATGGCGCCACTTGCGGTTGGCGTTCCATTTCATGTCAAAATGTTTGATGGATGGGTTGTGGTCAGGTTGTCTGATGTTGTGCCCATTGATGGCAGATGAGATCGAAGGTGTACAAGTTTGTTGTTAGAAATAATAACTCTAAAACTGCCATACATTTTAATTAGAAAAGCGTTATTTGCTCCTAGCAACCAACAGGAGCTTCCATGTCGTAAGAGACGCATATGTTCACTCCTTGTTATGTAGGCAAAACAAACCTCCCAGCAAGAAACTGGCTAACATGAACACAATGTCATGCTGAGAGAATGAAGTGAAATAAAATGGCAGGTCACTCAAATTATCAAGCCAAAGACTGGCGCTCTCAGGCTGTAAGTACACTGACTGCGTGGCAGCTCTGGAACGTCCTGCTTTTCATTCCGGCACCATGTTGCTTTTGTGACATGCGCACCTCGCGGCTGCGTTATGTCATCTAGAGGTTGAATGTCTCGCCTATTTTTCAGGAGTGATGCATGCATCTCCCAGCAAAAACAGACAGGAACAAGACCTGTTGATGGTCATATTGACATCATAGCTGCAACATTAAAAAATTTACACCATACACTGAAGTTGTTTGTCTAGGCAACTGAATCTGAATATGTCACACACGCACAAGCACATACACACACACACACGCACAACACATATGCACCTGGTTTTGTGCTCGTGGCATTGTCATGTTGAAACAGGGACGGGTCTTCCCCGAAGCTTCTGTCAGTTGGAATCACACTATTGACTTAAATAACATTGTATTAATATTTCTTTTAACTACAGCCAGGGGATGCAACCCGATCATGAAAAAAGGCCCCATATTAACATGTATGAAATTAGGCATCCACATTATTTTGGCAATGATGTCTTAACTCACCTATATGGAGCATATATAATTGAGACTTTAACAGAGAGTGTGGTATTAATGCTGGTTGTCACCTACAGCTACTGTATCTAGCTCTGTGTCGCCAACACAGGTTTGCCTATTTAAGATCCATGGTCCCTTCATGATCAACACACACGCACGCACGCACGCGCGCGCGCAGTTAGTGTGTCACTAACAGTCGCTCTAACAAGGCCTGATAAATGATGTGTTCTCTGACCTTAGAGAGGGGTGCAGGAAGCAGACGCTAAAGGCAGCGCAGTGAAACCAACAAGGCTTTTATGACTGCTGCTGTTAAAGGAGCAATTTACCTTAAAGTAAAGTTGATATATTATGCAACATCCGTAAATGGCCGTGACAGTTGTCCTCAGAGTGATACCATCCAGACAGCGCGGACCACAGCTTGTGCTTTTGCATCTCAGTTACGTAATAAAAAAAAAAAACCAATGTGTCAAACAATGGACAGAGATGCTGTTAACAAAATAAGAAGTCAAAATTGAAGCTTTTTTACTCATGAGACATGTCAGAAAGTAAGAAAAACATTACGGGCACCGCAGAGCATCTATGTCTGAAAGCATGATGTCACGACTAGGATAATAACTTTGTGTTGCTCCCAGCATGTAAGCAGCTGCAGATGAAGCCAGTCGGTCCAGAGGTCGTCTTGTGTTGTCATGTGGCTGTGTGGAAGCTGAAGTGACAACTGCAGGCACAGCTGTCCTCGCCTGTTGTGAAAGGAGGAAATAATTTGCTTTAGAGAGCCCGTCTGTGAGGAAGAGCACTTATCTTCAGCCAATAAACTCTCAGCTGCCCCTCCCCTCGCCTGGTTTGTTTGGAGTTTGTTTGGATGTGGATTTGTGGTCAATTTGTTTATCTGTGATATTTTGAACAAGTCGAAAAGAGCTTTGCTTTGTTTTGAAAACGATGCCTAATTAGCCTGCTGGAAAAGAAGATGGGGGTGTAAATTACTTCTCAAAACAAGGTGACAGACTGTATTTGTTTCTGATTGGCTCAGAGAAGAGTTCCCTGATGAGAGATAACACTTCTTCTGTCTAAATCTTTTTTTTAATTTTTTTTTTATTAGTGCATCACTGGGACAAAGCTCTACTGAAGCAACTGTTATCACAAACATTTCTCAATATTTTGCAGCTGCTTCCCCCCAAAAAATGTCTAATAAATAGAAGTAATTTTGATTTTAATGTGGTACAACTGAAGGAGGAATTAGATGGAGAAATTTGGTTTTGAACAGTTTGAAATAGTTTCACACATGTTCAAGCAGGACAAACCTTGATATGCCGCGCAGCATAGTGCTGATAGGACATGATATTTACATCCATTAGATCACATAGCCCCTGCTGCCAGGACGGATAGACATGTCGTCCTTGGAGAGAGCTTGTGACTGCAGGTCCTGGTCTCACAGCATGATAGTACCGTGCTCCTCACCATCCATCTCAGGGTTATCCCGAGTTCAATGTCAAGCAGAAGCAGCAGGAACATGCAAGACCTAAGCAGTCATGACCCATACCTGTCAACCTGTCGAGACGTGATACTCTCAAGCCTGTACTCTGTGGTGTTAGGCTTGCATCAGCTCTTTATAAAAAGGATCAAGATAACATCAAACATATTGCTGATGGGAAAGTTAAATGCTATAAGGCTGCATTTTCTGAAGTGGTAAACTTGTTTTGAATTGGCTTTTGAAAATCTCATGTTGCTGCTGAAACGTTATCACTCTTGGAAATTGTTTGTAGTGTGCTGAATCATCAGTATATCAGTGCTAATTATTAAAACGTGTAAAATAATAAATACATATAATGCCCCTTTGTACCAATCAATCATCGTTTGAATGCCACAGTATTGTTGCTGACCATGTTCATCCCTGTCATGGCCACAACTTAGCATCTTCTAATGGCTACTCCCAGCAGCAATGCACCATGTCTCAATCTGGTTTCATCAACATGACTATGAGTTCACTGAGCTTCAGTGGCCTCCCCAGTCCCCAGATCTGAATCCAGCAGATCACCTCTATCCAGTATTAGTATGGTGCTAATAATATTAAATATGCAAAAAAGTAACGCAATAGTGCGATAGCGCAGTTTAAAAGAGAAACAGAAGAGACAGATCAGAAAGCATAAAAGGAAAAACAGAAGCTTGCATGCGCTTGTGTCTTGCGTACAATTGCAATCAACATGTTTTCATTAGGCGGCAGCAGTATCCCAGGCTGCCTTCTCAGGGGTTAAATCATGTTGAAAATTCATTTAGCAGGCCAGAGGTAGCTCAACATACTGTGCCCGCCTCCATAAAAGAAGCAACAAAAGGGATACTCTTCATCTGGCCTTGTTATCCTTGACATGTCTGACATTTGAAACTAACATATAGTCCAGCGTAGTCATCCCAGTTGCATAATATCCACTCTCAGGCTGAAAGCCCAAGGACACTGAGCCACAATTATCATGAAAGGTCATTTAGTGTTGCAGAATACGGTGCATCCTCTCTGTTGCATACATAATTCAGGAGAACAAGCTCAGGGATAGAATATATTTTCTTGTACACTGTGTTGCTGGACAGATAAAGAGCAACTCACTCAAGCCTGTTATGGTATTTTATTAAAATGAATTCAATTAGTTTCTGGTTAAGTGATGGAGGAGAGTGCTGCTGCTGTGCTGTCTGAAGAGTTTATGTCAGAATCATCTGCATCAAATGGGTGAAGGACACGGATGGAGGCATACCAGCAAACTGCCTGACTCACAGTATGAAAGGGTTTTTAGGCCTGAATTTTCACCGCGTGCTGTCAGCACTTATGCCACTGGCCTGCAGATAATGCTTGATGACTCACGCTGGAGGAAAACAAATATCTGACTGTTAAATAATCCCATTAAGTGTAGTTGAACCTGTTCCTGTGTGCTGGAAGTTGAAAACAGTGCACTCAGTGTCTATAAAATTCTCTTTTGTCTGTGCCGCGGTCTAATAAATGAATAAATGAAAAGGATTCCTCAGAGTTTCATGCTCCATTCTCTCTTGAAAATCAATAGTCTGGTGAAATTGTATCAAGGCTCCAAAGCTCAGCAGGAGACATTGCAGATGCTAATTTTGTGTGTGTGTGTCTGTGTGTCTGTGTGTATGTGTGTGTCTCAAATTGATTAGATATAAATTATTCAGTGTTATTTTTTTTTCTTGCTAATGAAGAGTCATCTCTTCGTGTACCTGTGAGAAGCCACCCGCAGAGGTGTGTGTGTGTCTGTGTACAGTAAGTGAGTGAACACAGCCAAATCACACCTAGAGTTCCTCTCAGCTCTGCTCTGAGGTGTGAGTGAGAGGGAATCCAGGCTCTGTGTGTGTGTGTGTGTGTGTGTGTGTGTGTGTGTGTGTGTTTTTAACTCCACAGACAAAGTAAACTCTCTCTAGAAAATACGAGATTCTTCACCCCCGACATCTTTATGTCTGCGTGCTATCAGCTGTTGCCCAGGGACACATGCAGTATGGTCTCCTGTGTGTGCTCTGTATGATGAACAGAGCGGTGCTGTCACAGAATGTCTTCATTCCAGGCTGTGGACACATGTGTCATTTGTTCTCCCCGTGTGTGTGTGTGTGTGTGTGTGTGTGTGTGTGTGTGTGTGTGTGTGTGTGTGTGTGTGTGTGTGTGTGTGTCTGAGGTCTCTTGCTAAGTTCAGATACAGTTACAGTTAATATAGTTTTAACAGGATGACAACATAAAGTGACCACAGTATCTGGACGAGGGATGGAAGAGGGTTTTTCTCAGATCTTGAAAATGTGACACACCTGTGAAGTTGCACTTCCTTTGCTCACCAACAGAGGCCAGTGAGAAGAGGATAAACATGTTTACTTACTTGTGTGTTGACTCTTCGGCTGCTGGGGCTTACATAAACATTGGTTTTGTACTTGTGCGCTGAAAACGATTAACCTGCTTTCCCATCATGATGTAAGCCCTTCTAAATATTCTAAATATAAATCTGACAAGATTAATGTCTGCTCTGATAATGAATTTTGATGCAGCATAAAACTATTTATGTAATGCTGCCACCCCTCACCCCCACCCCCCTCCTCCTCTCCCGGCCCTGGCCTTTCTGATTAAAAGCCCATTCTCCACTGTCACAGGCTTTAGTCAATACATCACATGAGAGAGACGGAGATAAAGCTCTCTGCATTCCTATTTGCCAACAGAGGATTTATTTTAATGTTTACAAGTTAGCAAATGTTGTCCATGTTTTTTTTTTCTTTAATCTTTTCAACTAAAGAGATGACAACAATAAAAAAAACCTCTGATTTTTACTAATACACATCATTTACAAGAGGATAGTTAAAGTTCAATGAACAAAAAAAGACGAAACTGGGGGTCACATAGGCTTTTTAATGTTTATATGTTTGTTTACACAAACTGTGAACCTAATGAAAAGGAAGTACCTGTACCTTGACAAAAGCGCCTCTTTATTCAAAGCCCTGGCTCTTTTAACCAACTGAAATATTTTGTATGTACTGTAAATAGTCATCTACATCTGCTGTTTTTGTCTTTCTAAATAATGTACAGTGTTGCATGCTTCCAAACAGAGAGGAAAATAGAAATCTATTATTGTTTCAACACAGAGTGACATGCTAGCATTGTCCAGTTTAAATGCTGAGAGGCTGCTGCAGCTTTTTGTAGTGAGAATTTGAGAATTACAGGTTTTGAGATTTTGTTAGGTCACCTGTGTTGCCCTGTTCACTCAGCTGTAAGTATTTTTGTAAGGGGTGAGGTCCCTTTCACCTTATCAATTTATCTTAGCCAGTTTGGTTTAGTGGACGTTAGATAAAGATATTACACCTTTAAAAATAATATTATTCTACACTCTGTTCAAATTTTATCATCCAAAAGTTATGCGGGTTTGGTTTACTCCATTGTTCTTTACTCTATGAATGTACCTGCAAAATGTTGGCTTTGAATCTCACTAAAGATATTTAGTCAGCATATTTTCCTCTCGCTCCCCAGTATAAATTTAATGCTGCATTGACAACAACACAATGATAAAATAAAAGAAAAAGAAAAAATGTTTTAAAAAGCAAAGAATTTATTTAAAAAATAAGCGAAAACTAAAAAATAAGTGAAGAAATAAAGAATATGGTCAATCATCAGTAAATGCAGAAATTACAATACATGCAATGTATTGTAATGTATCTGTAAGACACAGATCTTAAACAAATAGAATGGCTTCTAAGGTTTGTGAAAATAAAGTCAAAACTTGCAGATCAAAGCTTCAAACTTTTGGTGTGCTGATAGACAGGGTGTCTCTTTCACAACTATACAACACTTTCTCTGAAATGAGGCAGTTTTAAAACACAGAGCTCCTAAAGAACAAGCATGGCCCAATACAGCCGTCTGTTCCTCTGAGGACAAAATGTCTGCATCACTTTTGGATTTTTTATTATGAGGAGAGCTCACCCAACGCCCTGCAGCCTTGCACAGGATCTGTACTAAATGTATGGATGCTACAGAGAGTCAAACATGGAGGGAGTGATGGCCTAAGATTTAGATTGAGTGCTGGACTCTCAGTTTATATCTTTGTGCACGTGGGAAGCCCATTTGTTTTGGTATTTTCCATTTTTATCCCTCCAGACAGAAAACAGGCTGCAGTACCGCTGTCATCGACTACTGACTAATTCCAGACTGTTTCACTACACTTACTGTAGGCAAAAGTTAATATTTGTCATCATTTCACATTGTGCTTTTGTTCAAATATCAGTTGATGAGAGAGTTTCTTTCTTATAACTCACGCCTCTAAGTTATTTACATCCAGGCGGGTGGATCAGTATTCTGCAGTGCTTGTCTGTCAGGAAGGCATTACAGTGCTCAGCCATTTTTCACCCTCTGCTCAGAAATATCATTATGCACTGCCCAACTCAAAACGGCCTGGAATATAGATGGGCCAGGCAGAGTTTCATTACCCAATATATTTCAGGGTGTGAGTGGTGTTTCTCATGAAGATGGAGATCTGAGATGGTCCCAGCCTCTTCATTCTGCTCCCTGCAGCTCTGTGGCAGGGTTTCACAGTGACGGAGAGCCTTGTGGTTTAGTCAGCCATAAAAACTGCCGAGCCATATGACTCTCTTACCGGGCTGGTGACAGACAATATGAAAACCATAGACTTGTTTTTGTAAGGAAGCATGCTTTCACCATCCATACTTCTCTAAATTTCATTGACTAGGTGTTGGCTCTCTATAATAGGAAAACTGTTAATGATGTATGACAAGATGTGAGCATCAATAAATTCAGATTTTAGGTCAAACTGATCATTTTCCTCAACAGTTCAGCAACATTAAGTATTGGTATGCTGATATGTAGCTGGATTGGACCAATGACAGCCACTCTTACAAAGTTTTCCCTCATGCTGCAGTCAGACTAGCCCTGTTTCCAGTCTTCGTGCTAAGTTAAGCTAACTGTCTCCTGGCTCCAACTTCATATTTGATGGACAGATATGGGAGTGATATCGATCTTCTCATCAAACTCTCAGCAAGAAAGTGAGTAAGTTTGTGTATTTCCCAAAATTTCAAACTAATTATTTCTTAAGCTCAGCAGCTTCATAAAGCAAATCATACTGTGGAGTTGCCAAACATATTTGCTGCAGGTCTGTGTGATACGACTGACTATGATAGAGACATGGCACAATCCTTAATTTGCTAACTATGAAAGATAGTAGTCCAATTATGATTCACTGTGGGAGTCCTTAGCCAGCAACTCTCCCTCCCTGCGTTGCCAGAGGTGCTATTGAGTTTCCATGACAATGACAGATGGAGGTGGAGCTAACGGAAATGTTACCTCTGCAGCTTTTATTGCTGCTGTTTCAGGGCAGACCACTACTTTGGCATTTGACTGTTTGTGTGGGTGTGTGGGTGTGTGTGTGTGTGTGTTTGTGTGTGTGTGTGTGTGTGTGTGTGTGTGTGTGTGGAAAGCTTTGAGTTTTGAATCCCTACACGAGAGCATGTTGCATGTCCTGCTTCTCTACAGTTTTAATGCAACAGGACAGCATGCTCAAGGCCTGCCTCCGTTCAGCACCCATACTGATAAACACTGTCACAACAGGTGCACCGGTCCAGGATCACAGATCGGGTCACATTAGTATGATTTGTTTTTCTACTGATAGAGGTGGATTCTTGATCTTTAATATTGCAACAGTGGAATAACTTTACTTTCCAACAATAAAACCTGAAAAACTGCAGACATCCAAGTCTATAGAGTATTACGGTGGAGTTAGGAGCCCTTTATCCACCATATTTATTGAACATATCCATTAATTTTTTTATTTTTTTTTAATGCCTCTGTGCCAGCCAGAGCTGAAGGCATATTGTTTTTGGGTTGTCCGTGTGTCCATCCATCCAGCCATCCGTGTGTCCGATTCTTGTGGACGTGATATCTCAGTAACAGCTTGACATTAGATTTTGGGGGTCAAAGGACATCAGAGGTTGTTTTGACCTCTGAAAACACAGTTTTGGCCTTGTGAACACGATATCTCAGGAAGACCTTAAAGGAATTTCTTCAAATTTAGCCCAAATGTCTACTTGGACTCAAGGATTAACTGAATAGATGGTGGTCAAAAGCTCAAAGGTCAAGGTCACGGTGACATCACAAAATGTCTTTTTAATGCAATATCTTGAGGAAATTTCTTCAAATTTGGTACAAACATTCACCTGGGCTCAAGGACCAATTGAGTTGATTTCAGTGGCTAAAGGTCAAAATTCAACATCACGGTGACCTCACAAAACGTGATTTTGGCCTTGTGAACATGATATCTCAAGAACTCCTCAAGGTAATCCCTTCAAATTTGGCAAAAACATTCACTAGGACTCAGGGACAAATTAATTAGATTTTGCAGGTCAAAGGTCAAGGCCAGTATGACCTCACAAAACACTTTTGAGCCATTACTCAAGACTTCACACAACAATTATGACAGAAATTCACACAAATGGTTAATATTTTATTTGACTCTGGATAAACAGGGATGTAATCTGAAACTAGTCTGTGTGGTGGAGGCAAACAACAGTGAGGTGGTAATTCTAGCTTTTGAAAATGTCCCCACAGTATTTAAGGACATGCAACCTAAACAATGAACAAAACACATCAAATGTACACATACATACAAATGATGAGGTGAAAGGCATATTTAAATAGTGTAAGTAACACAACATGAGTTCAGCAAAATATATAGCCTACAGTACATAGTTCAGTAATTCATCATAGTGTCATGAATTCTGCATTTCTCTATCAAATATTCCAGCAGTGGTTGGATAACTTTCATAGTAATGCATTAAGTGTCCCCTTATTTTATCAAACGTCTGTGTGTGGTCTTCAGAGGGGCAAGTAAGCTTCCCCACAGCTGTAAGGACTCCGTAGCCACAGGCCTTCCTCACAAAAGACTGACTTCAGCTAAGCTGCTTCAGTTTGACTGTACCACTATTGTACATGCTTCTCATTAGTCATGGCTAAATTGCTTTTTCTTTTCTAACAAGTCAAAATGTCTGAGGCCGATTAACACTGGGTCCTTCAGTATGTTTCCACCAAAGGGCTATACAGTATTTTCCCTATAGGATGCAATGGCTTACTAATTTTAATTTCCCATTATACATAAGCGTAGGCATAGGGGTTAAGAATTTTTTTTTCTCCAAGGTGTTTTGCAGCTCACTGTAACTCCTTGTACAATGTGCAAATGTCATTTGTAACTGAGCCCTTAAAGTTTTATTTTTTTAGCGTGAAAAAGTTCAGTATGAACAATTTAAATCTAATTCAAAAGCTTTTTTTTTTCTGGTGCAGTTTCCTCTCTTGTTCTTTCTTGTTTCAAGTTATAGACACTCTACAGTTGAAACATTTAATTTCTTTAATAAAAACACTTTAAATATTCTTACTTTCCCATCTCACATGTGATAGCCTAAATATTTTAGGAATTTCATGTGACTTTTGACAGAAGTTGCTAGAAAGTGAAATGGCTCTGACAGTAATGCAAACACAATGATTACCTGTATATGCTTGTAAACACAGGGACTGAGGAGGTAGGTTTAAGATTATAGTGAGGATAGTATTCTGTGTGAACTGAATAATACTGTAGTATTATACAAACAAATCCTGCATCTGTTTTTAAAGCTGTGCTGTATCTGCTGTATGCACTGTGATAGTCTGTACAGTGAAGCAAGGCTACATGTTGGTAGATAGGGGGCAGTAGAAGTATGGCTGCTAAACCAGTCTCCCCACCATGATAACTGTATGAGCAATAGTACTGGGATTTGAGAAAGTGGAGTGCCCAGTGTCCCGGCATCAGATGTGGAATTTGAGGTAAAGCGGAGGAGGAAAAAAAGGCACAGATTTGGGTCAGCTGTGGCCTGGAGGAGGGGAGCTGTCACACAGGAGCAGGTTTGTTAGTTGACTGCATTTATCTAGGAGGCAGCATGCATGCCGCCATCAGGCGTGCACAGTACTGAGGAGATTGCTTTGCCTTCAGCCCATCTTCTGTACTTTCTGCATTTTAATTTTAGCATATGTGTGCATTTTAAGCCACATGTGGCTGTGCATTATATGTGCATTTCTGTCTTCTCATTTTCTTCCATGACCTCATCATTTTTACCAAATTAGTATCTCAGTTAGCATATTTGCAGCCTCTGTTTCTAATGCTTGAATAGGATATGTAATGCTACTCTCATGATGCCTTCTGCTGATACACCACTGTTGCTGTTTGATACAGAGGACTTTTATTTTAGAGGGTTGAAACCTTGCTAAATTAAATGAGTTGTCAAGGCCTCTTTCATAATCATTTCGCAGATGGAATCCAGATACATTCAGCCTCTCCTGATTATGTCTCTGCTGAGCTGCCAGCACATAAAATAGGGTGCTAATGCATTGAAAACACACACACACAAACAAAAACACACACACACACTCTGATGGCCTGCCATCTTGTGCCCCATCAGCGCAAACACACAGCAGAGACAGTGACTCATCACCAGATGGCTGAATGTGGCACATCACTGCCACCAGGAGCCCTTATGCTTTTACCACCTGGAACAGACCCAGGTGACACGCCCCTGGAGCCCGGCCACCCGGGCTGCACAGTGAGGACCAGGCGTAACACAGCACACAACAAACCCGCGTCATAACTGCACCCCGCCTAGATCTTTCTCATCATCTCTTCTTTGCTGCTTCTGCGTTACAAGCCGTCTCTCTCTGTCTTGCTAGCTTTGACAGCTTTCCTGTTATTTTCCTCTCTGTCCTGTCCATCTCAGTCGTTTCCTCTGCCATCCCATCTACTGTACCTCCCCACATACACAAACATCCTCCTCCCACCCCTGAGGTCTTGGCTCAGGCATCAGTAACAGGCTCAAATCGGCTTGGCCAGCTCAAGCCTCCCTCCCCTCCTGTCTGTGCGTCCCTGTTATATTAGGTAAATAAATTAGCACAGTGCCCCACACTCTTAATGAGGACAAGGTCACATGACAGGCCTTTCCTGGGCTTAAGTTAAGCAGTTTTAAGGGATCGATTCCATTATCTCTTCCGCACAAGAGTCAATGGAACCTGTTCTGAAACCTGCTGGGTATGTACCAACTCTTTCACTCTTCTCCTTTTTACCCAAAGGCAATTTCTCTCCTTAATGGTGCCTAAAAAGCGGCTTTATTTTAAATTGAGGTTTGTTTTGAAGGGAGAGAAGGCGTAATGAGAAACAGCTACTGCATGAGTACACATTTTTGTGTGACCTATTTGTTGTATTGGTGTTCTTTATCAAGTAAATCAAAATAGAACTAATCTCAAGGTTTTTTTCTGCAAAGAGCTTTTCCCAAAGCTTCAGCTTTGAATGGTTTAATAGCAAACTCTTTAAGCACTATGGTACATACTTGATTTTCCAAGAATTTTCTCTCTTCAAACAAGACTCAAACCCTTTTTGATAGTGGTTTTGGGAACTACTTTCAATCAATTCTGTGAGGGGATTGGAAAAAAAAAAGACGTGTAAATGAAGAGAGGTAGTCGACAACACTGGCATTTCCTCCCAGGAGAGCAGAATGGAGAGATTTGAAAGGCTTAGTGGGATTGTGGAGGAAACAATGGGTTTGTCAGAGATGGGTTTGAAAGCATTTATCAAGGAGCAGGTAATTTTTCAGCCATGGCTACAGCCTCTTAATAGGCCACTTGAAAGCAGCCTTCTGGTTTTTGACAACAGATGGTACAGTCGCCATTAGGCTGTAATGACAAGCTTTCTGAAGTGGAACGAGCTGTGTGTCACTTTACACACCAGCTTTTCACAGATACATCATCCATTTGCAAAATCATCTCTCTGCTATTGTATGATCACACAAAATCAGGAGCGTCTGGCTGAGTAATGGTGAAGCTTCAGTGCGGCCTCGCCAGCAACTGAGAGCAGTAATGGACATGTTGGAATAAAGACCTGTTTAAGACCATGGTGGTTATAAAACTGAGAAACAGATGATTGTACTTGCAGTATTGTTTTTTGATGTGAGCGCTTTATACCAGTAGCTGCCATGTCTGGTCATTAACTTTTTCACAGTATCTAATCCAACAACCAGGTAAAACTGAGTGAGCACTGAATTCACTGCAGTTGAAAGTTACCAGATCTAATCATAATAAAGAGAAGAAAGCTTGACCACAAGCTTGAGTTCCTTGTACATGAGTTAAAAGTGCCCCTTGAAAATCAATGATTTGAAATATCTCTCGAGAAGATGTCAGTTGAATCATTTGACCATTTTTTTAAATTCAAGTGTCATTGTTCACAGTACAACAGCGGAGAGCAGCAGGACGGGCTGTAAACATGGCTTTGTCTGAAATTACCTAACTACAAAACTAATTGTAATGGAGTGAGAGCAGGGCGTGTGACCGAGTGCAGTATGATGCAGAACATATGGTGTATTGGAGAAAAATCTAAAAAAAAAAAAAAAAAAAAGTATTTGGCTCAAAGTGGAAACTCTGAGCCCACTTGGAAACATCTGATTTGGGCACTTTTACAGTGCAACAGCTTGAATGTCTTCAGGGAGGAACTGTCCAAAAATGTGAGCCCTTCTCCCCATTTGGAGAAGCATTGCCATGCGGATCAGGTATAAACACTTTTGCTTTTAGATGTGCCCCAAGACATGTTTTATGACCCAGGTCATACTGCACCCTGTCCCACCACTACTTTAAATAAACCCGCAAGGAAACCACAACTCAAGTTTCCACATGACGCACACTTTAAATCCACACCTTACCCGGGGCAAAGTGCCCAGCTTCATTCAGTCCTTGTTATTGCCACCTTATTGGATCTTGGTCTTAATGTTTCGGTCAGGGCCTGGTGCACTGGTGGTGCGTTGGGTAGGTCTATATCCACACGTACACAGTGATACCTCGGTTGACACAGGCCTTGAAGGAGCAAGTGAAATGAGCACTCCAGGACATGTTTCTAATCTTCACCACTGCCTTTAATCCACTTTGATCAGAAAAAGTGGATTTGTGGTTACATGCAAACGGGAACCTGGTGGCCCATATAGACTGTCTGACGAAAGTTCTGAGAGGACACGAGAGGAAGACTGCATACGGCCTGGCGTCTCTGGAGATTATACAGTGATCTGCTGAAGCTGATTCAAATTGCACCCTCACTATCCCTCATATGAAGCTGTTATATTTTATATTATCTACTCAAATAGACACAGATGTGACACATTCCCACGCAAAGCAACATGAAAATCACATAATCTGACAGTTTAGACTTCAGTCGTGTGGCCACAGGTCATATATGTATTGGATTTAGTAAAGATTAAGAATACATGGTGCACATGAGAATGTCAAATCCAATCTGTGTCACATCAAAGAAAAAAAAAAACCATGAGAATTCAGGACACTTTCCAAGTGCAGGGTGAACGTTGCATGTGAGAGCAATCCTAAACCACTCAACTTACTCCTGTGACGCTCCTGTGGCTCAATAATATTCATCAGAAGCTGGATGACGTTCGCTCTAGCGCCATTAACGCTGTGTGTTACATCAACGTCAGCATGTGTAAAGTCCACGGGGATCATAAATACTCAACGATACCTAGAATCACCACGGTAAATCTGTTGAGATGAACGTGTCTGTTAACATGACATGCACTTCCTCACACACACACACACACACACACACACACACACACACACACAGAGCCAGCAGTGATGTTTCCACTGCTTACTTCTGGACCATTTGGCCAAATGGCACCATCTGTTCCCAAAGAGGAAAGTAAGAGATGAGTCTGAGCTTCACCTGGAAGGGTGAGAGATGCTGATGTCCCTGTATACAAACGCTGTACTGTTCACCACATACAGTGCATGTACTCAAACTGAAGAGTGCACTGTTGATGGCTGGATGTGTTGCATGTTTTATTGAACAGACAGGGAGATGAAAATACTGGTTTATTAAGCAACTGTGTTTTGTATGTTGATTATTAGACACAAATTAATAAGAACAGAGTCACTTGTCAGTATAGATATAGTGCGTGCATGCATGCGACAATGGGGGGGTCACACCTTGAAAGTCACACTTGTGGCAGCTGCATTATTTTTTTGTCAGTTGTTATTAACATTTAACTCCAGGGTAACAACATGCTGTGTGTGTGTGTGTGTGGTCAGCTCTTTAGATGCAGCTGTTATGTTAGATAAAAAAAACTTAAGTTTTAAGAATTAAATTTTAAAGTTCTATTTTTGCAAGTGTATTAATAAGATAATTTCATTGAACAAAGCCTTGGATTCAGTGACTGAATGCTGCACAACCAGTGGATCAGTGTATCAGCACCAAGTGAGCAGATCATGTATCTGCAAGATGCCATTGATCTGCATCATATATAGCTTCTTCATCATTGTTGTAATAAATTCAGTGGATGAATGGTGTAAATTATATTCATCTATATGCTGTATATACTGTATGTCAGGTACCACAACAGTCCTGTAGCGGATCTATAGGATATGTATTGATATGTATTGATATGGGAGGAACAGCTGGATCCGTGCATGCTTTGTAAACACCATGGTCCTTATCCTTCAGTGCTGCTACCAACAGAAAGCCGTCATTCTTTAGACTCAAGTGTATTTACATTGTTGCTCTGTACACCTAGTGACTTTGCTGTCAATCAAACATGTACACAAGCCCGCCAACAAAGACACTTGGCATCTAAGAGAATATTTTCAATATATCCACAAAGATATAGTTATGTATCGTAATTTGAACAGTAAATTTGATATACATTGATTTTAGTTGGACTTACACTGATAAACTGACTTACAGCTGACTTGGCTGACAAGTTTATTTTTCACTCAGACATGTATATTATGTATTCTGTTGGGAAAAAAAAGAAAATCATCTGATATGTTATGGCCTTTTTGTTTTGTTTTTTTTACCTTCATCAGGTAAAATCCACCTGATGTCCTGTTTCAGGTCATCTGAAAGTGGTTAAGCAGCAGGTTCTCCATAAACAGGTTGCACAAGATGGGGCTGACTATCATCCCCCTGTCACAAACATCAACACTCACCAACCAAAGCCAACTATCTGGAACAAACTGACAATTGCACAATTTTAAATCCTGAAATCAAGTCTATGTCCTGGAAATAAAACAGTAACTGTAGAAGATTCAGGACTGGACTGGGTGTGTTTTAAAGTTTTAAATCCAACTTTGTCTCATATAAGTAAATTTCTTCAATTTTTCTTCTGTCTTTTCTTTTTTTAGTTTAGACTAAGCAGAGATGTTGTTTATCTTTCTAAATATGTGTTCTGTTCTTTTATCTAGTCTTTGTAGGATTTTTTAAAAATATGCAAAGTAAACAGTAGGAGCTTCCCAAATCCTCATCTACCACTGTAAATTAACACAGTACACAAGAGCATGTGTTGACTCAGTTCTTTTTGATGGGGCGGATAGCGTTGGTGTTCTCATGCACTCTCCCAGAGGGGCTTCACCGTGGAGTGAGGTAAACAAGACAGATGTGAAGCACGGGGTGGATAAACTCATTAGCAACTACTCATTAAACAGACATATCTGCTCTTCCATTTTTGGAGGGCACTGGATGAGAAAATATGTATTTACAGTATGTCAGCAGCTATTAGGTCAAACACAAAGAGAGGCTGTGTCTGTCTGTTTCCATCTAGATCATGGAGCACATCAATACAGCATCGTTCAGGGTGTTAGACAGAAACTCGAGGAGAGTGTGTGTGTGTGTGTGTGTGTGTGTGTGTGTGTGTGTGTGTGTGTGTGTGTGTGTGTGTGTGTGTGTGTGTGTGTGTGTGTGTGTGTGTGTGTTGTGTCTGAGGAGTACTTGGGTGACCTCTGTGTATGAGTGTGTGTTGAGAAGCAGAAGTCAGCACACTCGTTTGTTTAGGAAGTTTGCAGGAGATTTTCACTGATGAATTAATGGTGGCAGAGCAGTGGTGCAGAAGATGTTCCTGGGGGAGAGAGAGAAAGAGAGAGACAGAGAGAGAGAGAATGGAGAGAGGTTGTTGCTCCATCCCACCATGCTCAACTCCCTGCATCTAAAAACCCAGCTGGGGCGGACTGGTTCTCACTTGGCGGTGGTGGTGTGGCAGTGGGGAGGAAGGGAAGGGAGAGTCAACACGACAAGGACAAAGCAAAGACGGGCCACAGGCTTACTGTGTGTGTTTTTTATGTTGGGGTGGCGGGTGGAGGGGGGTGGAGATGCCATGTTGTTGTGTGGCTGCAGCTTTCCACTTCAACACACTGCTGCTGCGACCGGCAGCCATCAGCAGTGTGTGATGACACTCACTGTTTAATTCATGGGGACTCAAAGTCATGCGTCACTATGGCTTTTGACAACTTTTGCAGTGCATTAGGCTTTGAAGCCATGGTTTAACAGCCAGGGGGTCACTGTCACACACACAGATACACACTTTGCTTTTAATGTTTTGATATTGTATCCACAGGTTTGTATTTGAGACATATTTCCAGAATAGCTCTCACAGTTACCAGCAGTTTTGTAATGACAACACTTTAGGTTCATTTACTTGTTTGCTCTGGAGCTTTTGATTATGAACAGCAGACAGTTTGACATTTTGGGATATGCTCTGACTCACTTTCTGATTAAACAAAGGTGATGCAGCGTGTGTTTTAGTGAGCTTTATGATGCGGTGGGTGTATTTTATTTTCCTCTGACAGAGCCAGAACAGCTTTTTCGCCTTCTACAGCTACAGTTTTATGTCAACTGAGCAAATTTCATCTGCTAATGAAGGTCAAGTGAGAAAGTGTAGCTTTCCTTGCTCATTGTGCTGCTTTTGACCAAATTACATGACCTTCATTAGTGGAGATTTCTTTGTCAACTGCTCTTGCTATGGGCAAGAATGACCAGTCAAGCTCAATTTGTGCCACAGCTTTAGCAAATTAGATTACATTAGATTATACGAGTGTTTGGTGGGGGGGTGGGGGTTTGTCCACACCCTTTTTAGTAAAAAAGCTTTGTATGTTTTTTTTGAGAAATGAAGATTCTTTGAAAACACAGCACTTAAGGAGTTTGCCGCAGAAAAAAATCCTCAACAAACTTCTTTATTCCTCTTTATGTAAGAATTAATTCACATATAAAGGAAGATCTAGACAGATGGGCCTCTCTGCCCCTGGATCTTGGTAACAGAATTATGACAATAAAAACAAATATTTTACCCTCTTACTCTTATCTGTTTCAGTCTTTGCCCATTTGTGTCCATGATGGTCAGTTTAGAGAATGGGATAAGATTTCATCTGGAATGGAAAAGTTCCCAGGGTGAGATACAAAACTTTACAGTTGCTGAAGTATAGTGGAGGGATGGGCTTACCGAGGCTCAAAGATTACTATTTAGCGGCACAAATAAGACCACTGCTGCTCTGGTGCAATAAAGACTACTTTGCAAAATGGAAAGATGTTGAGTTATCACTGTCAGACAGGCCTATACAGAGCCTTTTAGGAAGCCCAGTGGTGGCTAAACAACATGATCTTCAGAGCCAGTGGGTTAGATTCTCTATAGAAACCTGGTTTGGCCTGGTGAAACAACTTAACATTCAGAAAGAAATTTGAATTTTAATGTGGCCAACCCATGACCCAGATTTCAAACCAGGTATGAATGACGGAGGCTTCACTCAGTGGACGAGAAAAGGACTCTCCACATTATGTCTATTCATCGAAAACCAGGAATTTATAGACTTCAAGACCATATCTGATAAATACGGCCTTGCTCGGCAGGATTTCTGTAGGTACCTCCAACTCCGGCACTACTTTGATAAGAACATTAAAGGACTTGTACAGGAAAATATATCAGGTATTATTATGTTTATCAAAGCCTATAATACAAAACTGTCCAGAAAGATCATTGGCAAACTATATAGACATATAGCTGAATTAAGAGGTCATTCAACAAACTATATTAAGGCGAAATGGGAAAAAGAGCTGGGAATCATAATTACTTCTGAAGACTGGACAAATGTAATTAATACACAAATCACTACTACAGCCTCACAACTGTGGAAGGATTTTTCCTGGAAAAACTATATCCGATTCTTCATAACACCAAAGCAAAACTCTAAACAGACAGGACTACAACCAACATGCTGCAGAGGGTGTGGACACAGTATGGCAGATCATACACACATATTTTGGAGCTGTCCCATGCTTAAATCCTTCTGGGCAGGAGTTCAAAGTATTATCAGTGAAGTCTTGCAGCATAATTTTAATTTCACTTGTTTGTTTGAACTTGTTTACCTGGGCAATATGGACACAGAATTACCAAAAAAAGACAGATACCTCCTAAAAATCTTCATGGCTGCCAGCAAAAAAGCCATAACAAGAAGATGGCTCAACAAAGAACCTCCCACGGTTAATCAGTGGGAGGCCATAATTAAGGACATCCACACAATGGAACTACTGACGTATAGTCTCAGATTACAGAGGGACAAAGGTGATGCCCTCTGGGAAAAATGGAGCACTTATGTTACAAGAAGAGGTAATAACCAACCTTAATGCTAAACTTCTTTATTCCTGTGATCTTCAACAAACACTGGACTCACAAAGACAACAAAACAAGACCATTTGCAGTCACTGTACACAAACACCCATCCTTACTCCCCAGCCAGCCTTTTATGCCCAGGGTGCTACAGCATCTATCTGTTTCAAAATGACACATCAGAGGCTAAAAATACACAGCAGTTGTCTTGTTTTTTAATGGATGGCATTAGTGAGGATGACACATGGCAGATAATAACTATTGTCAGCCATATTTAGAGTTTCAATCCTATGGATGTGTGGCACAGACCTAAAATAAAGGTCTGTGTCAAAGTGTGTGAGCACGTAGCATCACTAATCCGTCTAGCAGGTCACCCACATGGTTTCAGTGTTTACTGTTGGCTCGGGAGCTAAAACAGCTGAGCCGCTGTGTTAAGCCCAGCATGAATGGTCATGTAGTTAATGCACCTGGAGAGTAGAATTGTGTTGCTAGTCAGTCAGGTGTCATAAACACAGTTTTTAGATGTGTTTACACATTGAGGTTTCTCTGCAGCATGAACACTTCTGAGCATTTTTCTCTTTTGAGTACTTCTGTTTTCATCAGTTCTGCAGTTCATTCAGTTGTTGCGCATCAGTAACGACTTCTGCTGAGGATGTTTCTTGGCTGAAATTGTGTTGTTTTTTGAATAGTCAGAGAATATATCCATTCTGTATAGATAATACAAAGGCAGATGTATTGAGGCCTTAAAATTGTTCATGTTCAGCCTGGTTTGTGATTGTAGGTGAGTGATGTGGAAAGCAGTTACTGGAGAAAAGAGAGGTTAAAAGAGTGAGGTTGAGCGAGCGATGCCCCTTTCTTTCTGCCATTTGCTCAAACACTGTCATTTTGAGCAATCACAAGTCTTTGAAAATAGCGGTTTGCATGTGAATGGTTTATCTCTCTACCCAAGAACCCCGTCCACCACACTGACAACTGTTCTTTTGATAGACTGACATCTTCAGCTGGAGTTCATCCTTCAATTGAAAACCTTTTGATTGAGCTGAGCGTCAGCAGCGAGAGGAGGAGCAGCATGGCAACTGGCACAGGAGGAGCAATTTGAACATTTCTCAGGAGTAGATTAGAGGTTGTTGAACTGGATAAACCTGTCAGCAGGATCTACACTAGACCCTCTGAGACATTAGATGTACAGTGTGTTGCAGCCTTAGGGCAGCAAACTCAGAGATACAAGGAATCACCCCACAAGTGATGGATCGATTTGCAGCTCTGCTCTTTTTTAAACAATTTAAATACTATTCAAAGTTATTCAGAGTCATATAGGGAGTGACATTGCATGAGTGAGCCATATTGTAAATACCGTTTTGCTTTTAGCTCTAATCTCTCTGAATCTGCAAACAGTAACTCCTGAATAAATATCTACTCAATTCACCTGCAGGACTCTTTAGCACAGCGTACTCAGCTCTTAAAGCATCCACCAGAATATTATGTTAAACTGAATTCCATCAGTTTGTGTTGCTAATTAAAACTGAAGCAGCTGGGCTTTTCATCCATATTCCTCTTACAATACCTTATTGTGAGGGAGGTGGGTTTATGGAGGCTGAGCTGCAGGAAGCTAACAGATGTCCCGTTTGAGCTGAGCTGTGCTGGGAATATCAAGTGTAGCTGCCTGCGTGGTGTTAGTTGGCTGCTGTAGCGGGAGGACAGGCTGTACACTAAGTGCTGCCTGATGGGAGAGATCCGTCCTCTCTCTCTCTCTCTCTCTGACACCACACTGTAAGTCACATGATGACCTGATGTCTCATTTGGTCAGACATGACTATGTTATTTCGTGACAAATTAAACAAATTGTAAAACCTCATGGTCAAGACATGACTCCATTAAATGACTGCACCAGTCAAAAACGTACCCACAAAACCACAAACTGAATTTTTTAGGGTTGGTTTTTGGACGAATCAAACAGATGAGATATAACATATTAATTAGCGTTCGTAAGCCTTGGAGGTGCTAGTAGGCATATTTCGTTACCTGTGGACAGAGGGCAGATTAGCTGCTTCCCCCCATTTGCAGCTAAGCTAACCAGCTGCTGGCTCTAGCTACTGTACATATTTACCACACAGACCCTTAGCAAGAAAAGGTTTAAGTGTTTACTATTCTTTTAAATTTATACACAATCCATGTAGCCTAATCCTAAACCATGTTGTAGAATTGCATTGGTTTGTTCATTTTTGTGTGTCTGCTAAATCACTTGAGTGACAAGCTAACCCGTTAGCTTCACTGTTAGCAAACAGCCTTAACCTTCATCCACGGTTTTCCTGGTGCTGAATCCAAAAGGCTCCTACATCACTTCTCAGATGGTTCGGTGTCATGATGATCCATTCATTGCTAGCTAGTTTACACCATTTTATGTCAGCAAAGAAGCATTGCAAAAAGGATCTAGGTTTCAGTCGGCCAGACAAATTTACTTGAGATCGAAAACTCAAATCGTTAATTTACAAAAGTATTCAGACCTTTAATTCAGTAGGCTATTTTGTAGAAGTCCCTTTGGCAGCAATTAAAGCTGAGCTTGGGCAACTTTCAGTTGTACACCTGGAGTTGGGCGGTTTATCCCATTCTTCCTAGCAGATCCTTCCAAGCCCTGTCAGATTGGATGAGTATCTTTGAACTCCCATCTTCAGGTCTCTCCACAGATGTTAAATGGGGTTTAAGTCCGGACTTCCGCTGGGCCACCCAAGGACAGTCGGAGACTTCTGCAGGGTTGTCTTGGCTGTATGCTTTGTGTCATTGAAGACTGCTGAAAGGTGAACTGTTGTCCTTGTCTCAGGTCACTGGCAGGTTTTCTTCAAGGACCTCACTCCTGACCAGGATCCCTGTCCCTGTCCCTGTCCCTGAGAAGCCCCCCAACCCTGCGCCCCTCCCACCCACTCCAATAACATGATGCTGCCACCACAGCATGTGATGAGCAATGCCGGGTGTTTGACAGAAATAGCGTTTGGAGCTTTGCCCAAAGGCTTCAGTTTTTGTCCCACCAGACCAGAGAATATTTTCCTCATGCATTGAGTCCTTTAAATGCCACTTGGCAGACTCCACACAGGTTGTCATATGCCTTTTGCTCAAAGTAGCTTTTGTCTTGTCACTCTACCATAAAGGCCTGATGATGGAGTGCTGCTGTGTGGGTCATCCCTCTGGCAGGTTCTCCTATCTCTGCAGAAGCCCTGTTAGAGTGACTTTTGGGTACTTGGTCCCCTCCCTGATCAATTCTTGCCCAGTTACTCACTTTTGTGAAATCTAGGAAGAGCCCTGGAGGTTCCAGACTTCTTTTGTCTCACAATTATTGAGGCTGCTGTGTTCCTGGAAACACTCGAAGCTTTGGAAATGGTTTTATACCCTTGTCTTGATCTATGTCTCACCACACTGTTATCACAGAGGTCTTTGGAGAGTTCCTTGGATTTCATGGCTTGGTTTTTTGCAAACCCTGTATACACAGGTGTTTGCCTTCCTGAAGTCAAATCAATTCAGTTTACCACAAGTTGACTCCACTCTGTTGAGTTCCCGACACATCTCAATGATAATTAAAGCAAAGAGGATGCACCTGGCAACAATTTGGATGGTCTGAGCAATTTTGTAAAAAAGAGTTTTCAGTTTTTGATTTTTAAAATAATTCAAAGAACAAGTTTTCACTTTGTTATTATGGATTGATGAGTGTAGGCAAAATGGCTATGTTATTCAATTAAAATTAAATCTACAGCACAATAAAGGGTAGAAAAAGCAGTCTGAATACTTTCTGATGCATGATTCTATATCTATGTGACCAGCGACCTGTCTTCTAACCCAGTGTCAGCTGGGATTGACCCAGCTGCCCTACCTCTGACCCTCAAAGGACAAGCAACATTGGGTGAGAGTTGGGGTGCACCCTGAACACACCAGTGGAATAATATTTCTCTTGACCATTAGATGCGGTCAGAGTTTTAAAAGCCAGTAGGTGGTGCTCTAAGTTGAGCTTGTGTCATACATACAGATTATTTTGAATTCAAAGTGGGTATTGCAGATAAAATACTACACTTAATGAGAATTGTGATACCACTCTCATGTCTGTGAGGTAACAGTACCTCTCAGTAGGAAAGAAAATGAGCATTTCCCAAAATGTAGAGCTATTTCTTGATGGTAGTAGTTCAAAATACATGTAAATAGGCTTGTTTCAATTTTATGCCTCTCGCATACTCATGTATCATCTCGGTCATGCAGCAAAAAAACCTGTTAGAAGCCCAGTACTTTAATGTCCAATCCAGTGATTACTGTCATTTTCAGTCTTTTGTCAGTGAGGCTACAGTCATTCCCACAGTCTGCAAGGCGGCTGCACCACCATTGATGTATTAATGTGGGTAGATATGTGTGTGCGTGGGTGAATGTGACACATTGTAAATCCGCTGGATAAATTTAGTCCATTTTCCATTTGCATCTCTAGGTTTTTATTGAGTCATTAATGGGTTGGGGTTTTTTTTCGGTCATGTTATATCCAGTTAACTAATGCATCCATAGTGAGGAGGCTTGTTGCCGTGTATATTAGAACAGGAGGACCATCCATCAAAGCTATCGTAAGCTCTACCTAAATGATACAGCATATTGACTGACTGTGAGAAATTTCCAATCTGATTTACTGTTTCATTGATCCCACCCACATTTTAACCAAAATTCCTGATTGTCCCACATATATTAACTATGAATGAGTTAGATTCTTCTAGACTTAATGATCCATAAAATCTTTGTTCAGTCAGACTTTAAAAACAAACAGAAGTCAAGTTTGTGTTGCTTGATGCTTGTACTAATGTAAGAGCTTAAAACAGATATATATATTGGTGGTGTCGGTGGTTTTTGTTTCCATAGGATGGGAGTGGATGGTGGGGGACACAATGAAGTAGAATAGATAAATTATTTTTTGCAATTATATACATTTAAACCAACGTAGATTCTGATTGGATTGTACTATAATAGTGGTAGACAGGCATCTACAGCTTCTGCATTGGTAACACTGCTTAAAGTCATTTTTAGTTTCTTTAATGGTCCCATATACTTTTTGATAGAGAATGTAGCATCTTCATCTTTACTACAAAGAAATTTAAGCTTTACTGTCTTATCAGTGTCCAATTTTATTGTCTTTTAAAGGGAGAATATTATTTACGAAAAAAGAAATAAATTAAGTGATCAACCCACCAGCCCCAACAACCTTTGCAAATAAGGTAGCTGTTTGTAGCCTGAGAAGTCAAACTGAGAGGTTTACAAAGAACCCTCCACTTCTGGCTAAAGTTACTGCTGAGAGACCCCAGTTCTGGAAGCAACTCAGATGTAAGAATTCACTTTAACTTCATCTCTTATTTAGATAATATCAGGTAAATTAGCAGGTCACAGCAGTCTGAAGGAGGTATGTCTTTTAATAACCACTTAAACCAAGTAAAACCCTTAGGTTCTAAATGAATAAGATGCTTTCTGGTCAAATTAAAGTGGCTGTTATTAATGAAAAACCTGAGTCAGAGGAGTGAGCTTCTGCTTTTCTATAATGATTTGATGTGAGAGTCAGTTTGATGTGTTGACAGCTGACCCAAGACATCCTGGAGGCTCTGTCTTCATTTGCCATGTCCATCGAAACTGTCACTTTCCATTTAAGAGGTAATCTTTCTCTTACCAGTTCCTCTAACTCCCTTGTCTTCTTGTTCTGTGAGAAGTGGATGTGGCCTCTTGACACTCTTTATATCCTCTCTCTTACTGAAAGGTTAGGTATCTGCCAGAGCCTCTTGTATGTTATTTTAAGAATCTACAGGGTTTTTATATAAATAAATTAAACTTCCATCAGGTCTGATGGTAGATCTGTGCAGATTGCTACATTCAATTTATTAAACAGGGCAATGAGATAGTTTGCACTTCCTGTGCATTTCAGCTTTTACATCATTTTAATTGTATCACACTAGAGTAAGCTAATGTGTGTGCTCATTGACTTTCATCAAGCCACAGAATGTGCCAAGTGCTGCCAATGGTGCCTGCTGCAGAAAGGCATCAGGTTGACCAGCTTGAGCCTGCCAGCTTGCCAAATGAGCACTGTAAAGGGCGGGGGGTTGTGTTGTGGGAGGATATTTACCAAAGAAAGTGGGAAAAGAGGAAAGAGAAGGCAGAGAGGAAGGTGGAGGTGGAGCTGTGATACTGGATTACTCCAGGTAACTGCAGCTTACTTACACATCACCTTCCTGCAGCTTTCACAGCTCTGTGTAAAACAGGCCCAAGTGCAGTTGCAGCAGAAAAGCTGTAAACCAAAGAACATTAATACTCCTCCCATGAAAACACAGCCCGATTTATAGTTGACCCAAAACAAATATGTCCCCTTTATACAACATCTTAAGATTTGTGTGACCCAATCAGCTGGTCCCAGTGACACCAGTGGTAACAGATGTTGGTGCCTGCAGCCAGATATTGCTTTCTATCCTGCAATGAACAGATGTGCAAGTGAGAGCACTGGCTGTCAAAACAGTGAAAACACTCAGTGAATGAATCTTATGACTGGAAAATTAAGCATTCAGACAGAGGACAGGGTAGTACTGTAATCATCATATCATGAAATGTAATGCTTGGAACTTGAAGGAGAGGTCTATTTTGAAACAACATTCACATGCCCATACAATATGTGCATTTCTATACACATGGGTTGCTGTTTTATTTCTTCTGTTCATATTTGTCACCTAGAGATCTCCTCTTAATTCCAAGAGACAAAAAGTCCTCAGTCTGTGTAAAAATGCTTTTCAAGTTCACTACAACCCTCAAGCAAATTACCAAAAAGTGGTACAATGAATGACTGAATGAGTAATTTCACTCCACCTCCAACATCTTTCCTGCAATATTGGTCGTAACATATTGTAGCCCAAGTTCACATCAAGTCAAAATCCAATTGCAAGAATTTTAGTTAAGGTGCAAACTCTGTAAAAGTTAGAATAATTTTGAGCAGCATCAGAGAGGTGGGCGTTGTTCTGTCCATAGGAAAACAAAGAGTTAGCCAATCCAAGGTCATTTTGCCAGTGATGATGTCCACACAGAGACATTGGGGCTGCTCTTTGTTGTTTCAAGGACATGGTGCGAATGAGATGGATGTGGTCTGGTACAGGGGCTTTTTGTGCTAATTAGAGTGGGCAGCCAATCAAAGGTTTGTGCTTCAACAAATGAGCATGCCTTTACCCGCCTCTGCTCTCGGTCAGATGGGATGCTTGTATCGCTGCCAGTTTTGTTTATCAGTCATTCAGACAAACGCAAAGAAGAAAGTAGGGGAGAAGAATGGTTTTGTTAACTTTTTTATTCATTTTCTTTTTCCGCAAAATGAGCCATCAATCACACAACATGGCCATGAATCATCGAAACCTTTGCCCACACTGGTCGCAAAGCTTCTCTATTAACAGCCAAATAGACTAATTAGTTAAACAATGAATAATAGCAGACAAACAGAACAAATGAACAAAGGAAAGTTCCTCTCTGAACAAGGAGCATGCATCCAGCCATACATTCTTCCCATCCATCATCGCAAGTCCAGGGTGCCGGGGTAGGGTGTGTTTAGCCTAGTTTAGCCTAGTTTTCCTCTGGAAATCAAATAGTTGCTTTTAATGTGTGTTCAGACATGAAGGGTAGACAATGTTTGTCGCTGGACCGTCAAGTAGCTAGTTAGCCGTAAGCTAGCTAGTAACGGACATTGTGTATGTATGGAAGTGTGTTTGTGTGTTTGTTTTCAGCACAACCTTTTGGCTGAGCAAAGAGCTAAGCGATAACTCACGTTCCTGTTATGTGCCTCCAGTCTCCATCCTTTTTCCTGTCTCTGTAAGTTTATGAAACAGACTCACAAAAGTTTAGTTTAATACATATGGGAGGCAAGGGTATTTGCACACAAGGACAATTTTTTCAGAATAAAACAGGAAATCAGGGGCAGATTATGACAGTTGTAGTGTTGAGGTACTAACTTTATATAATAATAATAATCCATCATCATCATCATCATCATCATCATCATCATCATCATCATGATGTAAAATTTCAAAGAAAAAAATGAAAATTTCCACCAGGAGCACGATGGAAAATTATCTTAAGCCTAGTCTTGCAAATAGTGACCCTGCAAGATCCCCAGTCTTATCATTTGAGACCAAAACCTCTGTGACTCATGCCATGTCTTTAGATATGAGAGGAATTAATCGCATCTTTCCATTGATTTTGTATGGGATCACCATATCTCTAAAATTCACTAGACCCAGCTAACTAAACCAACTGTATCAGGCTTTTGTCTCAGTTTACAAATTAGATTCTTCCCAGGAAAACTTATATAAAGTATTAAAAAATGGAATTAACAGATCTGTAAAGTGAAGCATTGTCCAACAGTCTTATCTGACTCTCAGAAAGAAAGTTAATGTATTTCTCACAGTTTAACACTGGTTTTCTAAGCAGATATGGTCTCTGTCTTTCCATCATCTGTCCTGAGATGTGAGCACAGGATCCTTCAATACATTTTGACAAGTTATCTCTCTAGTAACATAAGGTTGGTTGCTGGAAACCCTGACATTTTCACAAATGCAAGTTTGTTGCTCAGAGATATCCCTTCACGTTATTTCACCCTGACACATTAGATGCAATATGGGAAGCCCATAACTGATCATTAAAACTCTCCTTTTCATTTCTGGTGTCCTGCCTGCCCCTCCTGCTCTGTAACGATCTAACATGATACTCCACACGCTGCTGAAAACTGCCAGCACTCAGACCCCATCTCTGATTTCTGCACCACCACAAGCCACAGTGGCATGACGCGGCATCCACTACCTCTGCTTCTGACCAATCGTGACGCTGATTGTCACCAGCGCTCAGCAAGTCAGAGCGCGAGAGCAGGACTGAGTCTTGCAACAAGGAGCAGGAGGAGGAGGAGGAGGAGGGCAGTGGAGGACTGCAGTAACAGCAGTAACAGTCCCAAGGCCCCGCAGATAGTCACTGAATCAAATGCTGAAGGCTGTGTATGATTGAGCGGCTGAGTCTGACAGTGTGTGTTTGTTGCCAAGACGGGGACAAAGGGAGCAAGTGTGCGTACTTTTTTTTCTGGATGTGTCTGTATTTGCTGCTCTCTGATACACAGAGAGCAAGAAAGTGAGGGAGAAAAACATGCCCTGGAGTCAGAGCTAGACACATAATGAAGCAGTTTTTTTTTTCTTTTTTCCCCCTTTTCCCTGCCTGCCTTGTGTCAGCTAAGATAATTCCTCTGTTAGTCAAGTGAAAGGCCGTGGCTGAGGGGTGTTTCTGTGTGATATTGATACATTTTCGAAAATGAAAAGCAGCCTTTCCCCCCAGCTGTGTGCTTATGAGCTGAACTGTTGATTTATGGTCCAGTTTTTGATCAAAATGGGTGCTGTTCAACATTGTTGGCAGATGCTGCTAAGTGATGGAGAAATCATTAGTTGGAGCTCCAGGGCTGGTTGGGTGGTGAGGCATTATGTGTGCTGGTGTCGTCATCTGTTTTAGTGTCTGTGCTGCGTGTGATCAGTTAAGGGATGATTTAAGTGTGTAAACTGGTGTCCGGAGGATTTTGTTAGATTAGATTAAATTTGAAATTGAAGCACAAGTACAATTGTAGTATTGTGTGTCACTTCCACAGTGGTGGAAGAGATCCTGTACTGAAGTAAAAGTACCAAATACAGGTAACTTCAAAATCCTACTTAACTAAAAGTACAGACGTATTGTGAAAATATTGAATGTGAAAGTACTCGTTCTGCAGAAAAATGGCCAATATGATCGAAACAGTTTTAGATTTGTGATTAGCATTTTATAGTTGTAGCTGGTTGAGGTGGAGCTAGTTTTAACTTTATATCCACAAAGTGTATTTCAGTGGTGAGAGCACAGTCTGACAGTAAAGATGCCTTAGAGTTATATGACTAATGGGCAGGAAAGAACAAACACAACATTCTGCTACAAACTTCTGTAATCATTTTTTGGACTTTGGGCTGAATCGGATAAATTCACTCATTCTTTTGGTTTCCATCAGTTATTTTAATGAAACCGTCACAGAAGTTTAAAGGGGAAATTATTTCAAAGTAAAAGGCCTACATTTAAAGTTTTACCTACCATTAGTCATAGACTCAATATAAAAATGGAAGTCAGTGCGGAATAACCTAAACCTGCCTAATCTATCTAATGACCATCAGGGGGCGACGCCACAGGTTGCAAAACGAAGTCAGATTGTACAGAAGTCTATGGGAAAAGGACCCTGTTTCTCACTTGATTTATTATCTCAGTAAACATTTTCCTAGTGAATTTATGGTGTCAGTCACTAGTTTGAAGTCTTCTTATATTAACACAATGCTCATCTTTTAAATTATGGTCCCAGTTAGAGGAAAATAGAAGAGAAAGCAGGGTGTGCATTAGGGCGTGGCCACGGTGTGACTGACACATCATAGGTATAAATATATTAGTTACTTAGATACAAAAGATGTATCAAAGGTAAAAGTACTCATTATACAAAAACCCCTCTCTGTCTATGCAGGCGGGAAACAAAGCTGAGATATTTAAAAAAGAAAAGTCAGATGGTTGAGGGTCTCTAAGATTAAAAAAAAAAAAGATGAGAAAAAACAAGCATTTTTTGAACAGGAGATGTGTCAGGAATAAAAATGACATAAACTAGATATTCAGCTGAGGGGGAAATGTAAAATGGACACCCACTCAGTGAGGAAACAGTACGTCTCACATCTATTATCTGTCTAAAATGTTACATAACTAATAAAAGGGAACGGGTTTCACTTTTTGAATGCATTGTTCAGCTTCAGCTCAAGGACTGGCACTTTACAGATGATTTCAAATACAGCATTCAAACTCCAAATGACAAATGTTTGGTTATTTTTCCAGTGAAATAAACGCACACTAACACAAGAATCCAGGAAACGGGAATTAATAACCCAGTGCAGGTTATCACGTCTCAGTTCATTTGACTTTTTATGTGTTTTGTGGCTGGCCTTTAGCTGCTGCTCTCGCCACTTTGATACAGACGCAGTAGAAGAAGTTTAAAGCCTCATTGGTCAAGATTGCCACACAACCCTTTGACACAGAATTGCTGCTGTGGCATTTAGCGAGGGCATATGAGCGTAATCATTATGCGGAGGTGTCCGACAGCAGAGCAGAGAGCGGCGAGGTCCAGCCGTATTTCATTAGGCTTCCGGATGCAACAGAGGGCCTCATTAACATGCATGGCCACAGGTTGTTGTTACCGTCTTCCTCTCTCTGTGTGTCTGTATCTGGACACAGTTTCAGTCTGACAGCCTCAACAGCAACTGACTCACTCTTATTAGGCTTAAGCTAGTCCGCAGTTGTCCAATTGTTTTGCCATGATTGCCTGCCTCACAGACCGCAGGAACTGAAATCCTTTGCTCTGCTTTTCAAACAGTAATTGATCCAAGTGTGATGGATGATGTGAAGGCGAGAGGATGTTTACAAGAGATGATTAACAGATACTCTGGAGATTAGGGGACATTTCCTCATGTTCTTATATGTGAACATATCAAGTCTACATCTGAGTTTCATAGGATGACAAAATGCCTTTTTACTTTTTATAATTCATAATGAATTGACTGAAGATGTCAAACAAAGTGGATAGTGGCTATTTGGTGCGCCAACATTCGAAAACTGTCAATCATTAAAAGCTTGCTCAGATTTTTAACCTTCCTCACTTGTTCTTTGATCAGACAGTCTGGGACTGTGTCATTTCTCAAATTAAAATGTTGATTAGTGCAGCATGAAGATGGGAAAAGCATCTGAACATATATATGTTCATCTGGCCACCTTGAATACTTTGCAGCAACTCCATAAAGACCAGTCATTGATCCCTTACTTTTCTCTTCCTGAAGGGAACATGAGCCCCACTGTGGCACATTCTCTTGTGTTTTCATTAAACTGGGTGACTGTGCAATAAATAAATGTGATATGCTTTTCCCTTCCCCTTTCTTTCAGAGTTACGTAAGCAGCATTCGGAGTATTGGGACTGTAGGGCATCATTACTGTCAGACGGGTCATTGTGCTGCCAGCATTGTAACAGAGTATGACGTCAAGCCAGCCTGCCCCTGTGGGCTTTATATAGCACAGCAACCTATCTGCTGCTATATGTAAACACAGATTCCCTGAAAAAAAATGTGTTATGTTGTTGCTGCGAGGCAAGGAGCGGGAAGCGATGCATAGAGATGAAGTGGAAGGCGATGCAAACGCAGTCCCCTTTTTTCTAGGTCTAATCCCTCTTAGTAGGGGAGCGATAAGCATGTTTTGACTTAGCCCCAAATTTCCTGTTGTTTATGCATCCTTTGCCAGACCACGTGGATCCCTGTAGAGTCGGATAATCTCAGTGATGCCAGTTTGGCAGGGCTGCAAATATACCACTGCCTCCTGGCCCAGGTCAGATCACAACAGCGGGGTAGAAAACAGAATGCCTCTGCGTCTGGTTGCCTTAATTTTTCCCTCTGTCTGTTGCTCCTGTTCATAGACAGGGATCTGTTAAAGCTGGTAGCTTGGTTGATATGCACCTCTCTTTCCTCCCTGACGCTCACGAGCTCTTTGCTTGCAGAGGAGATGGAGATTTGGTGCAATCACGGCTCAGGACGAAGCCTATTTACCCGGAAAAAAAACACCCCAACGTTAAACTAGTGTGTCGTGAGGAGCCGATTCCTCAGTGGTGTGAAAGGAAAAGCCTCTTAATCTTGCTGCAGTTTCCCACCAAGGCCCTTTTCTGGGTTGGAGAAGGGTCTGTTTGTGGCATTACTATTTAGGTTATGAAATTCCTTGATGTAAAGTGGGCCATGCAGCCAAAAGACAGTAGCTGTCAGTGAAACAAAGATGCCCATTTCATCATTGTGTGCTTTACCATCTGTTGGGACAACCCTTAACTTTCTGCATGCTTCCTCTGTCTTCCTAACACCCCACATTCCCTCTTTAGCTTGATGCCAAGTGAGACAAGATGGAGTCCACTACATGCAAGTACACATCACACCTGCTGCTGTAAAGTCCTGGTGTTGCTGTGTTTTTTGAGCCATGCAAAGCAATCACACTCAGAATAATTCAGACTGACTGTGCCACTGTGTGTAATTTGGCTTGCACAGTTTGACTTCTGAGGTTTCCAAGAACCTGAGGTTTCCAATCATGCCAACAACGCTATTTAGTTTGAATTGTGTAAATTGTAACAGATTTGAATCGTTTTGTGCAAAATGTGCTTTTTTTGCTCTTAATTTAGATGAGGGATGATAATTATTGCTTTTTCTATTACCATACTTGAGAAATAGAAGCAGTAGAAGATTGGAGCTAATTTAGGAACACAGCATTGTTAGATTATCTGAGTCCTGATTCTGTAATCCCAGATATATGGTGTTCACAGTTAGGATGTACATAAGAAAGGACTATGCTGACCACAGGTAAGGTGTAAGTGGGTCCAGTTGCCTAATGGGACTTTAAAAAAAAAATTCAATGATAACAGGCAGGGCAGGAATCATAATAGCAATAGGTTGGTCTTTCTACATACATATGCAGTTCTAATATGAATAAACACCATTTTCTTTATTGTCAACATAATGCTACTCATTCAGTTGTCTTTTTTATTCTTTTTCTATCCTCCTGTCTGCTCTGGGTGCTGGTTGGCTGCAAGCCAGTGCATGACTTGTGTGGATTTACGATGTGTGGCACCACCAAAAATCAGAGGGGTGGCTCATTGCAGAGCCAGTAGATCTTACATAAGAACTTTATTTCACTCTTTTCAAACTAAATAAGTTTTGGCCACGCACCTGTCTGAGCTGCTGCCGAATGTGGAGTCACCGGCGTCTACCGATTGCCTGCAGGTGAGGTGTGTAGGGAACATCGCTAAATTGTAGCATCTGCAGAGAGTCTGCATGTGAGGCGTTTAGAGGATATCTGTCAACTGTAGCCACAGAGCTTTCAGGCTCCCCCTCTAAATTAAGTCTCTGCATGTACATCAGTCACACACTGCGCCACCCACCACCACAAGTAAACCTGGGAAACACAAAAAAAATGCCAATCATGGAGTCATAGTCCTCTAACGGGACAGGATGGGAGAAGTGGGATGGGACGGGAGGATTTTTGTGGGAGTGGGATGGGACAGCCCACTCAGGTGATCAGTGAGAGCCTGAGACCAGCACATTGTTACCAGGGTGCAGAGCTGCAGGCAGTGGGGAATGTTGGCACCACACAGCCTGAAAGCAGGAGAAAAAGCTGACACCACTGCAGCCATACTGCAGCAAGAAAAAATAAAACGAGCATTACTGGACAAAACGAAGGCGAAATGTTTGGAGACAGTGAGGAGAAAAACAAGCAGCGTCCTCTGCTGTTAGCCCTGACATCAGGTTGCAGTGGAGAGCCTGGGGGCTTGTCACATGTCAGCACCAGTTTACCTCAGTGATTACTGTAACTGTCAGCACTGGCCTGAATTTTAAACGACAACAACAAAACCCCAAAAGGGGAAATTCTGTCAATCACTGGCCAGCAAACAGTATATACCAGTAAAACCATTAGATCACATGATACAGAGGTATCTAGTGACATGATATTGTATTACATATTACATAATGCTTGTTGCAGTGAGAGAATTGGTGTAAATACTTCCAGACCACCAACAATAAATCTTTCACTGAATGACAGATCACATCATGAAATGTTCTTTATTGATCCCTGATTGGGAAAAATGCAGTGTTTCACATTTTCAAATTTACATTTTAATAACTTCTCAAAGTACTTTCATTTTTTGGATATCAAACATTTTCACTGTGTCTTTAAACAAAAACAGTAATGCATGTCTGCAGTGACACACAGTGGATGCACTGAGGTTTTTAGACAATAGTTTAGAAACAATGTGGAGACATTTACACGAGTGTGGCCTTGGTCATTGTTTGACCAAAGCTGTGATGCTTGGTCTCAGTTTTGACTCTATTTTTTTACCATCTCGGTCTCCTGGGCATTTTGACTCTGACTGGTCTTTGTCTTGGTCAGCAGTCTTAACCATTATCATGTTTGGTGTTGACCAACTGTTGACTAGCTGTCATTTACAGGTAATGCCTTAGTAGTATGTCTTAGCCATGCATGACATGTACATTTATGCACAAATATGTGAAAGATGCCACAATTAAATAGTTTTGCAGATGTACAAGAATAAGTTATTCTACCGTTAATATAATTTTATCTTATTTTTAGTAAATGATGGACTTGATGGACTGTTGATTCCTGTTCCTACCACATTTCAATATATCCAAATAGTGAGTGAGTGAAATTAAACTTTGTAGGCACCAAACATGCATGAAAACCTGCAAAGAGGCAGGAACACATTTGTTGCGTACAGACTTTATATCTTGTGTCCCAGTTTATTTGAACAACAGTCAGACAGCATGATCAAGAATATTGAATCAGTTTTGTTGTTCGGTCTTGATCTAGACTTGGTCTTGAGCTTGTTTAGACCTGGTCTTGGCTCAAACTTGACTGGCTGTGCAGAAGTGCAGCCCTGCAGATGACTCTAGTGATACAAGGTATACATCCATAATTATTACTGACTTTACCTGCAGCAAATACGTTAGTTGCTTCAATTAGTTGAGCCTTGACAAAAGTGAGTTTTGAGCTGTTTAAGAACTGAGCTGCTGAAAGCTACATTAGTAGAAATGATGGGTTATAAATGTGATTTCTGTCTTTCCAGTTGCCGTTTTCCTTTGCTGTGTGCTTTCACTGCAAACTCCTTACAAGGCATGCATGTGGAGACGGGCTTCATAAATAAATTGGCATGTGATTGAACTCTGCTGTCATGCTATAAAAAAGCATTAATGAACTGACACACACACACACACACACACACACACACACACACACACACACACACACACACACACACACACACGGCTCTACTGCTTACACATACAAACACACGCACATTGTCCTTCTGTTCACCCGTTTCTGTTTCCATCTTTCTTTGTGAGACAAACACATTGATTGTGTCTCTTCCTTCTCATTTGATCCCTGACACACACACACACACACACACACACACACACACACACATTCTGTTTTGATAGCGTTTGGCCTTGTAGCTCAGTGAAACAGAGCTAGAAGAGGGGCTTCTGCTCTACTGATGAGACAGTAATTAGTACTAAGTCCTAAGGGAGAGGAGATAGACTTCGCACAGCTTGACACTGCCTCTCTCTCTATCTGTGTCTTTCTGTCTGTCTCTCTCTCGTCCTGCACAGCCATTAACTGCAGCAGCAGGTCTCTACTTCTTACTCATTCTCCAACCTCATTTATGTGCCATCCAAACAAACAGCTTCCTCAAAATAGTCATTAGCACAATCTGGCATACCCAGCTAACTTTGTCTGCCTTTGTGAAAACTTCCACCACGTGTAACTCTGTAAAGAAAAGACAGTCAGTAAAAAGAACGCAGTCCATTAGGAGCTGTTGTGGTGTTAGTGGATGTAGTTGTAGGAAGTAGTTACTGAGTGTGTGTGAGTTTTTCTTTTAACTGAATAGACTTAAGGGAGCACTTGTGTGAAGCACAGCATCATTTCTCCTGGTGTTTATTCATAGTTCAGGCTCCTCCATTTGCCTCCCTCTCCACACACACTGTTTGGTTGTGTTTGATTCAGAAAGAGCACACACACACACACACACACACACACACACACACACACACACACACACGGTGATGGACAGCATTTCCATAGAGATTATGCATTGTCATTAGCCAGTTAGACACTGTGTCATGCGTGCTGCTGTGGACCATCAGGGGATGGGCACTTGGGTGAAATGGCCAGAAAGATTCTGTTCGCTTCAGCAGTTTTGCTGGAATGATTGAAAGTTTGTGCGAGGGAGCACAGTTCTGGGAATCTTGTATTGCTGTTTCAGGACTTTTGCAGACTATAGATAGATAACAATTCATGAGCCATTTTTTACTTTGTTTTACTCCAAGTTTTTACTGGAGTGTCCAAGTATGATCTTGTTTTTTTTTTTGTTTTTTTTTATTCTCTCTGTGATGATGTGTTTGTGTGTCATTGTGTTAATGTATCTGAGTGCATTTTGCCTGTAAACATGTGGGCGTGTACAGTATGTAGGTGGATGGACCTACTGCTGAGTGTTTTGGGATTACCTGTTCAGATTAGCCCAGTGAACTCATTTATAAATGTCACAAATCCAAGCCCAGGATCTCGTCATCCTTTTAATAGGCTTTGGGTTGTTGTTTTAGGCAGATTTGATTTCACCTTCCTCAGCCTGCCAGTACCTTTGATACTTTTTTCATAAGCAGTCTACATTTAAAGCCTTTTACTGCTAAGAGAATGACTAAGAAACATCTCTTTGTTATTCTCCACTGTAGCGGACGCTTGCATTTAGGAATGCTGTTTTGTATCAGCAATAAAAACTACTATACTGAGCATTAATTGCTGAATGTATGATAAATGGAAATGGGCTGCACTTGTATAGCACTTTTCTAGTCTTATCGACCACTCAAAGCCACATTCACCCGTTCACACAGTAATGATACATCAGGGGCTGTTTGGGGTTATTGCCCAAAGTTACTTCGAAATGTGCACTGGAGGAGCCGGGAATCGAACCGACATTAGTGGGCGATCCACTCTACCTCCTCTCCTGCGGCTCAGGAGTATGTGTTGACACTGGTATAAGGTATAAACTGAATGGCTATTGCAAAAAACAAAATTCTGATCCCAGAAGTATCAAAAACACGGTTTGACTTGATGGAAATCTTTAGCATTATAACTTGGTATAACTTGGTTTCAAACTTTACAGCAGCAAAGGTGAAAAGGATAAAAGAGGAAGTCACAGTGATCTAGACTGGATGAAATGGAAGCATTTCCACCACCACAAACTGCCATACATTTGCCCCAGTGTTTGTTCTTCAGGTTGTTACTCACTAAGATTTATGTCTCAGCCAAGGTCTGACTGTAGCTCTGGTCTCCTGCTGTCCTCCAGTATCCCCCTGCTTCATCTGTTTTTCTCTGTGGAGCCGTCTCTTCCCCTGTGAAGGCTGAGTGATGCTAATAAATTCGCCCTTAACAAGGATGTGATTAGCCTATTGATTCTTTTCCCCAACTTCCTCGCCGCTGCAAAAATTGTCTTGCACTATTACGTCTGTTACACAGCACACTGACACCGACAACCTCAGATGCAAATATGCTTTGATTGGCTGGCCCTTGGACAGTGAAGGTGACGCCACATTTCCCGTTCCACTGTGTATTTACAACAGCACTGACACACACTTTAGCTTTCAGTCGTGTAAACATAACAGTGATGTGTTCTGCTTGTTTGCCCTGCAGACTGAAGAAGAAGTCTCAGTCGGTGGATATTGCCAGTCAAGGTTTCTCCCCGACTCTGGTGCCAGCCTCGCCGCTCAACAAGGCTGCACCACCTGTTGCCAAGACAACCACCGTCCTCGCGGTGCAGGAAAACAACACCACCAACTCCCAGCGCCGCAGCCCCCGGTGTGGCGAGCTGAAGAGAGGCTACACCATAGGTAAATGACATTGTTGGTGGGGTTCGGGTCCATCTGTTTTGTCATCGCCATCATTTTCCCTGGGATTCAAACCAACAACCATCTGTCATGCTACCATATGTCTAAACTGTAGGCAAATTATTAATGCAGAAATAATGTAAAAATATCCACAAACTCACATTCTAATCATATTTTTTGAAATCTAATTCATTGTTAACTTAATTCTACCTGTGTGTCATGAAAACATCAGCCCATTCTACACTGAAACATTTAATCAGGTTTATATGTCCAGTTATTACATTATCCTGCAGTTATTACAGTATCAGTTGCTGCCAGGCCTCTTCTGTGTGGATGTGGGTGCACGGATGTTTGAATGTTCTGCACTTTCTGATCTGTTGACATGAACGTCTCACTCAGGAAAACTTCCACTGTGTCAAACCGGGTCTCCCAGTTTCTTCTCCTCTAATTTGTTTCCTGCCTACAAACTCTAATTACGTGACTGTGATGAGATTTATTCCTGTGATGAATCCTACTGTCTGCTGCAGGTCTATTTCTGTGTCGGAGGGTAGGTTGCCACGGTGAGAGTAAGTACACGTCAGGGAGCTGACTTCCCACACATGATGAAATGAGTTTGAGCTAAACTAATTCCAAACTCATAAATGCGATGCGTCTCTGTTCACTTCATTGATGTGATTCAGTTAGCAGGCTGCTCGGGTCAAGGTTAGAAAGAGGGTGTGTGTAGGGAAAAGTACGTAAACAGGACTTTTAAATGCAGCTGAGAGGTCGCCTGCACAATCTTTATTTGCTGATTTCTTTTGTATTTGTAGTGATGCCTTTGGTTTCTACACTCTGACTTCTTCTTTTGTCTTTACTTCTTTATTCTGAGTTGTTTCTTATACAGTAGTTGACATGCATACTTTACCAGTCACATTTAATCCAAAAATAATGCTGTCGCTGCTGCTGCTGGGTTTTATTTTCCATGTGCCAGCCTCTTTGCATTTAAAACTGCAAATACAAAGGTTTTATGAACTTTTATAAATGGAATCAGTGCTGTGTCGCTGTCTTATTGTTACCCAGTAGAAAAAAGTGACATCAATCGAAGTTTCCAAAAAAGCTCAACATGTCAGGCTGACTCAGGACATCATGTATGCTTCTCATAGTCATAGTGTCCATCATGATGAATAACATGGACAACAACCTCAAGTCTGGCACTTATTATCACCTGGCAGAGGAGAGAACGTCGACTGTGTTTCCCAGTCAGCTCTTGCTGTAACACTGTAAAGAGACAAAGTGTGGACACTGATTTTCTCTGTGTTAATTTGTCTGCGTGTGATTTAATTCTCTTTTACACCTGTTGTTAGGTTTATTCCACATTCACACTGACTTTTTACAAATTGACATCCCATGGACTGACAGACAGACTCACTGATTGGACAGTTTTGGGGATGTCAGCACTTCATGTGTGGAAATTAAATTCTCGTGTCTGACCGTAAATCGTGCTGCACGTTACTCAACCTGATGTGTTTATTATGCCTCCGCACCGGCCACAGCCAGGGCCAGAGGCATTATGTTTTCAGCAGGTTGTACGTTCATCCATCCCAATTTCGTGAAGACGATATCTCAATAACACCTTGAGGCAATTTCTTCAAGTTTGACACAAACATTCCTTTGGACTCAAGGATGAACTGATTAGCTTCTGGTGGTTAAAGGGTAAAGGTCAAGGTCACAGTGACACAATATAACACAAATGTGTAATAGGATATAATGATGAAGTGATGACATTTAATATGAAAAATGTCAAAGGTCATCTTCGCCGACACATCAAAATGTTCTGCAGAGACACTTTTGGCCATTATTCAACACTGTAACTCAGGAAGGGGAGATTACGACCATATTTCCTGCAGCCTGGTTGGTTGGCGGAGGCATTCAACTGCAAGGCTGTGAGTCTAGTTTGTCATCTGTGGTGTCACTGAGAGCTTATGAAAAAATAAGTGTTTATGAGCATTATTAGTCAAGACTGCATCTGGACCTCATAGGCTATAGGCCAGTATAGTTACTGTGTTTCATCAATTCACTTTTTAATCAGAAACAGCCAAATCACACGTCTGTTCTAACTGTTATTACCTGTGATTTATCAGGGAAATGCCTGCGCCATGCTTACATGTTACCATGGTTACAAAATAATCTTCCATAATTACACTGATTATGCAAGATCGCTTTCTTGACAATTCACAATCAGCAGATGGATGTAATAGTTTTTTAGCTCCGTTAAGTGCGACTGGAACCAGACCAAAATGCACATTTTTGGCTGCTCTCAATCCTGTTGTTTGATCTGCAGAGTTTGATCGATGGCTTTCACACACGAATAAACAAAGGAAGTTTAGACAACACAAATCAGTTGCAAAGATGGAGTCACAACTACCGTTTTAGTTAATGAATTTGAGCTGAAATAAAGAGAAACTGCTCATTGCTTCAGCACCTTTTACTCTTCTCAAGCAAAGCTAAAGTGTGGCATCAAGATGGATAGATGTTACCTAAAGCATCTCAGGTGAGTTTATGCTGATCCATCAACTTATTTTCCATTAGACACTCTTGCAGCTCTCTGAATTTGAATTTCCCTGCATGTCCTTGAGCATAGAGTCTGTGATTAGTCATGTAAATCAGTGCAGCAGCTTAAAACTCTGCAGCAGTGGCCCTTCTGCAGGGAAAGAGCAGTCCTTGGGTGGCTCATGTCATTCTGGGTCATGGAGTCAAGAGTGGGCGAAGGTGTGTCTGCGGGTGTCACACTCTGATAAGCTTTCTACAGAGTCATCATGTATCGACTCTGCTCCTCAGGCCAGGAATCGACTGGAGAACGGATTGATCCGCAGTCATCCGTATCAGTTCAGTCAGCGATAATCAATAGAGGAAATTGTGGGATAAAAGCTTGGCAGGACAGGTGGACTGACTGTTGATATCTTAGCCTGCTCTTATCACCCACTATCCATCTGACGGCGACTGTGGGCTCCTCTTAAAAGCATAGGGTCAGAAGTCACAGTCATTCAGCCATTAAATGAAGTGACTGTGACTTATTGTGCTTTTACAGCTTTTAACGTAACAAAGTAACAAATTGTACAAGGCTCTAAAGCCTGAGTCATAGCAGTTCATCGTTTGCTTTAGTTGGCGTTGGCCTAGATCAGGGGTCGGCAACCCGCGGCTCCGGAGCTGCATGTGGCTCTTTCATCCCTCTGCTTCGGCTCCCTGTGGCTTTAGAAAATAAATAATGAGTATTTAATTTAAATTTATTTTATTTTAGTTTGTTAGTTTTTTAAATGTAATTCTAAATTTGAAGATTATGGTGATCTTGTAACATTAAAATAAAACGTGTTTAATTTTTTGTCGCTCAAAATATGCGTCACAACCGCCGATGTGTGAAACCCGCCGGCACACGATTTATTGAGTTTTTCGACCCCCGGTGATTTCGTTTTCTCTGTAGCAGTTCATTGATTTCATAAATGTAACACACTTTTTTTATACATAGCATAAAGGTAAAAAACGATATATATAGTGTTATCTTCATTTTAGATGTCAAAAGGGTTTTGTGGCTCCCGGTGTTTTCTTTTCTGTGGGAAACGGGTCCAAATGGCTCTTTGAGTGTTTAAGGTTGCCGACCCCTGGACTAGATGAACCACATTCAGATCAAGACGTGAGTTTTCACCATATGACTTAAGAAATACTGCATCTGTCAGTCATTATTGTTGTTGTATCACATAATGATTAATTGATTAGTGACCGTCCCGTCCCTCTAGTTCCTGTTTCTGGATGGGCCCTGTAGGCGGGGCCCTGTGGCACTGCTGTGCAGTCAAACCCAGGCCAGGCTGCTCCTACAGAGCTGATCATGCTAATTTATTCTGATGGGATAGTAATAACGTGGCAGGCAGCTTGCTGTGCTGTCTGCCAGGCTTCAGACAGACCAGTCATTAGAGACAGAGCATTCACTGCCGACATTTTAATAACCCGGCCAATGAGCCTCCAACCAGGACGACGGCAGCCGCATTTCTCACTTCTGAGAAGATGCAGTGGTTGATATGTTGATTGTGTTCTTACATTAAATGTGCTACATTCTCACAGTCATCTCATCGTCCTCGAACTCAGAGTGGAGAGGAGGAGAATGTAAACATGTTCTGATGAGTGTCAGTCAACGTTCGGGCTGATGTCAGCAAAGACGGGAGGAAATGGTAAAAAAGCAACAGAAAGGGGATGGAAGAGTAAAGAAGGGCAACGTTTAAGCTGTCACAGCAGGTGAGAGTGAAGTCATTTGTCTCGTACATTCATTCTGGAGTACTCTCAAATGAATGTGTTCACATGACGTGTGACAAACAAGGAAATGAAGACAGGAAAGGAAAGGAAAGGAGGGGGAATGAAACAAGAGGAAAGTAAAGGAAGGGAGGGAGAAGAAAGGGAAATAAATGAAAGATGGAGAGAAAAAGGAAAAAACCAGAGGAGAGGGATGGAAGGAAAGGAGAGTAGAGTAAAGACAAGGTAAGAGTGGAAAAGGAAAGGGTAGGAAAGGAGAGAAGAGAAACAGAAATGCAAAAACAGAGGACATAAAAAAGGAAAGGACAGGACATGAAAGGAGAGGGAAGGAAACAAAAGGAAAGCAAAGTAAGGGAAGGGATGGAGAGGAACGCGAGAGAGGAAAAGGGAAGAAGAAGCAGAGGAGAGTAGAGAGAAGGAAATGATGGAAAAGGAAAGCAGAGGAGAGAAAAAGGGAAAGACAGAGGAGAGGAGAGGAAACTGCCTGTGTTCCTTCTGATTCCTGCGGAGTCGCCTCCCGAGAAGGTGAGACTCTTGACACCAGCTCTCCCCAGACTCCCAGCATTTCTGTCTGACAGCCTCCGAGTCTCACCACCATGTCTGACCTTTACATCATTATAGCAGCCTGTAGCCTCCACTCTGGAGCTCTGAGCTCTGCTAGGTAAGAGGACACCCAACAGGAGATGAACCCCGTGTCTCCGCAGCTGTGGACTCATTAAGTACGACTTTCAGTGTTCCTGCCTACGACGAGTTTCATTACACTGTGTTCTTATTGGATATGTGCTGTTCAAGTGCTCTTCTTTCTTTGTTTCCAAGGCTGACTCATGCTCTTTGTGCCTATATATACAGCACATGTGGGTCTGATCCTGTGCACAGTCTAAAGTTAACTAGGCTTTTAGTTTATGATTGTGTTAGATAAACACTTGCAGGCAGGAGATATGCCACCGTTCCTCCTCCTGTAGATGTCTCACATCCCTCCACTGCTTCTTCCCCCTTCCTTTATTTCTGCTCTTTCTGCCATTTTGTCCTCCAGTTCCTCCTCTGATCGCTCACCCAGTCCCTTTTCTTTTCTCCCCCTCTCTCTTACTTGTCCCTCACTCTCTCTACCTTGTTATCCTCTAATGTATTTCCTGTGTGTCTGACCGGGGGGCACAGGCAGAAGGGTAATCTGTCTCAAGGACAGACGGACAGCACCAACAGATTGCTACAAACTGTGGCACCAACCTTGGCCGCAGTCTTGAGGAGAAGCATTTTATCACATTATGCTCTTTTCTGTCTGACTTATTTCCACACATGGAACGGCTAAAGTCTTACTCATGCACTCATATACACAAGAATGACCAGATTGTGGCTTTGAAGAGAGCACAAGGATTTGACCTGTCTGACTTTTTAATGGCAGTACCAAGAATTTGTTCATTTGCAACCCCAAAACAAATAACTTTTATGACATTCTGTCAAGATATTTTATGTCTTTGGCATTTTCAGGCTGCCAAATTCTACAACTAGTAAAACACTGACCACCTGATGTCAGAGTTTTATTGGAAGAGCAGTATCTGACCTGACTTGTATTCTGGCAAACCAAATCAAATCAGTCCAAACCCAATCTGAAGTCTCATCAGAAACCATCATAAATATTGTGCTTTTAACAAGGAAGATTTGGTGCGTGTGTGTAATCATTCAGCCACTGACGTGCATTGCTACCTCTGAGTATTGCGTGGCTTGCAGACAGAAGCAGAGGCCTGACTCTGCTAACGCAGCACTGTATCTGCAGCACCTGACAAGAGGAAATGCTAATAAACAAGACAGAACCGCACATGTTGCCGTACCCTAACGCCCCGAGAGCGGTGGACCCTGCCACTGCTGCCTTGTGACTGATTATTCCCCTGTTAGTTATTCATTGGATTTTCACTGCAGAGTCGAAGATGGGAGAAATCAGTGCTGGGGCAGCAATACACTAACTGGCTCAAGGCTCCCACCAAGCCTTGCTTGAAATGCAGTTTCATGAAAGGGACTCAGAGGCCAGAATTTAATTAGCAGCTATTCAATAGATTGAAGGGAGAGTCAGGTAGGGTGTTAGGTGGCCATCCTGTTGCTCCTTAACTTCTGATAGTTGCATTTTCGTTTGGATGTAAACGTATCAGGAGCGTTTGTCCTTGAAAACAGTATTTGCCGGTATTCAGCAGCAGCTGTATGGTCACAGCATGACATCAAATGAGGAGTTAATCACTATGGTAGTTGACAGTTATAGCTGGTGCTGCAGGCGGTACACCGGGTTGCTCTCTTTTTTTGGTTTGATGTAATTGTCCCAGGTGGCTCGTTTCTTGTGTTTACACATCCAGATCGTAGCCAGAGGTGGCAATTACACACAAGCCGCTGCCACTGTCTTTTTGTTTTTCTGTGGAAGTGGGACAATTTTCATACAGTATGTGACCATTTTCAAAGGGGATGAAAATAATGTGTTTGGCCTTGATGGTAAAGTAAAGTATTCTCTGGATGATTTGAATTTTCACAAACCAACGTTTGGTTTAAAGGCTAAAAATGTTCGCTGAGTCTTTTCATCAAGGTTTTTTTTTTTTTTTTTTTGGATGTCCCGTCAACATCTGCTGTGATCAGATTCGGTGCTGAGCCTTGTGATTTGGACCACTAACGATAACAGATTTAGTAAGGTCCTGTAGTGGTGTCTGTCTCACCTTAGGTCTGAAGAGCCACAAAGATGCAATTCTGAGCAGTGGGAATAGCATGTATGTAACCCCTCTCCTTCCCCTGCGCTGCAACTAAAAATAGCACATATCTCTATGTAAACTCTAAATAAGCCTCCTACATGATAAAACAGCAGCAAACAGTTTTCACGTATATCACCACACTTTCTCTTGAGTTCAGGTACATGCCACAGAGACGTGTTTACTTTGTAATATTTACCTAATCTGACCAATACAAAGAGCAGATCCTGGTGCAGGCTAGTTGTGTCCAGCATTGTGAACCTTTTATTTGATTTCATTTAACCCAATGAGGCCAGTACCTCAGTATTCATTTGGGCTTTCAAGCAAAAGAAATTTGTGCAGTTTGCGCAAATGAACAATCCCCCTTTGAACAACATGTTTGTTGTTCAGAGGAATTCAAACTAAAGCCACGCAGCCTGTCTTAATCCACATTGTAGAATTGACATTTTCTGTCCAACTGCTGCCTCACTCGAGTGGCAAGCTAACAGTTCAGCTTTGATCCAGACCTCTGAATAGTTGCCTACATCTCCACCAGTTTAGCCATTTGAAGTGAAGTTTTTTCTACCAACAGGTGACTTCAAGTTCATTTGTGGCCATTTTAGCTGTGTCCCAATTCAGGGACATATCCTTCAGAGGCCGCATTTGAAGACCGGTTGTGTCAGAGCAGTACAACTAGGCTGTCCTATTTCAAAGGCTCCATCACATGCTTCTTGTCCTGGGCAACGAATGTTAACGGTGGATCCTCCATGGCCCCAACCTATCCCAAGAATTATTGCATGCTGGAAATGTAAATAATTCGGCAGCAAACAACACAGACAGAGAGCCCAAGGATTACATCTTAAAATCTAAGTATTGGGACCAGCTCAGTTGAACAGTTAACGGTACAAAAAAACCCACGGTGCTGTCAAGGTTGTGAGGCAACAGAAGTGGCGCTTTGTGATCCAGTGGTAAGGGCGGCCATAGCTAGTGACAAAAAGTGGACATCCTCATTTTGGTTCAGCCAGATCTTTGTACACTGCATGCTAAAAAAGGATGTGGCCCCTGAATTGGGACATGCATAGTTGACCACAGCCGCCACAGCTGCAACTGATGCAAATAGATCAGAGTGGAAGTACACTTCCTGTAACAACTGAAGTTACAACCAGATAACGGATCAAATACTTCACAGCCATTGTTTTCTTACACTTTTATACTTGCAAGAATGACAATAGCTTATTTTCTGCCTGGCGCTGTGGTGGCCGTTAGAGGCCCTAACATCAACTCCAGGATGTCAAGTGTCATTATAGATTAGTTTGAATGGTGGCGTCTGTAAGGATTTGTGGTTGGAAGTGTTGATTTTATGTAAAGTTCAAAGGAAACCATTCAAACATTTCTCTGTAAAACTTTTAAAGGCTTGAAACAAACATTGTTTTAGTAGAAATTTGCCTCTGCCTTCATCCTTGTAGACATAGTTTAACCAATGGAAATATCCCATTCACACACTTTCATGCTGTCACAGACTCTGTGGGAGGCAGCTGTTAAGTAAAAAGGAAGCCACTCCTCTGTTTTGAAATCCACCTCAAGTGTGAACCGTCCCCATGTTGTGCATCAGTATCAAACCTTTACATGCTCATCCCAAGTGAATGATTGAGGATGATAGAGGAGCGGAGTGAACGGGTGAGAGAGAGTGAAAATGAGAGGAGAGAGAGAGAGAGCGTGAGAGTAAGAGCTATCCGTCACGCTCTGACAGCAGCACCCACAGCCATGCCATGGTGCCTTTGCCAGCAGAGCTGCTTGTGTGCACTGAGATAAGCCCGAGCCTTCTTGCCTTGGCGGTATAGGCTGGTCACGTAGCACCAGAAGGCAGCTTAGCCCCACCACAAATCCAATGGAGGGTTTTTCTCTCACCCACTTACTTTCACTTTCTCCCACACAGCCTTTCTCTGTCTCTTCCCCACTCTGTGTCTTCCTCTATATCACAACGTCTCTGGCTTTTTCCTTCCTCTGTGTCTCCATCACTGTTTGACACTACATATTCATTCAGGATCAGTATTTTACTCCTCCTGGCAGCCACTCAGTGAACACCAACATGCAGAAGGTGGTGACTGGTTGGTGCTCGCTATACAATGTGACGCCTGTGTAGATGTTTGGAGAAGTAAGGGTTGGTGGGAAATAAGAGATTAACATTGGAGGAATGTTTATCAAATCTTTAATCCCTAAGACTAGCCATTTCACGCTGAATAGCATAAGGCTAGTGGTCTAAATGGAATGTATGACTGGATAAATACACTGGTTTAGAGTGGAGGAATGCAGCACTGTGTGGCTGGGGTTTGATAGGATTTTATCAAATATGAGTCTTTTCAAATCTCTTGTAAAATCAAAGTAGGTTTATCTTCGCATGTAAATAAATGTATAAATAACGAAAACTCTCCAGAAGATGCAGTTAAGAGGCCAGAAACATTTGTTTTAGTGAACAACCTGAAGCTACAACCTGGAAATGAGTAAAATATGAAATGTTGATTAAATGTTACTGATAGATTTAAATAGCTGCTGTGTCATACTTACTTTTAGACCTTCATTTTGACAGGGCCCAATGCAGAACTGTTACATATATAATAATGAAAAATGTATATGATTTAATTAACCTGACATGACAGAATCAGCTTTGTCACGTTTTGACAGCCTTGTTGGCTTGTGACCCTTTAAATGAAGCTCTGGTATTTCTTTTTCTGACGCATTGTCAAAGAGTGTATGTGAGTTGTGACCAAGCCAACCAAAAAGTAAAAGTTATTTCAGTAATTGTTTTTGTTGACAGTTATTTGTCACAGGGCGGAGCTGGAGACTCTCATCTATGAAAATTAGCTACAGTTTGTCCAGACAGCCTCTAGATTTGTAGCTAGGTGTTTTTTTTTTTTTCATTCACTCTCTCCGGTCGGTCCAGTCAAAAACTACTGTGCACTCTGCATTGGCTCTGTCTTCACGGTAATATCCACACAAATAACAGTCTCTTTGAAAATGTGCAGGGGAATACATGTGTGCTTTTATTGAGCCTTAAAACCAAACACCTTGAGTCATAAAGCGTGAGATGCAACATATTCCTGCTTTTAAAGACCCTAACAATAAACATCTCACCAACTTGCCATCTGGTTTACTGTCCCATGTTGATTCTCCCTCACACATATGTGCTCAACCCTCATCGACGCGCCAACGTTTACAAAAAAAACCCCAAAAAATCCAAGTATTTTTCCAAACAGGTTCGTTTTTTCCTTTAGTAAATAATGAACAGTGTCTGGGTTCAAGCCTACAAGTTGGTAATTAGTGGCTAATTATTATCTTAATAGACCTCTGAGCCAATAGGATGCTCCCATTCACAGTCATTCTACCTGAAGAAAATTATATTAGATTATGGTGCAACCTGGCCAAACCACATAAAACCTGCAGGGCTGTCTTGATTAAGTTAAATTACATAGCAGCATTGTTCTCTGGTTTGTATCCACAGAAAGTGTCAGCTTTCTGAGGAACACTCTTAAATATTCATATCAGGTCCCTCATGACACTGAGCCCAACCTCTGAGTGTTGATTCATGTGCAAACATCAAACGGTGGAAAAACATTTTCAGAGCCATTTCTCTGAACTGTTCATGTTAATACAAAATAACCGACTATGTTTCCAAACTGTCTTGAATGGAGAGAAATTACTGTAGGTCTCTGTTTCACAAGATGTTATGCGCTGAAATTTTAGATAATGATGCAGTCCATCATACCAGCATGTGTTTGTTGTCCAAATGACTGCCTGGCACGGTCTTGAAATTTGAGTCCTGTGCGTATAATACATGGTTTACAAGTATTTATAACAGTACAGGTACATGGACCTGGCCCGACGCAGACTCTGTATTCTCTGCACACGCAGTATTGTACAAGAATCTCCACGTGAAAAGTGGTGCAGCCCACAGGATACCATAGTCTACACTGTGCGCTGATAGGAAAAGCCTGACAACAAATGTGCCTCCAGGGCTGCATTCACACCAGAGGCATCCTAATCACGCTGTTCTTGCAAACCTTAATAGGGATTTCTGATACGTCAGGATTTTCTCTCCGTACACAAAAAGTGGGGATTCGTCTTTCGCGTGCAACTTTTGCAGCACTGCAAGTCTGGAAGTTGCATCTCGGTTTGCCTCACACAGACAGGAGGGTCCTAGTTGTCGTGTGTAGACATTTCCTCAAACTCAGGTCAGTTTAATATCCACACAGCAATATGAGAGAGCTGTGCAATTACACACACACTTCACAGCACCCCGGGAGCGCTCAGAAACCATTTCAACAAAGGTTAATAGTATGCTTCCTTCATCCCCAGATAGCAATGGAGCAGCTTTGACACTAACTTGGTTACAGGCAGAGAATGTCGCCTCTGTTTTTCCAGGTTTTGACTTTTTACTCTGTGCTTATTATTCTGTGAGCCCCCGCCGCGTTCTTATCCAGACCAGACTAGCTGCTCTGCACAATTAATCACCACTCCATGGTGCTGTCTAGAACTTTCTTTTTTTTACCTCAGCCATAAATAATAAGAGATAAAAGGTGATGCAAATAAAAGCAGCAGTATAAAGCGGCGTTTTTGACTCTGAGATTGTTAGTTGTACTACAAAGCCTGGGAGATTGATTTATGCTGGCCTTGTCTCTATTTGTCCCCCCAGAAAGAATAATAAAAGTACATGACACTGTCTGGTCACGCTAACCAGGTTGCATCCAGAGGAAGAATTAAGGTGAACATCCATTACCTCTGAATCTTCAAAAAATACGTTTTTACACTGTAATACTCAATAACAAAAGACGTGCAGCTCCTGCCACACGTATTTACAATCTTGTGGGAAATATTGTGAGGTGGCCACCAATAAGTTACAGCAGAGGTCAAGCTTTGTGTTTGCTGTACATGCAAGACACACACAGACACGCGCACCTGGGATAAGAGTCTCCTCAGGCAGCCTCACTGTCATGAGAATCACTGTGATGTTAGCTCTGCCACAGACGTCCTTCAGCTATATTTTGTCCGACCTTGTCATTTCTGAACGTCCCCAGAGACGGTGCATGTAGTCCTTAAATCAATTCTGTGCTTTTAAGCCACTCCTTTGTGAACAATACTAGATGGACTTCAGTAGCGCTTTACATTCACCTGTTTCAAGGGTACTAAATGCAGGTTTTCATGCGCCGCACACTCCGCTCTCATATGCATGAGTCAACAGCGTGTAGATCTAAATCTCTGCTCTGACTCATAGCTTGGCCACAGGCGAAGGCCGCAGAGATTTGTAGCTACCAAGGCCACTGTTTGTTTCTTTTTAATGTAGACAGCAACAAAAACATAAATGTTTTCTTCCGTAGTGCAAGAAAGCAATGTCGGGAAAAGCAGCTCTCTGCTGAATTTACTACAGTGCTACTGTAAAAGATCTGTTGGTCGGATTTATTGGCCTGCTGGTGTAATTATGTTGACCGGGAGTCTCTTGGTGGCCCTCTTCTCGTTGGGTGCAATTTATAAATGCCACAGAGCTAGTAATCCCACTGTTTCCCCACTTAGTTTGGAAAGGGCTCAAGCCATTCTCTGGCTAGGATTGATTACATATAGCTCAAATGAAGAGTAAGCAGTTTTCCAGTGTGGAACGCCAGGACCAGCCCCTGGTATTGATTCATTTCACAGCAGAGGGAAAATAAGACCTGCCACTTCACATAACTGTTGATATTTGTTTCCCTTTTGCTCATGAATTTATGGGCTTCTATTATTTAAAAACAGCTCTATTTTTGCCTCCATCTAATGTACATGTGTTGGTGCTGAGCTGAGCTGAAAACAGAAGACAGCCTGTTTATGTGGAGTCAGCCAGTGCAAATCAGCGTTTCTTTCTCAGAACTGAATAAATAAGTCAATGACTCTGAGGAGCAGATAAACCATTACACAGTTATGGATGATATTTACATAACACTTAATTGAATTTACAGAGGCATGGAGTGTCAGGGGAAACTGATGAGTTTCACTTGTGTGGATTTGAAATGCAGGCCTCTGCCTATGTGTCACGGGTTGTGTAAATGTGGATCATTAATCACATTTGTAATTAAAACAAACCTAGTTCTTTCTTCATCTATAGTCAGTCTGTCATTGAACTATTATTCAGACTGAGGAAAACAAATAAAACTCAAGGTCCACTTTCTATTTCCTGTGCTTTCAATCAGCTTTCACAGTCTGACCACAAGATGCAGTTGAAAGTTCAAGGTCCATTTACTGTACTAGCTCACTGAGCTCTGTGTGAGCTCCATTCCTGGTTTTCTGAAGAAAGAAGTTATTTGTAATCTGTGCGTAGGTTTTACAAAACCACTGACATGGATTATGAATGTCGGAGCACAGTTTATAAACTGAGCACACGGATTTGTAGACCAAGAGTATAGATTTACACATTGCTCTTTTTTCTCAGCTGACCCTAGGGAGGTCCATCGTATTGAAAGAGACATGCTTTGAGTTCTTTTGGGTGTAATTTTTGTAGCATCCTTCGAACCTGTAGGTTTTTACTGAATCAGTCGGTATAGTGACAGAAGACGCTGGATCCAGGCCAAAAATGGTTGGAGTTGAGCTTCAAACAGGACATGATTATAACTCATCCCCATCCACATTGAGCCCTGCCTCCCTCCCTCTGCATCCTCCTCTGGCTCTTCTTATTAGACTGTGGACGACTCTGTATTGTACATGCTTCAGGGCCTTGTTTGCTATGCACTGGTTTATCCAAGAGGAAGAATAGCTGGAGGACAGGATTTAGCCGGCCAGTGCAGTATGCTGTCTTCCCCACACGGGTCATTGCTCTGGACGTTCGCTGGATGGCAGGGCTCTGGAAGACTATCACAAAGAGGCGTAGCAGCAGAAGCCACATACATCAGGTCTGAATGCCTCCTTCTTTTCTGCACTCTGGCTGCACAAAGTATTACTGGAGGTACAGCTGTGGAGAACACACAAACCTTGAAGAACAAACAAGAAGCCTGCTTTGTTTGTGTTGTTGCCTCATCTGAAACCTGGTTATGCCTTCAATTCTTTTTGTCATCGTACTGCATATTTGTGGAGCAGTCCAAAAGATTGTAACACATAGATCACAATACATATACTGTACAGTGCATGCTGGGTCATGCCCCTCAGTGCTCAGACAGTTTCTATGTGAAGCCTCAGGTATGGAATCACTCTCCTGTTCAGACATGACAAAGCGGAGGCTGTGGGCATTAATCTGCCACATTGGCTTGACTGAAGCATGTCGCCATGTCATCTGTCCAAGCATGTACAACATTCTCATACTGCCCTGAGAGCTGGAGCGTGAACAAGAAGGAACACCTCCCCTAGCAACTGTAACACGTTGTGTGCATCTTACTGTAAGAATTTGTCGACACAGACAGTGTAGCAGAGCAGCACGCTAGCAGAGTAGCAGCAGTGCTACCTCTGGTCATCTGTGTGTGTCTGTCTACGCAGTTCAGCCACTGTACAGAGTTATAGGTCACCTGCATCACCCGCTCAGAGCAAAGTGAACAACTACCAACCATCTTTTGATGGCATCACACCAGCCACGACGCCTGTCAACATGTTGACGTTCCCACCCATGAGCACTCAGTCCATATTACCACATTATTACTCTTGGGTCTGACCACACCCATTTTTGACCTGGGCCTTCATTTTGATCTGAACTACACACCTGTAAAGTTTGTGTCTCTATCTTGCACAGTTGTGACACTGTTGCATTGACTAAATCTGTCCACGAACAGACAACATACAGACACCTGCCAAAGAAAAACTGTCTCTGTGGTAGTTCTCACTACAGAAGCTGACTCCCAAACCACATTTTAACATGATGACACACACACACACACACACACACACACACACACACACACACACACACACACACACACACACAGAGAGAGTCACAGGGTAAAACAATACTAGCAACACTGTTGGGGTTGGTAAATGCAGACATGAAATACAGTTAAAGTGTGAAAATACGCTTCGGGCAGTGTGTAGAGTCATGTAGCGTGAGTGGAACACAAGTCCTTATGATTGCTAACTTCCTCTATCAGCTGTTTGAAGCTGAGCAGGTAGTGTACAATGGGGTTTCTTCACTGAAAACAGTGCGAGCCAGACAAAAATATAAAGCCCCATAAAGCTGAGGGGAGCTGAAGCAGTGGCTAATGAATTAACATGCTCTGCCTGGTTTATCTGAGTCAGTGCACCAGCAGAGATATAAACATGACCATTCTTGGTTTTAGGAGTGGCATATGAGTGGCATATGTTTGTAGGCGCCCCCCCAGACCAAAGGCACAGGTGGCCAGAAACCAGGCCACCGAGACTCCCAGCCACCCCCAGAGCCCAAGGACCCGCGGCAGCATGCCCCCCCCCCGGTAGCCACGTGCCCGACCCAAGGAGGAGCCCGCAAGGGAGTACAGAGTAGGGGTTTACTGATGTAGTTGTATTTTTTAACTATGGAGAGAACGAGGCTAACTGCTTCTGCTGTAGTCGTTATGCTAATAAAGATTAACGCTCTCCTACCTCTCACTCTGTTCTTATTTAACACACATATGATTGGTATCTATATTCTCGTTGCAGTATTCCCTGAAATGTGAACTGTTCTTTTAACCTTCCAAACTGCCCCACACGCTTTCTTACTTTCTTTTTCTTCCTCTACTCCTTGCACCTTCTTTTTCTGTCTGTACCAAAAGGATTTTATTGACTCTTGCTCTATATATGAGAAAAAGAACTCTCACAAAGAAAAAAAACTGCCATTTTGAAAAGCATCTAAGTTATAAAGGTAGAACTGTATCAAAGTCAGTAAAGAAAAGAACACAGTCAGCTCTTGCTCAGCATCATCTCAGCTCTCACTTGTGTAATAAAAGACAGTAATAATGCTTACGCTTTAAGCCGCGCTTTCTCAGCACGACATAAATGTATTGACTTGTGTTTTGGTCCCACAGTATAGGATATTGTTAAAAAAGAAAAAAAGAAAAAACTGTACACATAGTATGTGATGGAAGCAAAATATCAGCAAAATGATTTTCATCCACATGGATAGCAACTTTAAAACCCGTGTATCGATACCTCAGCAGCTTATTTGACTCAAGAATGTATCATTAGCTGACTTTTTGTGACTCTTATTAATGAGTGTGTGTCACCCCCCACCCCCACCCCCCCCCCCCCTCCGGCACAGTTAATTATGCCTTCATTGGGTCCTAATTCACTCATGTTACTCCTATGGACTCCGAAAGGTTGCATCCATTTAACCACACTAATGTCTCACACCTCGAATGATGCAATATGTCCCCGGCTCATAATTTAACCAACAAATTATCCATCTACTGCATCTCCCGGGGAGACAGATTCATTATCCAATTTAGCACACTTGTGGAGCAGACGATATCAGGTGATAGATGAGGAGTGTCCAGGGTGAAGACAGTTTTACAGCAGATAGAGACAGTGCAGAGCCTCTTACTGTCTCTGTCATATTTAAGATGTCCATTTGGTTCTAATTTCCTCCCATAGTGCATTGCTGGAACTAGCTGCAGCCTGACTCTAATGCCCATCGAGGCGAAGAGGCGCATGTAGAGCAATCTTCGTGCTTCTGTTGTAGCCGAGTGATTCATGAGAGGCTTTTTGGGGTAATGATGAAATATATGATTGTGTCTGCGTTTAAAAGAAAGCAATTAACTCCTTCCAAAGGGTTCAGTGCTGATAATAAAGTGGACACTGACATAACAGAGCATTTGTTTACTTTGTTTGCCTGACAGTGGCTCAGTCCTGTAGCCTCTGTGTCTGTCTCCCTGTCAGGTTTATAGTGGGCTCAACCTTCAGCACAAGGCTGGGCTTTATTATTTTAATAAATTGCCCTGTATGGAGCGAGCAGCGGTGCGTGTCTGATGCATGTCCCTTCCTCTTCCCATCCTCCCTCACCCTCGTTGTTTGTCGTCCACCACTGTTTTGTTTTTCCTCTTTCCTCTTCTTTTTCTGCACCTGAAATTAAGTGTTTCCTCATTATAAGCAGCACACTCACTGGGGGAATGAAATGCAATCCATACACAAAGAAAAAGACTGGAGGAGAGAGAGCACGCCTCTCAGCAGACGGATGTGTTCTTCCTGCTAAGCCTGCGGTCATCAGTCGTCGGGGCCACCCAGCCTCTTGGGGCAGCCTCAGACAGCGCAGACACCCACAGAGGATAGATGACCAAGAGCGGGGGCAGTGGAAGTGGCGGTGAAAGATAGCCTGCCCAGACGCCACCGCTCATCGATCACCACTAGGCACCCTGTAGAACTGTCCTGAGAGAGAAGCCCAGGCAATAACAGCGGGTTGAAATGTTGCGGCAGCAGGTCAGTGTCAGACTGCATGGCAAAACAACACCTCAGCCATCACCTCCTTGTTTCCTGTCTCTTCTTGAGGCATTAAGCTGGAATACGGAAGCTTATTTCCACACTCTGACATCATGTATTAACTGAATGCGGGGACTTTTTTGTGCAGCAAGAACATACTCTGTATTCTCTTCACTTTACATAACACATTCGTAGCAAGAAAAAATCCACTTTTTTGATGATATATTTGGCTCCTTTGGTCACACTTGGTCTTAAAGTGAATAAAAACTCTTGGCCAGGGTTTTCCTGAATTAGTTAAAGGGAAAAACCCGGATACAGAAAAGAGCACAATTGACTGTGACAGGCGGCTTATCTTCTAAAATTAGGACAGTGTCTCTGATGTGATTATGTTGTTTTGCTTCTGTCCTATTTTTTCTCGTGGCAGGATAATGCTGTGGTAGATGTGGCAGTACTGTTATGAGTTGTTCCTCTTAGAGTCGTGCCTTGACCTTTTGACACAATATTCATTAGCCTGTAGCGGAAGAGGCGCCTCTTTGGTAACAGCTGGGGAGGGGATGGGAGGTTGCCTTGGAAACAACTGGCACCCTTACTCCCTCTGTGATTCGCTACAGGCCAGGACCCAGTGGTGTTCTGGGTAACTGTCACCATGATGGTCCACTTTAAGGCCAATATTTCACAATACTGGAAAAAAACCATGTTCGGTGTGAGCCTGAAGGATCTTAATGAAGTTTTCAAAGTTTTCAACTAAAAAGTTTTAACTAAATTTTATGGCCTTCATCAGCTGTTGGAGTCACTCAGTTGTCATGGAGACAGTTTGGTAAAAATATTGTCATGTAAGCCCTAATTTGTGATCATTGTTGTCCTCATTTCTTTGCATCTTGTTTTCATTGAATAGTTAGAGACTGAAAATGTGTTAGGAGGGGCTTTGCTATTAAGGAGTGGACCCTAGGAGGGATCTAATAGTTCTATGCTTTTTAACCAATGGGACACCAGGACACCACCTGACACCACCCACCATCCGCTTCCATCTCCTCCCACAGTCCAAAGTATTACAGGTCAGGGGAAGAATAGGAAAGTCTGCTTTACTCCTTGGTAAAAGTGCAAATGTGTTCATCTGTCTCATATGTGTTAGCATTGCAACAATCGAGTGACTCATCTCGATTTTATCACCTTTCACCTGTTGCATGCTGGGATAGGCACCAGCCTCCCCATTACAAAGGGATAAAAGGGAGTAGGGAGAACAGATGAATGGGTGGAGGTCACATTAAAGGTCCACAGAAATCAAGATCTCTACCACTGGAAGTTTTTCAAAAGTGTTTTATATTCATGTCATTCTTAGAATTAAAGAAATAGATGAACATTTTGGGAATTTTTCTTGCGAGTTAAATGAGAAGAATAAGTAAGCTTAGCACAAAAAGCTAGCTAGCTTATTTACTGAGTGTTTATTTGTGTGAAATGACCAGTGTAGCACTATAAATATATTACGTCTATGTTTTCAAAGTGAAACTACTTCTACTCCTAAACTACGGTACTCCTTTAACCATTCATTTAGCAGGGCTGCAAATTACTGACCCAGTTTTAAGATGATGTTAATCGTCTCTGTTTAAATGTTCATTGATAAAGCTGAGATTGATTTTAATATCAGTGCTGACGTCACATACTGGACAGTGACTCATCCTCCCATACATACAGCCAAACTCCATAAATGCTGGTACAGTTTGTTAACTGCAGCCCACATAAGTTGCGAGGTGGGAGATTTTGAACAATGTGCATGTGAAATAAAGAGGAACGATAAACAAAGTCTGAGTGACAGCAGTCAGACTTATGTAACCACAGTGTTGAGTAATTAAAGAGCCATATTCCTCCAGATGATCTGGTGAATCAGCTTGGCATTGTCGCAGTCTTAAGGCACCACACAACGTTTGATTCACATTTCCCTCTTATGAATATTTGGGTCCTGCTGCCAGAGTGAAAAACATGTTCATCTGTTGTGGAGCTGACAGCTTTTGAGAGGCAAAGCTTCACTTCCCCAATGAAAGACCTCAGAGAGGGTGGGATTTTCTGACAAGGGCTGTTAAACACCTGTGATTGCTGCCATTGTCTGGATGCCTCCGCCTGATTCCTCCAGCAGCGAACTGTCTTTATTGGTCGTCATCTTGTTTATGCCTCTTGTACAGGCTGCGGGATAATAGAGCAGAACGCTCGTGAAACGCAGGACAGTGTGTGCTGTACGTTCGGTGTTTACACTCCAAGAGATGCCATGTGAGATTCATCACTTCTGAGAAAACTCTTAAGCCATCTCCTCTGCCTCACATACCTCAGTGATTCCTCCCAATTACCACACACTGAAGGGCTTGTTTGTGTTTGCCAGCAGGTGCATTTGTGTCACATGAGTGAACTCTCTGCTGCATTCATGTCATAGTGATTTCCACTGTAAACGGGAAATGTCTGGGAGAAAGGAGCAGATTGTGGTTGTGTGAAAATGTGTGTGTGTGTGTGTGTGTGTGTGCGCGCGTGCGCGTGCGCGTGCGCGTGCGTGCACATACTAATACAGCCATTTCAGTGCAGCAGTACACACCAGCATGTGTGCTGCAGCTCTGCTTACGTAACCTTGCTTGTGTATTCCGTCTGTCCACTGACAGCAGAAAAGTAGCAGCTCCCCAGCGGCCTTCATGTTTGTTGTTCTGTAATGAAAGCATTCCTCGTCTCAGGATTAGGCTGCAGCCTACCTGGCTCTCAATTGGAAACTGTTGAGATTAGGACTCACTCCGCAGCGCCCCGATCCGGGACGATGACAAAGCCTCACACACAAGACCCTCTCAGGGCTTTCACTGGCAGCTGCTGACACCAGGAGGTTTTTATACAAGTTCTTGTATAACAAGACTTCACCATTTTAAAGTCATTAAACAAAATGATTCCCTTAATAGTGCCACACTGTGAAGTACTGATTTGATCACATTAGAAAATGGATAAGAAAGGTGACTTGTGCATGCATGCGCAATAGCTCAGAGGGGATACAATTAAATTTGTGCATATGTTTGTATATAGTTGCACAGTACTGATCTGATCACATTAGAAAAGTGTTAAGAAAGGTGATCTGATGACTTGTGCATGCATATATAAACATTCACAAATTAAAGCATATCCCCTCGAGGATACAGCATAGTCAAAAGAAGACTATAATGACCTATCAGCCACAAACAAACTGGTTAATTTGCAAAAATTCAGAAAAACATAACCCCCTAATGGATGTCAGTTAACTAATTGGCTTCAGTCTAATCACCTATAAAACACAGAACAGGCAGTACATCAAACATGCTAACTTAAATAGACCAAAGTAAAATGCATAATTTCCATGCAATGAGGCTCATGTTGTTGGATGAGCACAGAGGGAATTCTCTCATTCTCTGTCTTTGGTCACGCTGAAGCTTAATTAGAGAGTGGAGATGTTCTAAGAGAAAAAGCCTTTATTCTTGAGGCTGAACTGCTAGTACAGTATATCTTTAAACCGATGTGGTTGAAATGCAGAGGAATGCAGGAGGAACCCAGTCAGGCTCCCTCTGAGGACGTTATGGATGATTTGATGACTGCTCTTGGGAGCTGCACAGCAACACAGTATATCACGCAGCTACAAGGCTCTGTGGGGTGGCACGGGGCCAGTCTGAGACCCGCCTAAATACACTGTCTGAGTGCCAAGTGTACCAGCAGGCCCTGTGCAAGGTCACAGAGGAACAGAGGGCCAAATGAAATCCCTGATTGAAAGTTCAACAACAGTCTAATACATCAGTGTCACAGTTGTTCACAACAGTGTTTGAAATGGCAGCAAGGATCAAGGACACAGGTTTGAAGATTACATGTTAGGTGTTCGAGGGGCTTGGCTGGTTGACACGCTGCATGTTATGTGCAATTAAGCTCGTCTTGAATGTTACTAAACGACCAAATTATTTTAATTAGAGGGTTTTTCTGCAGAACTCCAACTCAGCTGAAGTGCTGAATGACTTGTCGATTAACTGATTAGTCACAAAGTGAATCAGTAACAATTTTGATAGTAAACTAATTGTTCAAGTAATTTCTCAAGAAAGAAATCGAAACATTTACAGATTCCAGCTCTTCAGATTGGAGTATTTTCTGGTTTTCTGTTTTAAGTCTAAACTAGAATAAACTAGATACCTTTGGGCTGTTAGCCGGAGAAAAAGTAGTTTCAAGATCAACCTCGGATCAGGAAAATTGTGAGGGGCTCTTTTTTCTTTCTATATCTGACTACTTTATTCACTATTTTTTGATTAATCATTGAAGTTATCAACAGATTAATCAATACTAAGAATAGTCAGCAGATGCATCCCTGCACAGAGCCAAAGCAGTCAGGTAAAGGCAGATTCCAGCTGAGAATAGCAAGTTTGGAAGGACCAGACATCTCTACTCTATAGAAAAGTAATAAATATGCTTAATAACCAAATGACAACATCTTTATCTTGCAAGGAATTACATTATTACATAATCTATATTTTTATATTATGATGCCAATGATCATCTAAATACTGACTTTTCACTGACACTAAAAGCCTGCACTATCCTGTGTAACCAGCAGATGGAGCACACTCAGTAGTGAACATGGTTCTGAGTCAGTCTCAGGTCTCGCTGGTTCAATTATAACAGCTGCATCAACCTCAGCCCACCTACCACAGACATCAGCTGCTGTTTCTATCAGATTTTAGCTGGCCAAGAAAAATTCCTCCCATCTTTACTTTTTCTGATTTGATTGAAAGAACAAATGGAGCCACTTCCCCCTGATAACCCCATCCTGATCCCTTCTCCAACTCACCTGAAGCATTACAGGATTTCTTCTTCAGCTCCTGACTCCAGTCTCACCACAGTTCTGCCCCTAAAATGAATAATGCATCACAGCCTTTCCAGCTCACTGCTTACCTGAGTCTGCTGCCCAATTATTACACCCTGTTCTGGTCTGTTGGTTTGTCACTTTTTCACATTCATTTACCGCAAATGCCATCTCCTTATATCCTTCAGTAGATAAGGAGACACTTATATGTCACAGGTCTTACAGTTCTTTCTGTGCCCCATGTCGTCGCATGCGGGCACAGAAGTGTGCTCAAGCTCTGAATGTGAACGTCTCACTTTATTAGAATGTTATTATGGTGGGAGTCAGATGGATGTCATTCTCCTGGGTGCCATAAAGACCCACACTTGATGGCTATGAAATATCCTAGCAACAGTCTGGAAATTGGTGTGGGCTGAGCTGGGTCACATATTTCCCCATATATTTATTTATTTATTTATTTGAAAGAAAAAAAGAAGAAAAAAATATATATATATAATTAAAATGACAAACAATGTAGTTAATAACTATGATCTGAATTATAATAATCTCTATAAGCCTTCTAATGAAATTATAAGAGGCCTATAAAAATATCTGTAAGAGAATGTAGACATAGACACAAAAAAACTTAAGATACGTTTTCTCAATTAAATTAATTAATCGTTTGGTCAATAAAATAGTAAAAAGAAAATAGTTTTTAAAAAAAATGCTCATCATAATATCCCAAATCACAGAGTGACGTCATCAGATGTCTTGCTCTGTCCAAAACCCCCAAATATTCAATCTACTATGTAAGGCCAAGAAAAGCAGCAGATTCTCCCATATGAGAACCTGAAGCCATTAAATGTTTGGTCATTTTTTTCTTTAAATAGTCTTAAACGATGAATTGATAATCAGAGTAGTTGCCTTTAGATCGATTGAAATTTGAGGTTTGATATCTTTTACGCTCTGACCTGTTGCTCTGCTTTTTAGGATTAACTGGAAAAAGTTATCTTAGCTCCTCAGGAAAATTAGCAATAAGGATAGTTTAACAAAATCAGTCTTTACTAAATCAAAGTTATCCTACTGTTGGTTCTTGTAGACTAAATCAAATTTGGGGACTGTGTTAAATGTGCATCCATCTGTCGGAACTGCAGATCTCGGCCGACGGGGCAGTAGGTTGGTGTAAACGGAGCCAGTCTGTTGCCAAACTGCGTTGCACAGCTTGATTCCACTAGGGGCAAAAAAAAGTTTGCAGTTGTTGACGTGTTTCAGATAGTTCCTGTTTGGGTATGTGTGGAGCAGTAGCGGCTTTTCACACCAGGAGTTCGAACCTGTGACTTTGTGCCAACACTGTGTAATGACCGCGGCTTCCCCAGCGCTTTAAAAGCTCTGTTGCGGCTAGTAGCTCGGTTCTGCGGCAGGATGGACTACATACTCGGGATCACGGGCAGTGGCGCCAGAGTCGTCAGAGACGCAATCTCTCAGAGACTGTGGCCCGGACCCGGGCAGGAGGCTGTTCCCATTCAGCAGCACCACGCTGGGACAACACACAACAGTGTCCCCCTCCACTCGAGGACAGGTCAGTCTAACACTCAGAGCCGTGAGCCGATGGTTGGGACAACACGTTGTCAACTGTCCGGAGGAAACAAACCTCCAGCGTCTGCTTTCCTGCAGAGCGTGGTGCCAAAGTCCCTTTGAAAAGCGGTCAGTTTAACGTTTCCTAGTTGCAGGGATAATTTTCTTACCAGGTAGAATGTAGTATAAGATCTAGAAATAAACATTAAGTGTCACTGTTAATTTCGGCTAAGTTTTATTCGTTAAGTATCACTTATTCCAATATAATTTAAACCTTTAACTTAGTTATGCCAGTTGTTTCCGCAGCCCCCTGTCACTAACCGCGTTCAGTGCCTTTGAACAGCCTGGCATACTGAAGTTAGGTTTACTGAGATACAGCAATATTTTAAAATCATATTGAATTCACGAATGAAAACACTTATGAAATAACATTTAACCCCGGGAGCTCTGACTGAAGTCTACAACTGTCAAACGCATGCTGCTGCTGCTGCTGTCAGAAAACAGCCTGTGCAGCAGAAACAGTGACGTTTCATACGTTTCTTCTAATTCAGGGTCCTAAAAACATGACACTTAATGTCGCAGGGTCCCTGTCATGTGACCTGGCTGTACGGCTATAGTGGGTAAATAACAACACTTAACAGAAATAAGGTGTCATCTTTATACATTTCCGAGAGAATTAAAGGTGAGGAGAATTGGAACCCCCGTCTGCCCAAGCCCCGTTTTCACAAGGCTTACATACATCACACAAAACATGTGTCAGCTTAACAGGGAAGGCCAGCACATTATGTAACACTAGCTGTTGCACACATGTTGAAGAAGACTTCCAGGCCAGTGTAGTCATAGTACTGAGGGTCCACATGTTTGCTACCGTGCCTGATGTCCTGTTTTTGAGCTGATTCTAACTCGTAACGAATCGGTTATATTCATGTCCTCTGTGGCTGCTCTCTGCCTGTCCAGCTTGTTGTGAGGACACACTGCCCATAACAACCGAGGCATTCCAAATATTTCAGATGAGAAAGCAGTGCATGCTTAAACCATCCAGCCAGTGAGTGAACAAGTATGTCCTCAAGGCTTTTCACATCGGGGAGTATCTCCATGTTAATGAAAATTGGATTTTTTTTTCCCTTTCTGCTTTGCCTCTCACACATAATTTATTATGAGACCCATCAGTGCCTTCTCGGACTTTGAATTAAATGCGTAGAAATGTAGTGCTGTTGAAATGAAAGAGCAGGGAAGGATCTGAGCTCTCGGCCACATGCTCCACCGATATATCACACAGAATGCTGTGTACTATTACTTAGCATTAATTGGTTGTTCTGAAAACACAGTGAAAGTTGCAGTGTGAGGACACACTCTCACCCTGCTCCGGTTTAATGTACGGGGGGTTTTCAGCTCATGCAGAGTCATCAGGCTCCAGATCTCTGTGGCGCTGCAGGTTAATTGTTCGATCTAATTAGGACAAAGATTAATCAGATGCATGCTCTGCTGCTCTTGAAACGCCACGGATGGCAGTGGGGTTCATTAGCAGTCCCTGTGCCTCTCTCTTCCAGCAGCAGAGTGGACCGCGGGGGCGGCTCGTGTCTGCAGGCTACTGCCCCGCTCAGGGGCGAAAGAATGAGACTAACTAGATGTGGAGTCAGGTAGTCGAAGTGGGGAGATGATGTTTGAGAGGAGGGTGGCCACAGAGGTGGTGAACGAACCATGAGTGGGCAGTGCAGTGTTTAATAGGGAGACCACAGATAAAGGGAGCAGTTACACCGTCCACCTGAAACCCTAAGCAACAGACTTTGTTGTTACCTCTGTGGGCTCTGGCTGCTGTATGAGGAATGGGACAGCACTTTGTGAACTCACATTACCTAAGGGTCGAGACATTTCTGCAGCCAGGAAAGTGTGTAGCTTGTGTTTTTATATATAGTTAAATGAAAGTGATTGTTGGCTGCTCGATTTCTGAATAAAAGTCTGCATATTACAAGGAAAGTTTTTGCCACTGGCCTTTCACATTGGACAGCTAAGACCATCCTCCTCCTCCTCCTCCTCCTCCTCCTCCTCCATCTGTCTGAGCTATCACATGAGAGAAGTTCCACGTTTAAGTCATGTGATGACACCTGAGCCAGCTCCTTTAGCTGAACTAAGACTGTGAAATGTGGTTTAGGGCTGCAGCTAGTTATCATTTCATTGTTTTTGATATTCATATCCTGTTGTTGCATTAGAATTAACTATCCCTCAAGCAAATGTGTGTAAAGTTTGCATAAAGGGCTTAAAGAGTCTGTTAGGGAGCCCTCAGGCCCTCTCTGCTAACAGTGATTTATCAGGAATGCGTGTCAAAGTCGTGAATTCACACGGGTGGTCAGTGGAACAGAAAAGTTGTTGGTCTGTCAGGACTGGGACAGATGCTATTTTGCTTTCAGATGCAACCTGATGAATTTAAACATGCAGAATTGTATTGTGAAGGCTGCTTTGCACCTGCTTTGTCTTTACTATGTTAACACCACACAGTTATTACAGGTATTGGTTTATCCGGCAGACACGGTAGTGATTGAGATGACTGATGTCAAACTCCCACAGTCTTATCTGTATTGAGGCAAAAGTACAAACAGAGAGATTAAAAAATAACATTAGAGACACAGTGGTAGGATTTCATGTATCTACTGTAAACACAGAATTGTCACACTGCAGACACTGAAAACACAGGAGCTACAGCACAGCATGCTCCTGCAGATCACCCTCCAATCATCCTCTCTCTGATCCAATCAGCAGCATATGACTTTTCTTTCAGAGATGACACTAGTTAAACAGATACAGTTGTGTATATTTGTGTACCGTATTTTCTTTCTTCTGGGCTGATTATAGAGGCGTGTGAAGAAACTACAAAGACAGTATATTCTGAAAGGTTTTCACATGAGATGGACAGATGGATAATTTGCTTTTTATTTGAAATCCCTGGAACTGCTTTTTCATCCATAGCACACAGGTGCTCTATACTGCTGCAGACTTCTAAAGCAGAGTCGATGCAAGGTTCTGAAGTTTTAATATGTATTGATGAAATTTCTGATGTGGAAGGAGGATTGGCTGGTAAATAAAGAAGTCCAAGTGAATTATTGGTAAAAAAAATAATACCAACTCTTTTCTGAAGGAGTGCAGTTTAATATCAATCTCTCTTTTTACAAAATCTCTCGTCTTTATCTCGATAGAACTAAAAATGTGCAAAGCCACAGCTCTGAGCAGAGGTCGACCAATTAACTGGTTTGGCTGATTAATTGGCGCGAATATAAAGATCTGATATAAACGGGTCATTCAACAGAAGTAATCCTGGCCACTGCAGAACAGAGCATAGCCCATTGTAAATACAACATATTCCAATGATGTAAGCCACCAAGTCCCACTTCAGGCTGTGGTATCTTATTTTGATGAGCTGTGTCTGATGAATTTTAGCGTTTGTGCATTTTACCCCAAATAAAGGCCTAATTATTAAATACATTTTTAAAAAGTTCTTATTCCAACAGCAATCTGCAGTATCATTTCCCCCCATTTTAATGTGCAACAGTTTTTGTGTCTTACGTTACAGATGGCAGCTAGAGGAACAAAAGTGCTGAGTGTCTAATTTTATTATTTATTATTTAATTTTTTAATTTTCATTTTATTTTGCAGTGGGATGGAGGGACTAATCAGGGATTAATCAGCTTGCAGCTTTTTCCAATTATTACATGGGCCTTTAAGAATCCACTATCAGTTGACTTCTACTTTTAAGTATTGAGCAATATACCATAAATCAAATTTGCAAATGCTCTACAACAGTGATTCCTAACCTTTTTTGGCATGTGATCTCTTGAAATATAACAATGTTAACTTTAGAAGCACTATTGGTAATTGCATGGCTCCAAATCAGCCAAAATGTGATTATTTTGTTAATTTTTAGGTAAAGCTTTGGGTAAAAATGCAGTACTTGACAAGAAAAAAGCAAAGATTAGATGAACACAGAAAAAAAATAGATTTTGTATTTTAAAAAATGTTATTTTTTTTCCACTTTCCTATTTTGTTATTTGTCTTGTTACCCCTCAGATTTATCTTGTGACCCCTTTTTGAGTTCTGTTCCAAACTCCTAGGTTTCCATTGGACTGGTCTAGAAGAAACATTGCCTGAAAATTCCTTCCTTTCTTGCCTTTGTTAGGTACTGTAATACATGCATTTTAAAAACACAAAACAGACTGTGTGGCCGTACTATTTATTAATAGCAGATGATTCACTAGTGCCACGTTGCAAGGGCAGCTTTGTCCTCATGACACTGAACACCTCCCTGCATCTCCAAGTTCTTTCTGTCCCTGGGGTGTTCACGTATTTGTCACCGTTAACGTTCACCCTAAGGCTGACACCAACTTTGCTGCAATTATCAGCATGATTCAGAAAGTGCAATCTGCTGCTGCTCTCAGAACTGTAATGGGTGATTTTAATCACCTTAATTTCCAAAAAGACCTTGAGCAGTTGGTATCAGCATGTCACTTGCCCTGCATGCCATTAGGAGGTTCTGTTATGGCTCTGTCAAGGGAACATAAGCGGCAGGAGTCCCAGTGGGATCGCCGGACCACAACACTGTACACCTGCTTTGCTCGTACAGAACTGCGCTCAGGGTCTGAACTTATGACTGTTCCCTGACTTTTCAAGGATGTTTTGTCCACACAAACTGATCTGTGTTTCAGGAGGCAACAGGATCAATTACCGTACTGAAACCGTGTCGTTCTCCAAGGACTTTGTCACCAAAATGATGACAGTCTGTCCACTAAAAGGATGATGCATCTCCTGTGAGGAAAAGGAGGAAGGATGTCAGTTTAGAGATAAAAACAAATCCAGCTGAAAATAGAGACCCAGGTGCTAAGTTTAGTGGCTACAACTTGACATCTGTGTGATGACAAAGGAGAACTTGGACATTATGTGGCCATCAGACACTCCTATGGCCAACAAGCTGGCTGAACAGTGCTATATACATATATTGTGATTACCAGCTCTGAAATATTTCTACAACAGATGTTTGAAAGAGGCCAGATGATGAGCACAAATGCTGAGCACAGTTGACATTAACGGGAGGGTAATTAAGACCTGTTCTGAGTGACTCAACAGCATCTTTCGCATAATCATCTCTCCAGCTGAAAAGAGTACTCAGCCTCAGGAAACATGCGTCTCCTATTCCCAAGGATTCCACACCTTTGGTATTAATTTTCCTCCTTATGGAAACATGAAACTACACCATAGACTGCACAGATGTGACGTCAGCTAGAATTTTCTAAAGGGACGGTTTCAAGCTTTAGGTTTGAGTTTACTGTTTCCCATTAGTTTTTCTTAAGCCTTTTTAAGCTGATGGACTTTTTTTTTAGTTTGGTTGTGTTAATGACAGAAGAAGCTGTTCCTTCCTTCATTGACTCAGGGTGGGAGGATTTCTCCTGGAGAGGAATGAACTCTTTCAAACGTTCTCAGAAAATGAATCTAGCCTGTGAGGCAAACAGTTGCTAAAAACTTTCCAAGAGCTTTACTTTGTATTTGTCTATGCATGACACACCTAAAAAGACTATTGAGCAAAGGATAGGTTTACCACACCAAAGCTTCAGCTGAGTAGATTTGTTAACCATGTTGGCAGCCAATGATCAAACTTAATTTTGACAAAAGATTGAACTGCTAGAGTAAAGCCAAAACACTTGTCAGAAACCAATGGTAAGCCTAACATCGGGCTTTTCTTGGCAAAGGAATTGCATTCACACCCAGGTCAAGTGACTCTGCAGTAGACATGGATATTTATCGGGTTCATGCTCTGTAACTACATGTGATGAAATTGCTCCCTGCAGTGGTGTGAGTCCAGAACATCATAGCAGTGTAAAAGCAGTCAGTCACCTTTATTTAGCGGGTTTACCCATACTTAAAAAAAACCTGCTTTCCACATTAATTTTGGTGTAAAAAGGTTAGAAGTAACTCTTAAAATTACCTGGCTTGGTCAAAAAGCCAATAAAAGTGGCTGCAAGGCAGATGATTATTGTGAAAACTTGTGCCATTTGCTATTTTCCCTGTCAGATGAGTTCTGGGCACAAGACCAGAAGGCCTCAACTTCAGTAGAATCAGGCACTCATGACTTTGTGTGTGAATTCAGCTCTGACCAGACACTGGTGAGTACAGGGCTGCACTCACAACACTACTTAGTTTGTCTGCAAAGAATAAGGTGAGGTCAATGGTCATACCTCCTCACTGAGCTTCTGTGAATGTTTGACAAAAGGTTTGTTTGTTTTCACCTGTGGTTTTAAATGGGTTATTTAGCTCCTTGACCAAGCCATGGTCCAAGGCAAAGGGAAGTTATGAGGTGAATTTCACATTTTTCTCCCATTGAGTTATTATTCTTTTCTTACCTGCTCTAATTCTTAGCTTGCTGTATTGCAAAGGATAAGCATTTGGCCCTAAAACTGTTTGTAAGATGAGTTTTGTCGTATTGCTGAGGAGAGACACAGTTCATCAAGTCAAATCTCATCCCTTGTGTGTAATAGTTAGTCAAGCAGATGGATTTGAGGAGACGCCTTCATAATTTTTTCCCCTCAGTCTCAGCAGACCTGTCTGGCTAAATGGAAAGTAAGCCGTCTGTGCTGGTGAACCAGCCTCTATTACTGGTTCACCATTACAGACTGTGGTTGGACAGGAGGTGCACTTTGTGGAGCATTTTACATTACTCACAGATTGCCTTTATTTAATGCAGTAGTGGGGAAAGTTTTCAGATCTTTTACTTAAGTAAAAAGAACAATGCTGCCTTGTAGAAGTACGTAAGCCTTGAATTCAAAGTTTTACCAGTATTACCCGGAGATGTACTTGAATATCAAAGGAACATGTGGTCATTAGGCAAAGTGACCTCTCTGAGTGTTGTATTAGATTATTAGTGACACCTTAAAGGCATAATTTGATACATTTTGGCTTTTACTTTGTTACAGGGAGTTGGTTGAGAAGATTGATACTGCTCTCATGTCTAGATGGTAAATATAAGGCTGCCAATTAGCTTAGCTTAGCACAAAGACTGGAAACAGCTAGCCTGGCCCTGTTGAGATCTAAAATATAAATATATATACATATACCTAGCAGTAAAACTCACTTTACCAAAATCCAAAGTTAGTCAACATTATCCAAAATAGGATACTAACCAAGCAGCTAATGTTAGCAAATGTTATATTGCTATATAATGACTTTATGAGTTCTTGTGGATTTAGCACACCGTGACCATTGTTCAGCAAAGGTGACACAGGCTTGCTTCAAGTACAGTTCTTGAGTGAATGTACTTAGTTACTTCTCACGACTGATACTGCATGTTATTCTGTCCAGAATGTTTCTAAATATATGAATGTTAACCCAGAGTATCACAACTTTCTTTACGTGTACTCCCTCTACCTGCACTAAAGCCTGTTCAGATCTTGATTCATGAACAGGACTCTTTGCTTTTGGCTCAATAAGAAGATCTGATAATGCAGAGTTTGTGTTTCTCGTAGCTGAGCTCATCACTTCTCCTGCTATTGATTAGATCTGTAACCTGAGAGGTTAGTGTTGCTGCCGAGATGAGATGCCGAGTGCCAGGGCTCCAAGAGGCGACGTAAACCAATAAAGATGCGCTTTCGTGCCATAAATGTGGATGACACAAGTCTACTGATGCCAACCCTGCTTCATTTTCTACCATCTGCTTTCTACCATGCGCTTTCTCTTGAGGCAGTCCAAAGATTATTTCATTAATTAAGGGTGATTGGGTAATAATAATAATAATGACTGGACACTGGTCATTAGGAGTCATTTGTAGATCATCCCACATCAGTGGAGTCACAGCGTTGCATTACTGTCGCAGTCAGGATGGATCATAGAGTTGTTATGGAAGCTACAACAAGTGTACATTATGTATATGTATCATCGCCATCGATCCAGCCAATGCAGCCATACCATTCATCATGCCCTCTTTTTGTCTACTGCAACATACACACACACACACACACACACACACATACACACACACACACACACACACACAAACAAACACACAACCTCCCACTCCCAACTTTGACTGGAAAAGAAATATTGCTCAAAGTGCAATAACCTTAATGCCAGTGGTTGGATGAATCACAGTGTGATTAGTGAGCCTGGGGTCTGAATGCATGTGACAGCAGGGAGGAGGAAGACAGGATGTCTGGTGCTCAGGCAGGACCTCCTGTTTTCAGCTGCATGAGCACTGGATCAAAGTGCTTTCACTGCTGTTGAGAAAATGTTACAGATACAGTCTTATTGTGGTAGATAGTATGCAGGATATTGTTTCATCACTGTGGTGTCAGTAACTGCATGTGGGTATATACTTGTCAGGCTGCAATCAACAGTTATAAAGTCATTAGTCTGTCTTATTTTTCAAATATCCGGGGTGGTGATTGATATTGAGTGAAATGTTTAGATACTGTCACCAGTGTGATGACTGAGTTTCAGTACTGAATGCCATGCTAGTGGCACAGTTTTAGTTCAAAGTCAGTTGGTCTGCCCCTTCAGTCCAATATCTTGACAATTATTGGATGGATTGCTATGAAATTTTGTACAGACATTTGTGATCCCCAGAGAATGAATCCTACTGACTTTGCTGATCCCTTTACTTTTCCTTTAGTGCTACCATGAGGTTAACATTTGATTTTAATGAAATGTCTCCTCTGGTATTGGGTGGATTGCCATGAAATGTGGTACAAACATTAAGTTTACCCACAGGATGAATTGTGATGTCCTCATTTATGAGCAGTTGGCCAGTTTAACTTCTAGAGCACCTTGCATTCATCTGGAGTTTACTAATTCATGACTATTAGTACCTTTGGTAATTCTCATTTGCCTTTGGAAATACAGAACTCTTTGCACTACAGATTCACAGTTTAAAAACAGCTGTGTAGTTTTAAAGGAGCTATGTGTAAGTTTTGCTATTGCTACGTAGCCAACATTAGCATTGACAGCTTCAGCCATTGTTGCATTTACAACACAAGAGGTTATAATATGCCCACTGAGCAGCGCTTCTTCTTCAAGGCACACTGGACGCTACAGTGACTCGGAAAGTGGTGACACAGTCCGACCAGGCCGGAGCTAGCTGGTTAGCATGCTAACTTCAAAAACAAGAGGGTTGCTCTGGGCAAGTAAAGGAAAGAAGCTTGATGCCGAACTTGCGGTGCTTCTTCTAGACTGGTAGATAAACAGCTGTTCATGCTAATGTTAGCTATGTAGCAATAGCAAAACCTACAAGTGGTCTCTTTAAGATGGGGCCTTCATATTAATAATACAGTTGTGAGGCAACTGACTAGTATGCAGACTGAAGGTATCGGTTAATTAATATTTTGGTTTAACGACCTAAGTAGAATAGCTGGTTATGGTTAATATAACATTACGATTACAGCGGAGCATATTAGGTGCTTTTCCTTTTCATTCAGAATACGATTTTCCCACACGATGAAACTGCCACTGAATAATGCAGATAGGTTTGCGACCCTCATTTTTTAATAACACCTTTTTCCCTTTAAGTCTACACCAGGTTCATCACTATGGAAACAGTCATATACACGCTGTCTGAATATTAATTGAAATGAGTGTGTGGTAACAATCAGTACAGCCTGGAGTCCACTACTTAATGTGGAAAGAGAATCATGTTGCAGTGTAAAGACTTAAAGCCACATTACCAGCAACACTACTGGAGTGTGATCAGCCCACATGGGGAGAGTGTTAATGAGAGGACAGGGCAGATCCAGTGCCTAGCACGGACACACACAGATACACAGGTACGCGCATGCACGGACACACACGCAAATCTGCAGTTCAGCAAAGTTTCCCATAAAAGCTGAGTGGTGTATAGGCTGGTCCGAGGAGGCTGGCAGTGTAATACAGAGCTGAGTGGTGCTGAGAGTGTTGGCAAAGGGATGTTGCCTGTCACACTGTGTTCTCTGTGTTTAAGTTGACAGCTCCACTAGACCAATGCACTGTATATTCATTACAATGGAAAGACTGCAGCTTATGCTAGCACCGTAGTAAAGTTATAATGGCCCGTTTCTTGATACACTGCTGGTGGCACTCTTCTTTTAATCAGTGGTATCCATACAGGGACTATTGAGTAAGAAAGTTGACATTTGCTGTTGTTGATATGATATATTACTTTTATCTTCCCGCAATTTGAAATATGAGACGCAATTAGAGGATCCATAAGTGTAATTACTTCGCTGCAGAGACATTGAAAGTATTAAAAAACTGTATAGCTATATTGAATGTAATCTGGTCATTTAAAACTTGTCTGCATTTTCCAGCTGCCCCCAATCCCTTAACAGTCAGCCTTTAATAAAAAAAAAAAAAAAAAAGAACATGCTCTTTCTGATTTGTGACAGCATAAAACAAGATAATCCACTGGCATGTTGTGCTGTCATTAAGGGTTCAGTGAGGATTGTGTCTGTCTGTGTTTTTTCTGGAGCTAAACATAAAGTAGGAGCTTACTCTCCCAAACAACTTGGTCTCTGCATCCACACACAGGCACCTGGCACCAGCAAGACTCTGCACACATTATCATTAAGCTTGGCCTCCCAGCTCTCTGTCAAACTACATTTATTCTTTCTTTATGGTATATGATGATGTACTGTACAGTAACTTGTGATACATAATGGATAACTTCCTTTTGCACATGAGAAAGAGGCTCATGAAATTTGCAGCTCCTCTGCACTGCAATAAAAAAAAGTTGCGTCCACCTAACGACTTGGTGTTGAGACAACAGCACCGGCCGCTTAGCTTTAAAGCCAGAGCCAGGCACTGTGTGATACTCAGCACTTTTTAGTCCTGTTTTCTTTGTGTAAGCATTTCACTGCATATACTAGTGTCTTTTCACAGACTCTTGATTCAAGTCAGACGTAACAACTCTCCATCAATCTTCCATCCTCTTAGCCCAGCACTGTGGCCTACATGTCAGAATAATTTTTTTAAGACAACTTTTACTACACCAAGGTATCACTGTTTCTAAGTGTAGCTGCACGAGTTGAACGATACCAGTTGGTCAAACCATAACCCACGCAGGTGCAGAGATCGCTGCCTTTATAACCCGTGCTCTGACCCTTACTCTGTCCTCCTCCCCACCTCCTTAAGTTTTATCCATTTGGAGGATTTTGCTACAAGTGAGCTGCCTGTGTCACACATCATGGCTCACAAGCCAGAAAAGCAAATGACAAAGCAATATTGTTTTGTGTTGTGAAACAGGCCTATTATCTCTTCACCTGACATTCATATTGGATTTCTGATTTGCTACATAGCGAGCTAATTCTCTTTATAAAATGTTGCTTTGGTATTTCTGTCATTTTACAGACTGTAATAAACTGCGCCACAGGGCTTTTTATGTTAATCAGTTCCTTTAATGCCAGTAGATGTTGAAGTCAAAAGTTATTTAATGTCCCGACTTGCCATACATGGGCTGCCTCATTCTGTAAGAGGGAACATAAGTAGGCTATATGATACAAAGATGTGGTTTACAGGGAGTGCAGAATGTATAAGCAGGTGTACAAAAAATAGGGAAACAATTCATCATTTAATTTGTCAATCATATGAGATAGAGAAAAGCTGTCAGTTGGCACAGAACAGTTGTGTTAATAGCCACACCGGCAGCGTTAGGGCTGCCACCCTCAGTCAGTCAGTTGGTCAGTAGTTTGGTTAGTCTACCGCTGTGGTCAAGGCTGAAATATCCCAACAACTATTTCATGGATTACCACGAGATTTTGTGTCGTACTTAGGATGAATTGTAATAACTTTGTTAATTCTCTGACTTCCAAACACCATCATCAGGTCAAAATTTGAATATGTTAAATACTTTTTTTTCATGACAAATACCAGCAAAACTAATACAGTTCCCATCAGACTTAGCTGTACTTGTGTTTTCCACTAATTGGTAAACGTTAACATGTTAAGATGGTCAAAACAGGTCCAGCTACTTTACATCAGCATGGTAGCTTTGTCGTTACCATTTAGCTCGGCCTGAACTCTTGTTGTTTGATAAACTTAAAAAATATTAGGGACAATATGGAGAAATCCTTTATGGCCATATTTTTTTAGAATTGTATATAAGTTTACATCAAAATATCTAGAAGCAGTAAAACCCCTGGAGAGCTCAGTGAGAAACTGCCTATGGAAAAATAACTGGATTAGAGTGACAAGCACTATTTTGCCATCAATATGGAGACAGATAGTGTTTCAACTTTGATTTTTCCTGTTCAGATAAACAGGCTTTTCTGCCATAACACACATCATGCACATCATTCAATGAGACAGCATGACATAACTAACTCAAAATGGCAGAATCCAGAGCTCCAGGGGGTGCAGAGGCTGCACTGGAAATGTTTGAAGAAATGGGCCTGTGGCCAGTGCCAATCTAGATAAAGTAAATGCACTCATCTCTGCTCAACAGCACGGTGGAGACATTTCTAACAGAGGTGAGGCGAGGTTGCTAGTTATCTAATTTGTTGTTCAACCAAGTAAAACAGCAGTTACCACAGCACTGTTGTCATTTCCTATAAAGAAGGTTTTACTTGGCTCATTAATGGGCTGGATAACAACAACACTGGGTCAACTGTGTGAGAGAAGCTGTATGATTCGCTGAGAAGCTGAAAGGAGCTGCTGTGTGTCAGGAACAACAAAGGCTGCCTCTCACCAGTCTGGGATGTGAACAGTCACAAGAAGTCATGCCTATCTGAGCGACTTAACGAAAATGTATGTTACAGTGGCTGCATCCACATTATGGCCCACTGCACTGCCTCATGGGTATCTGTGTGTGTGTGTGTGTGGGTGTGTGTGTGTGTGGTGGGAGGGTGGTGTTTGGGTAGGAGATCTGTCCACTTTAAATTCACTACACATGAGAAGATATGCCTGTGATTTTGGTTGAACCCACCTCTCTGCAGGTGCATGGTTTAATGTGTCTGTGTGGGGGTCTGTGACATGAAAACTGTGATCAACACCCCACTGAGTGACACATTTCGGGAGTGAGGCTTCATCAGGACAAAAGAAAATTATGTTAATCAGATAGTTCAGATTCATTGCATCCACTGGCATGTGTGGGGAGTAAGTCTACAAAATTTCCAAAGGTATGTAGTTGTCGTGAGCTTTAATGGAGACTTATTTCAGTCTTTTTCCTGTTAAGTTTAATGACATTGCACATTAGATGCACATTAAGGGCAGCTATGAAAGAGATCTGTGAGATATTTTAGTTGTTGTTCACAAACTTATCATAGTGACATAATTGCTGGAGTTCAGTTTACAAGTGTCTAATATTTGTGGGTTAATTCTTTTGGGTGGGTCAGAGCAAGAAAACTTATGAATTGGGCTGCTTTTTTATTAAAGCAAAACGATCTGATTCTTGATTGCAAATTGCAAATGCTACTGTATTTGAGTCTAAAAACATGCTGTGTTCTGTACCCGCGCAATCTGTTGAGTATGAATCACGGCTGCTAAATATATAGTTCCCCTTCATTTTGTGCACAGCCATGACAAACCGGAGCGGGCAGGGAATCAGAGAGTCAACAACTATCTGACTAACATTCCCTCATGGTCTGATAGAATACACAAGCAGCCAATTTCCCTCTGCTCCCTTGTTTTCCCTGCCTCCTGGCTATATACAGCCCTCCCCAGATGTTATTTTTAGAAAACTCCCTAAACAGTAGGGGAGGCAATGGCTCTGCACCACAGCCACACTGAACAGGTGCTGTGCAGGACGAGTTAGAGAGCTGGAGAGTTTCCTCAAAAGCCTGAGAGGGAGGGAGGACAGAGAGGATGGACACAATAACAGAAATAACTGTGAGATATAATGCAGTAGTTAGTGAAATAACTATAACTGTGCGCAGATGGATAACATGAAACAAACGGGCTGTGGTTTGTGGACTTAAGAAGTAGTTTCCTTCTATAGAAGTAGGGCTCATTTAGAGACAACAGATGCTCCTGGTGTCCTGTGGAGTGGGATGAAACCAGAGCCTTTGTTATTGAAGATGCCCCGGTGCTGTGCTCCACTGAGTGTCTGGAGTGTGAATAAAATGCCCATTTCTTGTGCCACCTTCCACGGTGAGGTTTAATTTTAGACCAGGCACTGGCTCACCATGTGCGAACACCCTTGCAGCTGCTAATGCATTTTTGTTATTCCCCTTCACTTCCTTTCTCTGTCTGTCTTTCCCTCCATATCTCACCGTGACTCTCTCATTCCATGTGTGCTTCATGAATAAAAACTATGACAAAAAATATTAGATGACAGCCACTTTCTCTTTTTCATGACAAAAGATTAGACTAAAGCTCAATTAAAACATGACAAGAACTATGACGATAAGGATTTTTCGTCAACGTATAAAAACTAACCAATAATGTGAACGAGGGAAGGACATCGTTTTAATGCCCAGTCTAATTTGCATGCATCTGTGGCAGCTCACATATATCTCCTGATCCTGAGTAAAAGTGTTTCCTCTACTGTTCAGAACATGATTTGGCTGCTTATCGGTCAGTGACGTTATCTGATGTTATCTGTTCTTGGTAGAAACTGATTTATGGATTAAATTCATCCACAGTCCATTGAAAATTAGACAATGAATGGCAAAAAAAACCCCAGCTGAGACTAATTATGTTTACAACATGCTGGCAGTACACCAACATTTATAAAAAGCTAAGCTAATGTAGCTAACAGGTGCTGTGGATGTGGAGGCAAGTTCCAGGATGAACTGCCATCTAAATCGTCCTCTACATGTTAGCTAAACAAAGATCACAGCATTGATGTTATCCCGTACGATACGGGATATCGTCTCCTCTCAAACTGAACTGAGAGACTGAGCGGTGTTCCAGTGAACAGGTGAGTGAGTCCAGCTTCTGAGTGGCTCACTAATCTGCAGTGAACAGCTCAGTTAGCTGCGGTAGCGGCTAGGTTAGATGGAACAGATGCAGGCCTGCTGGATTAAAGACAGCTGTTCTGTTCAAATAGTTTTGAATTGCTGACACCTTGTTAGAGACGCCTGTAACTGCATACAAAGATGGCGACAGCTGTGGGCTCAAAATGCTTAGAAGACATAACAATAAAAAATGTATGACAAAAATGAGACTAACATTTCTTGACTAGACTAAAATATGTCTAGTTTTTGTTGACTGAAACTAGACTAAAACTAAAAAAAAATTTACTCACTAAAATTAGAAAATTAAAACACTAATCCTGTCAGGTTACAGTCAGGTTACATGCAGTCTGCAGCGCTGGCATGACCTGCATTTAAACAGAGACACAGTGGATTATATTTCATAACAGGGAAGCATGGAGTCACGCTGATGACGTTTTGCCTCTAAATAGAAACTAAGACACAACCATCCACAGCCCAGAGCTCCAATTTGTATTCTCCCACTGAAAGTAGTTATCCCTCCAAGGTTTTCATTTGGATACTGAATAATTGATTTGGCACACTCCAACAGTTTGTGTTTTTGCTCAACACTTTTGCTCTCGTTATCCAAGGTTTCTATGATGCTACAGGTTATTTTTTACAGTAGTCTAGCGGGGCAGAGTTGACAAAATCAAACATTATCAAACAGTATTTCCAAGAGAGTGCCTTGGTATTTAATGTAGAACTTGTACTCTGGAGATGATTGTTTAGCCTGTGCAAAGATAATACACAAAAAATAATGAGGGAGAAATGATCAATAGTTCCAACAAGGGGTCATGAGCTGATTCTAAAGGGATTCTAAACTAGTACATATGACATACCATCAGTACTAAAGGCAGGCAGCAATAGAGAGGGGGGATGAGGTATAATATGGGCATAACAGTGCACACGTTTGGACAGTCTTTCCTGGAGGAGGGTTATTGTGCTGCAGCCATGCTAGCAGCTTTGCGAGGTTGTACTGAGGCGCAGTGGTACTGTGAGCTAAATGTGAACGTTAGCCTGCCATTCACATCCATGATGCTAACATGCTCATAGTGACAATACTAACCTGCTGGTGCCATCTCGGTGTAGTGTGTCATCGTGCTGGTATTGGCCAATAAACATAATGTACAGCTGAGGCAAAATACCATGTTAATCTATCTGACAGGTGCTGACCACAGTGCTGGACTGACAGACGTTCAGGCCTAGAGCTCTTTGGTTAAAGTTTACCTACACCTCAAAGAATCATTAAGTTGATCAGAACAAACTTGGACAGAAAGTTCTGCTTTATATTTTTAGGTCCTTCCTAATCTTTGTTCTTTGCTTTGTTCATGTGAAATACGGGATAGGGTCACCTCCTCAGGCCTCTAAAATCATTAATCAAGGGAGCGGAAAAGAAAGAGAGATCAGTCTTTGCGTAAACTCCTCATAGCTTCGAGACATATGCAACCTCTGACAACAGGTTGCGAGAAGCCATTTCTTTGTAAACGGTCATGGGCCAAAAAAAACTGGGAACCATTGCTTCAGTATTTCTTAAGAAATGATAGTCCTTGAAATCTAGGACGAAAAACAATATTTTAGCTATTTTATCTTAGTGTGTGAGCAAAATTGATGACAATATCTAATGTGATATTACAGTATGAGTATTATGTCCATGTATTTTCTAGGGTATGCCTATATTTCATGAACTTAAGCCACAGTTTCATTTTTACAAGACTGACATTTACACCTGAAGCATCTCTGATTTCCCCTCCCCTCTCACTTTCTGCCAGGCAGTCCTGAGCCCCAGAAATAGCAACACTGGTGTGTGACTCATGTTTTGTGCTATCCAAGATGCCCGATGAGAAAGAAACAAAAAAAGGGACTCATTAGTCATTCACAACTCCTACAAAAGAAAGATGTGTAAGAGGAGGTGTGCGAGGGCACTGGGCCAATACATGTCCAACACAAATCTTTCACCCAAACTCACTGACCTTCTCCAATCAACTGCTTTCTTGGCTCTCACTCCCTACACCTCCCATGCTCCCTTTCCTCAGCCTGAAGTCAAAGACCAAAGACGGCCCCTTTTCTAGATCCTCTCCATTCCCACGAGTCTCCTTCCAGTTCCTTTCATCTCCCATCCTATCTTCTGCTTCTGTCTTTCATCTACTTGCTTCGATATTCCATCCATGCATCATTAACCCCCCCCCCCCCACCACCTTCATCACCCTCCAGTTCAGCCCCCACTTTGCCTTTGCTCCATCTCCAGCTTCAGCACGCCCTGCTTCTCAGCTGAATCCATCTTTCCCTTCTCCTCTCGGGCTCGCATCCAGAGCGGCAGTACCCTGATGGAGGTCAGCCTGGTCTCTGTCTGCCGTGAGAGCCAACAAGGGGAGGAAGGCAAGGTGAACTGTTTACAACGGCTGTCATTGCACTGTACGGTGGGCTAGGAGGAAGAAGGGAGTGAGCGAGCGAGGGGAGGACAGTTTGATAGAGAGAGAGCAAGAGCGGGAGAGTATAAGCAGAGCGAGAAGGAGAGAGAGGAAGAGAGAGAGAGAAAGTGGTCCGGCGCTCACAGCTCACATCGCTGGCTTGCTGGCTGGCTCGCTCACTGTTGACGAATGAGCTGTCTACCCACGGGGCTGGGAAACGGCAGCTTGTGACAAGCTGGGGAGAGAGGAACATGAATGTAATGCGTACCTTGCCTCGCTTGCTTTCAGATACCGGCCAGAAGAAGACTCCAGAGAAGAAGGATGGGAGGCGCATGTCGTTCCAGAGACCCAAAGGGACCATTGAATATTCTGTGAGTAACACACAGTTGAAACTGCCGTTTCTGGTTTAACACCGTTACATGTTTTTGATGCTTTTCTGCTCCCGTGCTGCTGCTGCTGCTGCTGCTGCTTCTGTGTGTGTGCGTCTGCTGCTGGTGGTTTCTGTAGCTCTGACTAGCTCCAGTAATGTTGGAGCTGTAGCAGTTTTGTTTATGTGTTGTGAGTCTGATCACGCTTGGTATCTCATTAGTGAGGGGGGAAGCATTTTGTGGATTTTGCAAGTGTAACACGTGTACCTCGTTTCTAAACTGTTTACATAAAGAGATCAGTGTGTGTGTTTGAGTGTGTGCAGGGTAGCTCATAGAAAGCTTATGGAAACAATGCATCCTCTGTTAAAGACACTCAGCTCCATTTTGCATGTAGATATATAGGAAGGAGGCAGAAACTGTAGCAGCTCCATACATTTCCTCCAGCTGGACCAGAGGAGGACAGATAGGCAGGAGCGCTGGCAGGATGTGTATTTGTTTTTCCACTCATTCTACGTACCATGTATCGGCGAGCATTCCACCACAGAGCTCGCTGTGCTCGCGAATGACCTTCCAACTGCGTTGTCATTTCTATTGATTTAGCTGTTGTATAGGAGAAGGGGAGGGGGGTTGAGAGAGAGAGAGAGACAGAGAGAGAGAGAGACAGACAGAGAGAGAGAGCGAGCGAGCTCTGGTTCCCTGGCGTGAACTGAAAATGGAGCCTGTCTCTGCTTTGCCTGGTTGTGTTCTTCAAATGACCCTCAAAATCCAGCTGCAATCAGACTGCCTTTCTTGCCTCTCTCTCTGTGGCAACAGTGAGGAGTAGGATTTCTGTGGCTCAGCTCCGACTGTCTGCCTGTCTGCTGAGGGGAGAGGAGATGAAGAGAAGGAGGAGAGAGGAAAAGAAGGAAGGAAGGAAGGAAGGGAGGGAGAGGAGGAAGGGTCTGTGGTCTCCCACTCACATTCCCGTCTCTCTCTCCCCCAAACTCCTCTCTTCTCGTTTCCCTGTTTTTGCTCTGCCACTGGATCTCTCCGGCCACTGCTTCCGGCTCCAGGAGCTACTGTAGATCTCACTGTGATTGGCTCCCTTCCTCCATCTCAAACACCTCAGCAACACTGACACCTCCTCCACGTCCGCTGCCTCCCCAACCTGTCAGTCATCCTGGACCTGCTGATTGACAAGGCCCCTGTTTACTTCGTCAGGGCTCGAACAACCTAAACCGTTACAACAGGATATTTGTCAGAGCCACAGCACTGTGTCATGGCCCTGATATGAGCCCCAAAGAGTCAGCAGGATGGAAAGAAATGCTTGTGGTTAAAAAAAAAAAAAAAAAAAGGGCTAAATTTAGTATTTAGTTTGGGGGGGGGGGGAAAGATTAACATCTCAATTACACAGCAAACCAATCCTGGTCCTGTCAGCCATCACTCTCTCTCTCTGTCTTTCCCCCTTATTACCCCCCACTAGATTGCTGATAGTGTGATGGATGGATCGAGCACTGCCAATGATTGTGTCCTGTAGCCTGACATGCTGCAACAGCACGTAGCGAGGAGGCTTGGGGCCGGCGAGAATATTTAAGGCAGTATAACCTACACCGAGAGACACATGGCCGACAGTGTCTCAGTGATTGAGAAGCAGCTTTATCTTAAACTCATCTCCTGTGCTGGGGGGACGGTCGGCGATGTTTCCTTATTTTGCTCTCCAGCAGATAAGTTTATAATCTATCGCCTGGCACCCACAGGAAAAAGGAGGGTTTCCTCTTATGTCGCTTTATCAATACAATCTCCCTCCTTCTCCCTCCCTCCTCTCACCCTTCTACCTCACACACAGGCTTCTTTTTCTGTCCCTTTTTTTTGCATTGAGAAATAACCTGAGCAGCTGCAACCCATCTGCCTAGACACTGATAACACCAGTCCATTCAGCCAAGTCCAGCTATTGGCTGACCTGCATCCAATTAAAAAAGTGTTTGAAGTCTCTGGGAACAACAGAGATAGATGGTGAGACAGAAAGACGTAGACAGAGAGAGGCAAAGAGCAGCGCAGAGGTGAGCCATGCAAGGGAGATTGGCTCTCTCCCTCTCCCCACAAACTGCCTGCGAGGGCAGCCAGTCAAAGTCAAACTAAATGAAGAAGTAAAAAAAAAAGTGTGGGTCACAGATATTTATCTCCAGACACATCAGCGCTGTCACACTGTGCACATAGATGCTCTACTTGAGCTGCTATTTTGGTTTTTGCCTCAACTCCAAGGACCGGCAGGGTGTCCTGACTAACAAATGGCTCCATTTATAACTTGGGTGTTACTTTTGTGGCTTTGGCCTGACTTTCTATTGGTTATAATAACATTTCACTCTCCAACTAAAATGTATTCTACTTTTGAGTATATCAGCAGGGGCAATACGACATCAGACATGGCAAGATACCTGAACTTTTAAGCAAGTTAAAGATGAGGTTGATGGCTCTGGGATGAAACTTCAGTCCTGATTCTGATCCTGGTCTGCAGATACCGAATCTCATCTGATAATTATATTTTTCACAATAAGCTGTTACATAGTGACGCTCCTTCTCCATCAGAAACAGCTTTTGGTTCAGTGCAGCTTGCAGACACTGACACAACCCAGACACAAACCCTGCTTTCAACACATCCACAGAATTAATGTTAATTGGCAGCAGCTGACGACATACCACCGGAGGTCTGGTTTGTTATTTTAAAAATGGGAAGCTGCCAGCTGATTGTTTGGGACACTGCTCTTTTCTAAGAGGAGCAGAGAGATAACAGTGGATTGCAGTAAAGAAACTCATACTGACTCATTAAAATATGCCCAGATCGGCTCTGATACTGATCCAATCAGCTCAGGATGTCCCTGGGTGAAAATGAAATTGAACTAAGAATTTAGGTAATAATCCCTTGCTCCGTGGTTCCAATTAATAGCGGTCCACAACAGTGTAACTTGTCCCACCACAGCTTCAAAATTCATTCATTCATTCATTTAGAAAGCTGTAACGTGTCAGTCTAATGAAGTTCTTCTGTTTACTGCACTAAAGTTTTGAAATCTTCATTCAGTCATTAGCCATACTGTTTATCCTTATAGGGTTGCAGGGGGGCAGGACCCAATCCCAGCTGGCACTGGGGGAGGGCGGGGCACACTGTGGACAGGTCCCCTGTCTGTCACAGGGCTGACATATAGAGGCAAACAACCATTCACACACACTCACATCCACACCTACGGGATATTTAGAGTCACCAATTAACCTAAACCTGCATGCCAATTTCAATATTTAATCAACCACCACCCACCTGACCCGAGTCAGTGAGGGTTATTTATTTACAGAATGTGAAGCAATGGAGGCGTGAGTATCTTTCACATATTTATTTGTCACAAAGTACTTGGCAATTAAAATATTTGCAGTGGAGCACCTTATTATGTAATGATTCATTTAAGAAAGCCACCCCCACCGGCTGCCAGTGAGTGACATGTAGCCTCTGCATCAACAGTGACTGTTCATCACCAATGTTGGTGAACGATCATTCTTGATCAGTTTACCTGACTTAAGGTGAAAATGGGTGAGAACAGGAGAAAAACAGAAAAGGAAGATGTTTTTGCAAAAAGAAAAGCAGCGTCAGTTCTCTGGAATTATTTCAGCTACAGAGAAGTGTTGACCAAAAAGGTATTCAAGTCATCAGGGGAAAAGTCCTCTACACCATATCATGCAGCCCTAATGCTGACCATGTATTGTATCCTTCCCTAGTTCCTCCCCATCACCGTTGTAATGCTTACTATCAAATAAAGGCAAATATGCCCCCAAATAATGACCTCTGATCTTTTTTTAGGGACACTGCCATATTACAGTTATGTATTATTTATATTATGTTATGTATATTAGTTATTGTACCAAGGTCAAAACTACAAAGATAACATCTACGTAGTCACAAATTGTAATTGCTCTTTATTGTTGAGTCATGTTTAGTCAATTATTTGTCCTGAACCTCCGTAGCCACACTCTCTCTCAGTCTGTTGCAGTGCTCTCAGCAGAAATGGCACGGCAAAGCTCTCATCACACTTTGCATAGTGACACTAGAGAGCAGTCAGGATGTTGCCATTCTTGCCAACAACAAATCAGATGAATACAATGAAAAGGCAGTCATGGTGCCCGGAGAATGAATCCTAATGACTCTGGTCCTCCACCACCTCTGTGAGGTTAACGTTTGTAGTTTTATGTGTTTTTAGTGCTGTTGTCACTGTGAACGTGGCAGTGTACTAGTGTTAGCATTTGACTCACCAATTCACCAAAACTCACCCAATGAGCGTGACTGTACTGTTGTAGTCTTGATTCGATACCTTGAGGAACGTGTTTTTCTTCAAAACTTCTTCATTTTGCAAAAGAAGATAAATCTTTGCTCTCTAAACACAAGCAACCACACAGAACTTCCTTAATAAAAAGCGATTAAATCATTAAATCATTAAATCATTGCACATGTGATTGAAGAATAACAAGACTACCAATCTGTTGTGTACTCGGCAGTTTTTATGCTTAGTTTTACAGACATATTTTGGTGGGTACAAAGTATATTGAGGTTTAATACCCAGTTCTAACAACAGGTCTATACACAGTCAGTCTGGTCTGATTATACTGATCAGACTGAGTGCGTCAGTATGATCCAGATGTGTCATGATTCTACCAGATGTGAAACAGGTAACTGCTGATGATGACAGAGCGGTGATCAGTCAGTATTAGCAATCTGCTGGTTGAAGTGATCTCTGCGGTTGAGAGGAAGCACTGTGGGCATTAGAGGGCTTGCGGACGTGAGATGAGTCATACACCAAGCACCAGGTGTGTGCGCACACAGAGAAACACACATCGGCAGTAATCTTAACTCTGCACCCTCCTGACAATCAGTCACTCTGATTGCATTATTCACTGCTGGGTAGTAGAGGGGATCCCACTGTTTCAGCTCTTTCACGGCTCGGGATGATGGAGAGATGATGGGATTGGAGGGGTGTGTGGATGGGGATGTTAAAAGTGATGGAGGAGGGAATAGAGGGTAAAGCATGTGGAGAAGATGGAGGCTGATGGATGGGTGGCTTGATGGATAGAAGAGCAGACTAATACATGGCTTTGATGTCAGCAGTTCACTCTGATACCTTTTAGTCTAAGCATTATTTAAACTGCTCTTGCATGTGCTTCACCTGCATGTTGAAGCCTGGAATGAACCTTTTCAGATTCAGACTTTTGCTTTATCAACATTTTTTCTGTTAGTTAGCCAAACTACAAAATGACTTGGCTGTTACCTGGTAATCATGCAACTAAAGCCAGAGTCTGTCTCTATGCTTTGTGAGAGATGTTTCTTAAGGAGTGAGGTGTCCGTCTGCATTGTCTTGATGTTTAAAGAGTTAGCAAGCGTGGTGCGCTTTTGGTGTTTAGAAATACCAGCAGAGTGATGAGTCTGTCACTCAATAAAGCTGCCTGCACACATGCATCATTTTCTATTCTGTACATGGGAGAAAGAGATCAGTTGATTACTGATGGACTCCTAATACAAGATGATATTAAATAATAATCAGAATCCTTCAGTTAAAGTACATCATATTAATGTTTTAATCACTTTAATTAGAATCTTTGGACACTCAGAGCTGAGCACCAGCTCATCCTGCCAGTCTATGAAACTGTAGCTAACATTAGCTTAGCAGCTAAAAGATTAGACTTAGAGCTGCCAACTGGCTGAATTTAGAGGATATCTTCAGCTGTGAGGCCTGACAGCAGTTTTTCACTGTTACCATATGAGTGAAAGTCTATACAGTGCTGGCTCAAACACTGCCGTAGCTTTGACATTTCTACGTCACAATGAATCTGTTTTTGCTTCGCTGGTTCTTGCGTGTCATTAGGTTTCTGTGTTTGTGTTGGCAAATGAGTGGAAGGGCTGTCGAAGCCTGAAGCAGGAGGTCATAACCTGACCCAAGGAGGAATCCATGAGAGCTTGAACGTGAGATGGCAACTCCTGCTCTGTGTCACTGTGAAAAGGACGGTATAACGTGACTTTCTCCCTTAGTACTTGTAGCGGGTCTAATTTTAGGTCTGCAAATGATCAGCGGGGATATAGTACACAATATTGCACACAATACACAATACAATACACATGCCGTTAGGATAATAACGACAAAGTCGCCATGGTAACTCTCATGCTAAAGCTGGGCTTCATCCTTCATTATAAAATGAGGAGCGATGGCTGCTCTGATATGGTATTATGGGTGATTGAACTGACCCCTAGAGCTTTATTTCCACTTTGATGACAACACAGTGGAATCGTTGTGTTGATTATGGTTCCTCTTTTACTCTTTTCCAGTTGTTTAATCTGTTCCACTCCTTTTCCCTGTTTTTCGTCGAGAATCTGAGGTGGCCTTGGTAGAGAAAAAGGTTCTACATATAAATACGGATCAGCCAGTGACCTGTGAAAGGTTCCCTTTTAAAACATATCTGCTTCATAATCTGAGATTGCATCTTACTTCCTTGGTTCACCTTTTGCAGTAGCACTCATAGATTTGCTTTCATGTTGAACACTTAATGTTCTTACCAAGATGTCAGCGGATTCTTAAATGGAGCTATTAGTCTTCAGCCGTCCATCCAACTGTCCTTGTTGAATCTATAACGTCCTCCCCTGTTCAACAAGGTGACCGTTAGCTAGATGTCAGTCACGCTCAAGATGGCTGCCACGGCCTTCCTCTACCCTTCTCCTTGAAAGGAGGGGATGTCACCCGTACGGGAAGAAGCTTAATTATTCATCCCCAGTTCTGGATGAATAATGGGTATTATTGATCCAGGTGATAAGAAGATAGGGTCCACCTGTCATTAGTGGCTATAATCCTGATTGTGATTACTCACCCCCCCTCCCTCGTTCTCCTGTCAATGTGTCAGTAACAGGTCTTTATCAGTGGTTCTCATTTGCATGCCCCCTGTCCTCTGCCACTTAATCGAGTTAGAGATACCTCGTCTTACTGTACGATCAATGGCTGCATCTGAGATCAGATGTACATGTCATTTTAGTGGTGCCTTGATGCTTCTGTGACGTACGAAGCTTGTTGTGTTGCTAATATTATAGGCTCATTTAGACCAAGCGATTAATTAAGCTCAAAAGGCAAAAGTGATTCATGCTGTTTTTACACCAGCCACAACCTGGCTTTGCCAATGTTTACTTCATTGAACAAAAGATATTTTTACCTGTATTGATTGGCTGAGCTCCTGATATGTAACTACCAGAGCAGCTATTTGATACCCGAGCCAACAGCTGTCATAGGTTAGGTTAAGCTTTAAAATATCTACTTGAAGAACAAAAAGCAGATTTTTACAAAATAAAACCAAATATGTCACCTTATTTCACAGGATGATTAAAAAAAGTGATTTAGCAGCTGTAAATGTCCTGTAGACCTGAATGTCCCGTAGGTTGGCCTCATGCTGAGCAACAGAGGAGCTATAAAGCTAAAAATAAAGAGGTCATGGATGAGATGGTAGCAAATAGCACCTAGGGAGAATCGATGCTCTGTGCTGAAGCCGGCAGGATGAAAGGCTCTGACACTGTAGGCACCCTGCTGATTATTAACTCTTTATCTTCTCAGCTAAAGAAAACAGAAAAGGCCATTATAGCCTTTTAAGATACTTCAATGTTAAAATGCTAGCCATGTACCAAGGACATTACACAAATCCAGATCAGGGGGTTTGTAAATATTTGGATGGACGGGATGATTGATGATCAGTTATGACACACTACTGTAATAATTTCTCGTGTCTAGGGTATAATATGGTGTTATTATCCTGCTTTTTATGGCCATGTTGTAAATACTTAATGTGTGTGTGTCATTGCTGTGTCACAGAGACATTGCCGCTGTGGGTCTGATCTCTGTGACGCCTCCTGTTCTCTTTGGGACAGGATATTTATCAAGTTGACATGCTGCTGTCGTCTGAGTGAACAGTGCAGCTCTCTCTTTACAGAGCTGGAGAGATGACAAATCATGTAGTTCCTTGATACTGTCAGAAGGTGTCCGAGAGCCGTTGTTAATGACAGTTATGAGGAAATATTTTCGATGGGAGACAAACCTGTCACAGCATCCTCTTTATGTCTTCTTTGTGGCTCCACCACTTTGGTTTCTCTTAGCCACCGTGGAAGGCACCAAGGTATATCCTGTTTGTCCACCACACTTGATTTAACTGGCTAAAATCCAAACAAATAAGACATCACTGAGTGCGTTCACATGCAAACTGGTATCCTGGTGTTGACGCCTCTCGGTTTTGATCTTGTTTGGGATAAGATGTTTACGTGCAACATAGAGAGAACCTGGTTATTCACATTCTTGATACTTGCCAGTACCCGGATTTTTGATCATTTACAGTAAGTACAGGTATGTCTTCGAATCCTCAGCATCTCAGTTACTGTGTCATTTCTATATTAGCTGAATCACCTCAGCATTTGAGAATGAATTGGGTTGCTTTGCTGGATTTGACTTCTCCATCTAATCACCAAGAATGGGAGACTAGAGCAAATGGTGGCAGAAGGTGGCAGAAGGTGTTTACATGCAGTATCCCAGCTTTCACACTACAGGAACAAGAGCTTATCCAGATTCCTGAAACCAGAGTAAGGTTTTCACACACATAACACATAACTGGGATACTGGACAAGCCTAATCATAACTGGGATACTTGCTTGCATGTGAATGCAGGACGTGTAGTTATATGAATAGAACTGTGACCTGTGTAACCCTGATGTGTTACAAGCTTTGGTAAGCTGGTATGAAACGACTGAATATAATATTTAATATATTTATAGTTTACTCAAAAGTAACATGTACCACACAAACCACCCCACATCCTTTTTCTATAATGAGTGATACATCAGGTCTATACAGTACAAATATTAGAAACATACTTCTTTGTTTCTCAGTCCTTTCTAAATAGTGAACTATGCAGTATCTGATAATTCCTGTCTGTGGTCGTCTCATTGAAGCTACATCCAGATTCCAACAGAAATGATTTCTGGCAGCTGATCACTTTACTTTGTTTACAAAAGTAGGTCTTAGATATGTTGCTATCCATATCACACACACAAGAATGGTTTGTTTTGCTTATGATAAATGACGTCACATCTCTAAACCTTACAGGCACGAGTTCATGAGGTTTGTACATGTAATCACTGCCTTCTTTGGCCTGCAGCCTCCGTTTAACTTAATCTCAACTCTGATCAAATCATTGAATTAAATCTAGCCTGATGAACAAGCGGTGAAAATCTAAAGGTATCAAATAGCATTTTGAAATATGAAGGATGCTTTTTTAATTTGATTTGCTTCTAGGAAATGATCAAATTAACATTTAATCAAGCCGGAGAATTGAATCAGCTCAACAAACTGCTGTTATTGTGTATCTCCACTTTGACCCTTCAAGGAGACGTGTCTGTGGAACAGGTAAAAATAGATGTCTGGATTTACTGAAACATACTACAGTAATGCTGATGAATAATGAAATTTATTTTGTTTTTAGTAGACATACTGCAGTATAATTTTCAGTGGTCATAAGGGGTAGAGGAAATCTATTGATTTGTCTTTGCTTCACTTAAAACCACGACATCTATCTACAACCAGTTACTAGCCAAGAATATCCCAGAAGAGCCAAGCTCCACCCATCCTGTCCTTTTCTGCAGTGTAGACCTGCGCACCATGAAGCCTCTGCAGGTCAGACTGCTGTATCCTATCCACCTCACTTCAGCCCAGCACAGCCTCCCCACCCAATCCATACTGCACAATGCATTCCTGCTCTGCCTTGTTCACTGTCAGCCAAACAAAGTTGCACACTTTGCTGAGTCAGGGAGACTGTATACCAGCAACGTGACTGACCTCAGCTCTGATTAGTTTGTTCTCCCAGAGGGTACGGTGGAGCCCACAATCTGGGCCTGGGTTAGCACTTAGCAACATCCCAACCCAGCTTTGTCCAACCCTTGCAAGTGTAGTCTTAATAGACGAGCTATGGATTAGCAACAATGACTTAACAATTATTTATTACAATAACAACATTACAATAATTCTTGGTTTCAGAACTAAAACTAGTCTTATATTGGACTTTAAACATGCTCATGCCCCCACTTTGAATTTGCTCTGCAGTGGAGGATGGTGCTGCAAGCAAGTGACCTGCATCACAAGATGTTTCAGCTCAGAAAGCTAATGAGCCAAAACAAGTGACATAGTAGCATTACTGTCACTGTACTTTCTTGGTGATTATTCGTTAACTAACAGTTTCTGCTGGATTTCTGCCACCATCAGCTCTTTTATCATGTGACTTTATTGTCGGTACAATGAGAAGTTTTCCTAGAGACACAGTATCAATGTTGTTCTTCCTCTAGCTGTCTGCAGTGGTCTTGCTTTGGCCACAGCCTTATTATGGATGAGTGATTGGATGAATCTGGTTGGGATTGGAGTTTGCCTAAATCCAGTTAGATTTTTAAACAGTTTAAATAACCATAATTAATAATCATCTAAAATGAGACATTGTTTGAGTTAAGAAGCTTTGGACAGCAAGAGACCATCTTGCAGTGGGATCACCCCAGCTGTGACGCCCGTCAACATGTTTATGTTCTGATCCATCAGTACTCCTTCATATTTATTTCATTATTACATGAGCACCTGTAATCACCTGTAAAGTTTTGTAACTGTATGTTGCACAGTTTTGATGCTATCGTGGTGACAAAAATCTGTCCCAGACATAAAAACCTGTCAAAGTACTCAACTTCATATCATATCTACAGCTACATTCTTCATGTCCCCAGCCCTCGTCCTTATCTCCAAGCCCTACCCTATTTCAAACTCAAGCTAACAGGCTAAATGACATACTTTGCATATGCTAACTGATGCCTGCTCGATGTGTTCGCCGCTCTGAGCCACAGATTCTGAGGATGATCCCATATGGCTCTGTTGTACTTGCTAAATCAAGTACACTTTGTATTTCAAATATTTGAAGTATGACTTCCTCCCCAGCCCTCCACACTTCATCTCTCTGTTTTTGATTTGGCTGAGGGATTTTGTGTAACAAACTGCTGCCTGACACCCATGTAACACAGTGAAAGATTCAGCTGTTTTCATTTCACAATGACTTTCAGCTGCTACCTGGAGACGGAACTCATGCTGCAGTCTGTTTTTGGAGCGTGAGTTGGTGCACGTCGCAGTTAGTGATATTTAAAGTGAGGACATTCACTTCAGTTGCAAACAGCTTCTGAGTTTCTGTATTTTGTGCAGCCTCATGCATGATCCTGATCGTGTCTTATGTGACTACCAACCTCACGCACAATGACTCAGAGTTAGTAATGCTCCAGCTTGTCTGTCTTGGTTCCCCTTATTCAACTACCTGTCTGTGACTGCGCTGTGTGTGTGTGTGTGTGTGTGTGTGTGTGTGTGTGTGTGTGTGTGTGTCTGTCTGTCTGTTCCTGCTAGAGTATGGATCTACCATGTTTGGAATTTGTAAAATCTGTCATTCCTTGGTGTTTTTGTACACACACACACACACACACACACACACACACACACACACACACACACACACACACACACACACACACACACAGAGAGAGAGAGAGAGTCCCATGACTGCTGCACTAATACACACAGTGCCATTATCCTGTCCTAATTATACACAGCTTAAAGTCAGCCCTGCCTGCCTGGTTCTCAAGGGTTCTTTCCCCTGAGCTCATTTTTTTCACGTTTACAACATTTCATACACACGCAGGCACTTTTTTGACATGGTTGTCATCCTTATTTGGAAGGTAGAAACTCCCACTGGGCACATTAGATGCTTAACTAGTTCAGACACGTGGAGCACATCTCTGTTGTATAGATTGTAACTGGTGGAGACAAGCAGAAGCACCTGTGTCACACAGCACGGTGCTGCAGCTGAGCACAGGGTGTAGCCACAACAGCAGGAACCTGCATGAAAACACAACTAACGTGATTTTCTTCTGCTTGTTTGTACATTTAAAATGGTTCATGATGATGTGTTCTGTCAAAGTGAATTAAATCACTCGGTTAATGCTGAACAGGTTAGTCGGTTAATCAGTTAATTGACCAGCAAAAAATATTCAACTACAGTTTTCACAATCAGTCTCTTCAGGTATTGATTAAGAAGAAATACTATTGTAATCGAATATCTTTGGCTTTAGAGCTGCTGGTTGAACAAAAGAGTTTGATAAGCCCCACCCACCTTAGTTACTGTTGCTACCCCCCATCAGGTTTTTTTATTCGTGCACAGCAATGCAACAATGGGTCCTTGATTCCAGACAAAGGTACACAACAGCAGCTCATTTCTAGGTAGCAACTGTCGAACTGTTTGCCTGCTTAAACGACAACTCTTGCTGGCATATTTTACCTAATGAAGCTATTGTTAGCTCCATCAGCTGGTTGTAAAGGCTTAAGATTTTATTGTTTCTACCAGACTTTTTTTAAAACAAGAACCCTGTCTTACATAAGCACTTGGTGGCTACATGCATGATATTGTGCTTAAAGACATGAAGCTAAACACTGTTCAGCATTATTCTTGTACTGCAGTACTGTTAGTACAAGAATAACAAGTGTAATAATGTAATAATAATAATAATAATGATATCAGACCATTATTCTGGAGTTAAAGCCTTTAGGATGAAGAGAAGAACAGTAAAGAGCAGGACCCAGCTGCTAAGGCTAGCCCACACTCTAATATAATAGCATCAGGACCAGCTACTGCACAGCGGAGGTGCCAGCTTCTTCCCTCTTGGTCTTGGAAGTAAAATTTGGTTACTACTATGGGTAGTAATCTAGGTAGCCACACATACTAACAACTTCTGCTTATTGTGACGAACATACAGTTTAATCTATTCCTGACATTTTGTGAAGTATCACTTTTAATACAGCCCACGATACATCACTTTAGGATGTTGAGAAATCCAAACCTTGACCGACTTGCTGTGCCTGGTTGCGGTTGCTAAGGACGATCGCTGCTCGCGGGAGGTGGAGAGGGATTTAGCAAATGGTCAATTTGAAAGCATCACTCGGGGTGTGGGGAGTTAATTAAGATGTTTTACATGCATTTACATTACATTTCCTGGTGCTCTATAGACTAAATGATTGATAAATTAAATGATAAATGAAAGTATATAATTGAAAAAATAATTGAGAGATTGATAAATAACAAAAATAATTGTTTTCACCCATAGTCATAGCTCTAGACCTTGTCTTACTTATATTAAATTTAAAGAAAAGGTACACGTTGCTACATGATGCTTCTGAAGATAAAACGACTGCTGCTGACATTCATGTCAGTTCATATTTCTTCCAGCAGCATCCCATGGGAATCTATTCCTGGTCAACAGCTGACAGCTTTAATTTTCATAACATCCCAAAATCTAACATCAAAAAAAACAAAAAAACAAGCCACATCAAAACCTTTAAAGTGATAATTGCACAGCTCTGTTGATCATATTTTCTCTGTCCGCCTCTCATCCTCTGTCACATCCTCACGTCTTCCCTTCACAGCTCTACGGAAGTTCCCCAAACAGAAGCAGGAGTGTGATTCTGTGTCCTCTCTCTTGTTTTGTGGTCCAGGTGGAATCGCGGGACACGTTGAACAGCATTGCGCTCAAGTTCGACACCACACCCAACGAGCTGGTTCAGCTGAACAAGCTGTTCTCCAGAGCTGTGGTGCCTGGCCAGGTGTGAACCGCCGTGCACGCCCTCACTGATTCAGATTCAGCTTCATCACCTCTTCACTGTCCTACAGCAACCTCATATCCACAGCCACCCACTAACTGCTCAGTCTCGTATTGTTCACATCAATTCTCAGTGGTTTCCCACAATAACTAAACATTTCCTGGATTTAGGAATTCATACGGAAGAATTGGAAATGGAGGGTTTTTAGGGAACATCACATGCTGCATGTGTGTATCCTCTCTCTGAGACTTGCTGACTCACTAACCACATCCCTCCTATCTGTATCCCCACTTAATTGCCTGCTAATTACAGTGTCACTTGTCCCATTAGGATGCAACTCATTGCGAAGGAGCTATTTTGTTTCTAAAAAGGTATAATAATATGTGTGATCCTTAAATTCTCCCAAAGATGCTTTAGTTCCGACAGGATGACAAAAGCCACCAGTCTTTAGCCCGGTAAACACACTGCCAGCTTCCCTGGCTCACGTTCCGCTTCATGTTTCTCGTTGCTTGTTTCAGCAACAGACCCAAATTCTAAATCTGTTTTTTAATAGGGAAAAGTGACAAACATCCACAATCATATTTTGTCGCTGTATTTCCTGGCAACAACATGAAATCCAGACGAATGGAGAAGAGCTACATACGCCAAACCCGCTGGCATCCCCCAACTCGGCTCTCGGCAAAGAATGCTGAGTTGAGCTGCATCCAAGCACTAGGGTGTAGAGAGCCCTTGTTGAACCATCATCTCTCCTCACATTCCACGACCGAGACAGAAGTTACACCACAACAAAAACAGCTCCTTTTTAACCCTAAACCTGTGTCTGCTTCATGTACAGTCCAAAAGTGTACAACCTAAAAAAAAACGTATGTAGAAAATTCAGAGCTTTAAAGTCTCCAATAGACATAGTGCAAGTCCAGAGGAGGCAATTGTCTTCCATGTTCGTATTATATGAAATTAATGAGTAGTGGTCCTCTCTTAAAGGTTTAGTTTGACAATTTGGAAAATATGAACTGGTGAAAGAAGTATTTAGACCTAAAAGAAGCACCACCACAGTGTAAAACTTCTCTATCTACAAATAAAAGTCCTGCTTTCACAATTCTGCTTTAGTAAAAATGCTAAAAGCATTACCAGCAAAATATACTTAATCAAAGTTAAAGCACTGTATAAGGATTTTTTTCAGGACTTCTGTGGCTCTTATAATTAGTTTTATCAATCTTATTTGTACTTGGTGACCTCACATAAATCCCAGCATGCATAGTTTTGCACCACTCCAGCCTCATCAGCTACAATAACTCATCCAGGGCCTTTAATCTGTAATAATGTATCATATTGTGGGTCACTGACAAATAAAGCTTTTAAAAATGTTTTTTAAAAAAGTCTTTTTAAAATGGATATTATGCATATTTTAGAAATTAGAATAATGTGTTTCAACAAGCCTTATTTGTGTTACAGCATTTCAAGTTTTAAATTCATTTTTTGACTGTATTTTTAACTTCACCACCTGAAAAATGTCAGGTGGCGCAACCAGATTTATATTATTTCCTTCTATTTATTCTAAGTGAAATGTTTGGCAAGTATACTTGAGTGTGTCTGTAGTTTTTTGTTAACTAATTTAAGATTCTTGCATTTCAGTGGCTAGGTATTTAATATTTTTAATATCCAATTTTACATTTAAATACAGAAAAACTTGTATATAAATATACAAATGAAATCAAATCTATTTAATACAATAGCTATATACCTCATAGTTTTCAACCATTTGTTCACTTTAACCTATCATTTATTGGTTTAAATAAATATTTTACCTGGTCGCACCACCTGACGATTCAGTTGTGTCACCTGACTTTTGCAGCTAATTTCAAATTAAACAGGCTTCTACTTACACACCTGTTTAACCTTTAGCCTTTGCTAGCAAGTTCATACATATAGTTTTTTAATAAAATGAAGAGTTTTATAATAAAATAACATTTTCCTAGTTCTACCTTGATTGTACCACCTGACATGAAAAGTAGACCAGCCCAACTATGAGTTGAAAGTAGCTATTTTTATCAATATTTGAGAGAGCTCTACAAACCTTTTCACTCATCAATTAAGATCACTTGGGGTCCTCTGGCTGATGGAATATCCTGTTTGATGTTGTAACTATTCACTTCAGAATAAAAGATGCATGTATACAGTTGCACCACCCTGACATTTGACAATACACAAATTCCCAGACAGAAGTTTTTGAATTATCTTAACACCTTTAAAACTATTAATATCTGTGAATGTAGTTTATTTGAAAGGTCTCAAACATGAAATCATGCCACAGTATTTATTTTGAATTTATTATTATTAAAATATCATATTTAATACTTCTCTCAGGCTGTTCATTAACTTGGATGGTTGCGCCACCTGACATTTTGGTGGTTTGAGAGGCCAAAATATAAAATATATACATTATTATAATGTACTGAAAACATGGTCAAACTACAGCAGTTTTATAGAATAAAATGATGCATGTCATGAATTAATTAAAATTATTTTAAAGGAAAGTAATGCACTCTGACACAAAAATATGCACGTCATGTCAATGACCCTTGTATAGGTTCTTTGTTTTGTTGTGTGTGTAACTTCTAACAATATACTGAATAACTTTTCCCTCTGAAGTGGAGTGTAAGGATGAAATGGCAGAGTACCTCAAAACTGATTAAACTACAGTTCTTCAGTAAATAGTACTTCAGTAAATGTGCTTGGTCACTCTCCACCACTAGAAATACTTAGTTCTCCTCTGAGTTAGATGAGAAGATTGATGCCACTCTCATGTCTGTAGACTAAATATGAAACTACAGCTAGGTTATCTTCATTTAGTATAAAGAGGGGAAACAGGAAGTGGGTGGATGAATGGATGGATAGATGGATGGTGAGAGAGATAGAGAGAGAACCCACCAAATATAGAAACCACAAAAACAAACAGAAGCACAAAAGGTAAAGAACAGAATGAAGATAATGAAATAGAAAAGTGTTACCAGTCATAGAGGTGGTGCAAACTGAAACAGCTCACGGCTCTGTGAACTACAAGCTGTTGTTAAATTTTGTTTTTGGACAGACCAGATATATCATGTTAGTTAGTTAGAGCCTCACAGGTGAGCAGACTTTTTTAACCTTTGGACAGGGCCTGTTTTCATTGTTTTTCTAGTCTCTATTCTAAGTTAAGTTAATGTCTCCTGGCTGCTTCATACCTTAAAAACGGATGTAATGGGGGCATTAATCTTCTCTTCCAACTCTCAACAAGAAAACAATTTAGGTTTTTTTCCCACAATAGTAAAATATTCCTTTGAACAGCCAGTTTTTCCCCTTTTTTACCGCTACATTACACATCGTTGGCTATAGCAACAGACAGCTAGTATGTGTTCATATCAGCAAAGAGATGCACATATTCCGTCAATATAGAAATAGATACAAATAGTTGATTAATCAGTTATTTGAAGTAAGCAATGCTGTCAAAAATCAACTGCTTCCAGATTATCTAATGTAAACGTTGCTGATTTTTTCTGTCCTCTGTGTTTTCAGATAAATATCTTTGTGTTCTATGCTGTTGGACAGATTCAGATCAATGAATTCCAGTGGGCACTTTTCACTATTTACTGACATTTTGGAGATCAAAGAATGAATTGATTAATTGAGCAAATAATCAACAGGTTAATCTATAGTGAAAAAACTCATTAGTTGCAGCCATTTATGGAAAGTAATGTGCATCGACTAGATTTAGTATCTGTGTTCTAACTCCATGAAGCCTCGATGCCTCGTTCCCATCACTGCTAATTCTAACATCCATCATGAGTCTGACTTTCCCCCTCTCTGTTTATCCTTGTCAATAGCATGAGGCTCTTTACATGATGTCATGTGATTTGTCCTGTCAGACTGGTTGTTTGTGTGTGTGTGTGTATGTGTGTGTGTGTGTGTGTGTGTGTGAGAGAGAGAGAGAGATTCCCTTTATCTCTCACCGTGCGTGTGTGCGTGCACAAAGGCAGTGCCTGTGTAAATACAGACATGGATTGTGTTTGCAGGTTCTGTACGTTCCTGATCCCGAGTACGTCTCCAGTGTCGGAAGTTCCCCTTCCCTCAGTCCCATCAGCCCCCTGTCTCCCACCTCCTCAGAAGCTGATTTAGAGAAGGTGACGGTATGTTGACCACGACTCCGATGCACAATCACACACACTCAGAAAATGTCCAAGTATATTAACCCAACTCTTGTTGTGCTGTTTTATCGATAGTGACATTTTGTGTTTTGTGCAGTAGCCTTGTACCTTCTACAGTGTGTTATCGTTCAACTAATGTTAGGCAAGTTAATCATCCAGGCAGCAGAGAAAGAGGGAAAACTGAGCATTTTAATTGTTTGTGCAGGGTCAGCATCATCAATCAGAAAATGTGGGACCAGACGTTGTATATCATAAATTTATTCAAACATTATCATTTGTGGAAGTTGCTTGTCAGTTGTTAATTTTAGGCATAACAAAACAGACATAAGATGATGCTCAACGACAACAGTTAGACTCTGATCACTATACACAGTGGCGCACACACACACTCTGCCTCCCTGTCATCAACATAAACACACACCATACACGCCATTACTGACTTATCCTTCAACCAGCAGTCACATTTTATAGCTCTGTTCATTGTCAGCCTCAAAACGAATATCCAGGATGATGTGTCATGTTGTCAAGGACAGAAAAGACAGAAAGAGGTGCTAATAAAACCTGCCTTGTATATTCCAAGGACGGGACAGGAAGTGATATGTGTGTCTTGTGTGCACATGGAGTCAGGCACAAGGACATATGTGTTACTTTTTGACAATGACCATCTCCTCCGTTGGTTGTGGTGCGACTGAGGCAGCCCTTGTGAGACTGTGAAACTTAGCATTAGTTTAGGTGACACTATGAGAAGAGCATTAAATCACTCACAACTGCAAACATGTCAATGACACAATAAAGTCACAGGCCTATTTTTATTGTAGTGCTTCATGCAGCAGATTACATGAGACAAGATGGCGTTATATTGTCGACAAACTGACACGATGTGTCATATGTTTTTGTCAGTGAAATCACCTCAAGTCAAACAGCAACAACATGATAAAAATGACATACAAGTTATACCTAGGATGATAAGCTCACACTTCCAAATTAAAATTGTGGTGGTTATTTATAATTTTTTCGTGCTTATTTATAATTCAAACACCTGCTCTTGGATTTGAACACAAAACAACTAACCTGACTAACTCGTTCGGAGAGATCAGTAGTTTGTCTTTAAGTGTTTTTTTAGATTGAGCAGCTCTGTTGTCAGTCTACCGTCTAACAAACCTCCTCCAGAAATAACAGAAGCTTTTGCAGAAAAAGTCGGAGCATGTAGGATAACCAGCGTGATCCTAGATGGACCATAACCTTGTGTGTGCCGCATCTGTTAATGTGACTGATTTATGTTCACATTTTGACCTATAGAAGAAGGAGCAGGCTGCCAGGGCGACTCTTGGAAAAACAGCTTGTGGTCCATTTCAAACACGAAGCTGTGAAATTGCGACAGCATTTACAGAGGAGAGTGCATGTGTTAAAGAGGCCATTTGATAAGCTGGTTATTTAATTAGTACCCAAGCTGCTGACAGCCCTTTTGGTTTCATACATAGTTTCTTCATATGAAGATGGAGACACATGGTGTATACACATTGTTGTTAATGCGTCCTAATATATTTCTGACCACCTCCAGTTTAATTGACAACACATCCAGTGAATTTTGGCACATGTAAACCTGTATGTGATGAGCCAGGGTAAAAAAATCCGTGAGCAGAAATCTATGCGGTAACCCTTTAATTTCAGATTCATCTCGTTGTTTTGTGGTGGGTTTATACCTGAACTGGTATTTGGCAGCATGTACATGACATCACTTCATTTCCCCCCACTTGTCCCTCTCAGCTTCACTAGTGTAGCATGAGAAACGGAGACAAGCTGGAGGTTGGCTGCACGTTGTTTGTGTCTGACTGCCAGCCTGGTCCAGTGCACATCCTGTCCTCACACCTCTAAGACCATCTCCCTCAGGTCTGTGTCTCCAGCATCTGAATGAGCCAATCATTAAGCGCCGCATCGGTCCCTTAAGAAATATGACTGTTTGCTGGTCTCCATGGAAACAGTCGTCTTGTTTTGCCGCCTTTGTAAGAAAATGGATACTGCTGTCTCCTCACTGCTGCTCCACTTGAGTTTAGACACCCTCCCACCACAAGCCTTTTCCCTCTCGTCTGCTCTAATCTGTGTCCGTTAATTTCTCCACGGTTGCCAAAAAGAAAGGGCGCTGTTCATTTACGACTTATCTATTTAGGTCATGCCTGTGAGAACAGGAGCATATTCTGCAGCTCTCGACAGGGGAGGATCAGAGAGAGGGGCTGTGACTGCAGAGAAATTAAGCCTTTAAAAGTGATGCCGTGTCTGATATTTAGAGGAACTAATGAACGGAGCTGTGTGCTCCCCCAGACAAGCAGCCAGGCAGCAATTATTCCAGGCAGAGGAAGTGTGCTTGGAGGGCAGAAGGGAGGGAACATTACCTCACCCGATGTGTAAACTGTGTATGTGTTTGTGTAGGCGTTTGTGTGTGTGTGTGTGTGTGTGTGTGTGTGTGTGTGTGTGTGTGTGTGTGTGTGTGTGTGTCTTTGTCTGTCTGTGCATGAAAGTGTGTGCCTGTATCTGTTCACTGTGCATGTTAGTTTGTGCTTGCCTGCACACTCCTGTCTCTCTCTTCTTTTGAGGCTCTTACTTGGTAGTTATATAGAAGGAAGCAGCATCCAGGTGCTGTTTGGCTTTTAAACTGCAGGAAGGACCTTAATAACTCACTCTGCTTCTTTTTATTTTTTGTCCAGAATCCCCAGCATCTTTTTAATTACAAGCCTATTTTGGTGCTCAGCACACTCGTCTCCATGAGGACATTATCCAAATAAATGGCTCTGGGAGGTGTATAGTAATTGCAACGCAAGCAGCAAATAGCTAGTATAACCCTTATCAAGACAAGTGCTCTGAAGAAAACTACTTTCAGACGCTTCTCTTTTAGTTTTGGATATAAAAGGAGACAGATCTGTAGCACCAGATGTTTAAAAAGCCGATTAGATGTTCAAATAGTCTGACAAATAATCAAGGCCATTGAACAGAGGTTTTTCACTACAGAGTGTTACTTTTATTCATTTACATCAAAACTGAAATCATATTAATTTGTCTTATGTATTTTTATTCAAGCTCTGTTAGCATTCACACACTTTTCCATAAAATAAAACTAGTACAAAAAAACACAGAACATGATGAACCCTCAAAAATACAGAATTAACAGAGTGTTTCCCTGTTTTTGTTCTTCACAGAAAACCAGATTCTTTAAAGCTGGAGGGTGCACAACACTTCATGTGGGAAATGCTAAACTGAAGACAGTTCTGGTGTTTATCCAGCGTTGTAGTAAAAAAGTATTTCTGTCTCAAGGCCACTAGCACTGAACAGTCTTTGTTCTAATCAGAGAATCACTTTGAGGTGATTTTAGTGTCTCTGACGTGCCAACAATGATAATCTTTGGGTGTGTACCATCCACCTTTTCTCTCGTATGTTAACCAGCTTATAATGGGAAATAAAGCTATGTATTAATTCTAACTGTAACTAACTTTCTATCTAACTTTTGCAGACTAGAGCCAGACTGGCAGTTACAGGATAATGGTAAATAGAACAATTAATTGATAAGGGGATTGATTTATTTTTTTTTTTTTTTTTTTTGATAATTGATTTAACGTTTTTTTAAGCACAAATGCAGAACATTCTCTGGTTCCAGCTTCTCCAGTGTGTGCATTTGCTTTTTTCCTGTTTTATATCGATGTAAACACCCATGTTGGTCACAGAACAATACCTTGCTCATCTTAGCCATCAGAAGCTGCCGGTCATACCAGACCAAGTGAGGCTGTAGCAGCAAAACCCCTGACTTTGTTAAATTGAGAATGGCTGCGTTTTATTTCTAATGAATTAAACTTTTCATTTGTAATAGGAAGTATATTTTCTTTCTTGTTCCCAAAGTTACATAGTGCTGCTTTAAAGTCCTTGTGGCTGAATTACGTTTATCACATTGTGCAGACACCTCCAGGAAGTTGCTGTGGAGTTTACTTTTTGAATAGTTTAACTCATCTAATGCGTTAAATTGGATTAAGTCTAGCATTTATGGAGTGTCTGTATTTCTCCTACTAAATAAATACCCTTAAATTTCCACTTTCAGAAAGCAGCGGGAGGGTTTATTTGTAAGTAGTGTCAAATTAAAAAAAAGTCTGTAGAGAATCTCCTGCAAAACATGAATCCTTCATATACAATGCTGTCTATGCCACAGTAAGCAAGGTAAAAGTTTTCCCCATCCATTTACATTGTTCAGTGCTTCAGTGATAGAGCTAAAAGCCTTAAAGGCAGCTCTGAAGTGTCTGCATGCACTCGGTCTGCCTGCTGGCCTGCTGGTATTGGCAGCAAAAAGTAACACATCTTGCAGGCATGGATCGTTGGCTGGCTTTCTGACTCTGTGTGTGTGTGTACGTGTGTGTACGTGTGTGTGCGCGTGTGCTCGTGTGTGTGTGCACGGTGCATGGGTAGCTGGCTGACTTTCCGGCTGGCGGTCTTGCTGTCGTTGGATTATTTGGCAGCCACTATCTCGCTGGCTTCCTTGCCCTCTGGTCATCTGTGTGGGCAGACGCGTCCTCTTTGTCCTATCCAGACCTCTCTTGCTCACACTGATACACACACACACACACACACACACATACACACACACTTACTCACCGTGGTGGCACAGCTACTACTGTGACCTTCTATGTCTCTTCCTCTTTTGGCACCTCTTTTGCCTCTCTCCTTCCTTCCTTCCTCTCTTCCACTGGGGTGTGAGCTAAAATAAGTAGTGGGGGAAGTACAACCCGTTTAGATTACATATATATCTGGCGCCACATTTGTGATGATCTCACTCAGGTGGACAGGTCCCATCTCCTAAAATCCTGCAGTTACTATATTTTGGTCAGAATCTCATGGTCAGCTCATCAGGGTGTCGACATGACTCTGGGATGTAATTTTGGGTGACAGGAACAACGATACAGATTGTGCTCTGGGACTTGTGGCCTCAGACGTTTGATGAATCACAACCATTGTGTGCTCCCTCTTGCAGAATGCGACCATGCCCACAAGGTGGAGCTGTGGATTGACGTTCGATTGCACCATGTGTCACTGTCAAGGTCAAAGCTGGGTGGCACCTGCAGACTCCCTCTTTGAAATCTTAATTATTACATAGAAGCAAATGTAACTAATACACATCCATACACATTAAAAGGGGTTTTACCAGATTTTTAAAGAAATATCATGTTTTGGGAACCTTAACTTTTTAATGTATATTGATTATGTCTTTTAGTGATATAGTACCTTTCATATTTACAATATAGCTCCTTGTCCTATTGCCTGGAAACAGACATATTTTACAGGAGCCACAGCTGCTTTCTAGATTTTTTTTTCTTCTCTATGTTTAACAGTGAGTGGGGAGAGAAATATTGGTTTGAAACTAAAAGGATATTGATTTCCGTAGCCCCACCACAGCTGTCATCTAACACTGTTACACCCATCTCATGTCCCCAGCATCAGTGTCAGCTTTCTCTACCCTGGATTACTGTGATGCTGTCCTCCCTGCACTTCCCAAAGCTCTTAGGGACAATCCTCAAGGTGGCCACATCAGGCCTTATTTTGCCCAGCAGCCCCCCCCCCCCACCCCCCCACCTTTCTCACCTCAGCACTTCTCTTCCTGTACCAGTCTGTTTCAATACTCTTCCATCCTACCTTTCTCCTCGCTCCCTCATCCCCCCCTCCCCTCAGCAGTTACTCACAGTCTGAGGCCAACACAGCAGCTCTTTCATCTTGGGATTTCAGTGCAGCAGTCATTCCACTATTCTGCACTATGCTCCTTCTCTCCCTTTGATGTTACAAACACTGAAAAAAATCCTGTTTTCAACTCTGACTGTGAATCTGGTCACTCTGGGACACTAGCAAGTCGTGGCTCACCGCAGATGAGGTTAAATAAAGTCTGTTTGTCTTCATTGTAGGACTTTTCAGTGAGATAGTCTAAGTTCTTTCCCTTTTTCATTTCCATGGCAGCTGCCTGTTACCACACCTAACCTGACCTCACCTTACCTGTGTGGTTTCAGAGTTAAGATGAAAAGCTTTTGTGAAGTCTAAGCTTAATATTGGGCGTAATAAAGACAAAGGCATATTTAGTGTCATCCCTCACAGTACCACACTCCAGCACCAGCTGAGAAAATATTGGATCCTTTGGAGGCCAGTGCAGAACAAACACTGGTCATATATTAGAGGATTTTAATGGTGCAAAGAAAGCAGAAGCCCAGAAAAGCAATATTCACATGAAAAATGTGGAGTGGCTGTGGCGGGGTGATGCTGCCTTGACTTTCATAGCCTGGTATTGATTTGTCAGAGCCCACCACTTAACTCTTATGCTGCATTCACATGCTCCTCAGATGGTCCCATTTCCCAGGTTGGGAGGTGGTTCTTCCAACTTCAGTGAGTTCATGTGCTTTTAAGGCAGAATGTGGAAATGATATAGCTGAAACAAAGGAGATGTGCTGTATTTTATTCTGTAGAGCATTAAAACAACAACTGTTACAACTCGTATTTCAGAGACTTTCTGAGTTGTTGTTCCATCTTGAGGAGGTATTTGCATGAATTTTCCCAGTCAAAAACTCATTTCTCAGGTTATTCTGACACCACAAGTATGCAGGGTTAATTCCAAAGTCCAACAATGATATTGTCACAACACAATCTGAGTCACTAAACGATGTGAATCGCTCATGCACAAGCGTAAGCGATTTATAGCACGTAAGGTTTGCCATCTTGGACAGCTATTTCTGTTTTCGACCATATTTCACAGGTCAGGAAATCATGGCATATTGCAGTTTATAAAGTTTAATTATAGGAGATGCTGGAGTAAAGTCAGTAAAGCAAACTGGCCAAATTGAAAGATTTTGTTAATTGTATTGCATAAAGCAAGGACCACTTCACACAGTCTGGAGAAAACACAATAAAACTGCTTCTCCCACTCTGTCACAACGGCTGTGAAACACCGCCTGGTGACTCCAGTGGATAAAGCCCTGTAGCTTTGTTGCCAGCTAGCCGAAGCTAGCCTCAGTACAGCACAGATAATGTAGAGACAGATATCTCCCACTTGGTGAAAAGAACTACAGAGGTGTCAACAAACTGGTGGCGAAATGGCTGCAAGTACACCACCACAGGCTGTTACACTGAAATAAAATCCAATATAGACACTACAACCACACAGACAGCTACTTCAGCTGATAAAGGAGATTTACACTGTTTGTATCTAGTTTCATCTGGCAGTGAACTGCTACAAACACAGCACAACAAAGGAAGCTAATCCAGGTAGTGTGGCTAACCACACCTAACCTGCACTGATGTGTGAGGTCTGAGTAACGGGTGTTTTTTCTGCTCTTGCTCTTACTGAACGCAGCATGTGTTGTCATGGTAATGGTGATGGTAAAATTTATACCTGCTAAATATCAACATGTTAGCATTGTCGTTGTGAGCATGTTAGCATTCTGACATTAGCATTTGGCTCAAAGCACCACAGCACCTAAGTACAGCCTCACAGAGCCACTCACGTTCATTCAAGAACACTTGAGTCATTAAGGTAAAACTATAAACTCAGCCTCTAGTGCAATGAACCAACAAATGAATTTACAAAGCAAGAGGTGCTATTGCTTGTATTTTGGATAAGAAACCTGTCAGCAGTCAACCAGAGCAGCGTATCAGGGAGGAGTAAGCAGCACAGGTAGTCAGGGAGGAACCCAGTCATTTCAAACATGACTGGGTGTTGCAGAATGAAGACACATAGAAATGATCATCACACCAGCTTCATGGAAACCCAATGCATGGGCTGGACCTGGTCAACTACTGAGCTGTGGAGCTAGGTTTTTTTTTCCAACTAATTAACAAGAGCTTCACAATAAAACCAACATTAAAAGGACAGATTGTCATCTTTTGACAATATGCCACCATTAGCAGCCAGTTCAATAGACCAACTTCTTTTTTTTTTACTGTATTTACTGTGAATTCAGCCAGTTATCAGCCCACAGAGAGACATAATGCACAAATACATTTGAAACAATTTTTTTTTTTCAGTTTTGTTGTGCAGGTCTACATTTGGCAAAATATCAAATAAACCATTACATATCACCTTGTTTTGCCTGAAGAGCAACAGCTGTCCGCTGATGGACACCAAGTGTGTCTCCACGGTCCTCACAGTGCTCTCTCATGTGGACTGTGTGGGACGTGTGATGGGCGTTATTTTGTTACCAACACATAACACCCTTTTCTCAAATGTGCCAGATTTAATTACGGGGAATGTAAGAGTGTGTTTGTTTTGCGTCTCTATGAGGGTGGACATGTTTTTGAATCTGTAGCTGTTCATTTCAGCCCAGGTGTGTGCGCCACCTGTGTGTTCCTGTTTCCAGGTGCATTCCAGTCAGTGTTAACTTTCATTTTTCTTGCGTGGAATAGGCTGCTCCTCTTTTCGTGTTTAACCTTGGAGCAGGAAGGCCAGCTTGAATGAGTCACTGGGAAGTGGCTTGCCGGAGATGTAGAGTGATGAAGTGCAGTTGTGTAGGTGAAGTGTGTTCGGTTTAAGTGGATGATGAGCTGGTTAAATTCCTACACACAGTCAACCCTAACCCTAACCCCTTCAACAGCTAGGCCTCTGATCTCAGATTTATCACAAGTAGATGCTCCCACAGATCAGAAAATGTGCTTTTTGAAGTGTTATTTTCAGCTCCCAAACTCTCCCCCTTGTCTAAGTTTTATATTTTTCTGCTCTCCTTTTCTCAGAGAGGCTTGTTTTGGCTGTAACAGATTGGCCGGCCCCCTCAGCCTTCCCTGGCTGCCAGTGTCTGGGCTGCTTGTGTCGGTGTGGGTCAGTAGCTGCAGGCTGTTTGTCGACTGCGCTGGGAGACTGAGACGGAGAGGGGGAGGTGTAGGGGAGGGTGTCAGGAGGACAGCAGACAGTTGTTCTGGGCTCGGCCTCTCTTCTCTGAGCTCGTCACTGCTACAGTAGCTCTTTGCAGCTCTTCACTGTGCTTCTCCATCGGCTCTTGACGCCACCCCCCCATCCCTCCCTGGTCAAAATCCCCCTCAATGATAACTCCCACACACTCCTCTCTGTCCTCCTTTTCCCTTTTGTTCTTTGTCCTCACACCAGTCACTCTCTTTCATTGCCTTTAGCGTTTTTTTTATCTCCTTGTGTTTTTATTTCTCTACAGAAGCTTTCCTTCTGTAGTTGCTGTAGTTTCCACTCCCTTTTTTCTCACCACCTATCCCTCACTTCTTCTCATCTTTCCATCCGATGTCCCCTCCAGCAATCATTCAGTGTCACAGACACAGTTCGTCCTGCAGAGCATTGTTCAGTCAGTCAGACCAACAGCCCTGCAAAATGTCCCCTGGTCAGAAAGCTGTCATTGTGGACAGTTATTCAGACAGACTCGAGTCAGTCTCTCCCCATGGCTCAGGCATCACATGGCAACAGGCCACTGAAAGAAACACCAAGCCCACCACACCTCATGTTTCCAGCCCAGCACACACACCATCTGTGGCAGATTGCCGTTGCCACGTTAGTTACCATAACAGAGATGGAGAAGCAGTAACAAAATTGCTTTATGGTGTATGTGTCAATATAAAATAGAGACATAATTTAAATTCCTTTTTAGCTGTGCAGCATCTGGCAGGTTATAGAAAAATGTGTAATTATGAGGTAATTATTTCAAAGGATTTCTAAATGCTTCTTTAATAACATTCTTTAGTGGTTCTGCAAGTTATTATTACAGTCATAGATTTACCTTAATTAAACAAACCATGTTTTGCCTCCCTCTGTGCTCTATATAATTGGGAGAGAATATGGTATTCTTGTATATGTAGGTATACATATACTTTTTTGATTTCTTGGTTTTACTTTTCACTGCTTTCTCCCTGTTGATGAGTCCACTTTACAACTGGCCTCTACTCCATGTACATGAACACACACACACACACACAATCTCATAGATTTGTGCATGAACTGCCTCTGCTAACATACATAACGCACATGGGTAAACTTTTGTGGCCCCCACAGAATTTAACCAGAGGATCAGAAGTACTTGGCTTGTTAGTATCATGAATGGATTACTGAATGGCTCCACTGCGTAGAGGCCCAGGATCCCTGAATGGAACACAAAACAACCAGGAAGTGACACAAAACAGCTACAAAGGGACAAAAAATAACCACAAAGCGACACAAAACAATCACAAAGAGACAAAATAACCACAAAGCGACACAAAACAATCACAAAGAGACAAAATAACCACAAAGCGACACAAAACAACCACAAAGAGACAAAATAACCACAAAGACACACAAAATGACCACAGAGAGACACAAAATGACCACAAAGACACAAAATGACCATAAAGACACACCAAACGACCACAAAGAGACACAAAATGACCACAGAGAGACACAAAATGACCATAAAGACACACAAAATGACCGCAAAGAGACACAAAATGACCACAAAGAGACAAAATATCCACAAAGAGACACAAAATAGCCACAAAGGGGACACAAAATGACTACAGAGAGACAAAATAACCACAAAGACACACAAAATGACCACAAAGAGACACAAAGTGACCACAGAGAAACACAAAATGACTACGGAGAGACAATATAACAACAAAGACACACAAAATGACCACAAAGAGACACAAAATGACCACAGAGAGACACAAAATAACCACATTGACACACAAAATGACCACAGAGAGATGAAAAGTGACTGCCAATGGAAACGAAACAACAAGAGACATAAAACATTTCCATGTCTGTGTCCAGGGGCCCATTGTTTCATAATCTGTTCATGGCTGTAAGCTGTTTGTTCAATCAGTATCAATATTCTATCACATTAGAACAATTAAAGTTGTTTATTTGGCATTTATTTATTACACTCTACAATTAATGTTAGTATTATTAATGGACGGTCAATTATTGCCAAGAACCAGGACTTTAAATTTGTATCTTAACACTTTTTTTCACATTTTTCTGCTGTGTCTATTTGTGGTTGTGTCTCTTTGGAACTGTGCCCCACTCTGACCCTCCCATTCAAAAGTTTTGTTAATCCACTCTTAACTCAAGGGCATGCTAGTCTCTAATGAAATAACACTAACTAGGCATTGAGTTGTGTAAGAAAGCACAATAATTAAAGCTTCAGTCTCATATGAATGTTTTTCACCTAATTACCACTGTGAAGCGCGGGCACACAGGAGGCGTATTCATTCAGCTGATCGCTGGGTTCCGTTTTAACCTGATTGCCCCGCTGTGCAAAAAATATCTGTTTATATATAGATAATACATTTAGAGACTCAAACACATTAGTTTGATGAAATGAGACACAAATTAGTTACACCATGCATCACCAAGTGAACCAAGCTCTGCCTGTTCGACAGCGCTTATTATTTAGTCTGTTTGGTTGAATGCTGTTCAGAGATACAGACGTCATGCAGCCATGTAGATATTTGTTTATAGGCACCAGAATAAAGTAGAACACAGCGCTCATATTTATAGGATTCATCGCTTCATTTCACTGAAACGTAAAATCTTCCCCTTTTTATTTATTATGACCAAAGACAAACTAGAGTTGTCCAGTATAAAAGTGTGCTAACAAAAGTTGTCTCTTTCCCACCCTCCCCTAATTACCCCAATGTCCACAACCACACCCACTCTACCTCCAGGACTCTGATGGCCCACCCAAACCAGAACCAGTTCACCCTCCAGTGTTCTCTGCCCTGCGCCAGTCCAGAGTGGTGTCATCCACCTCCGAGGAGGAAGAAGCTCTCACAGAGAAGTTCCTCAAGATCAACTGCAAGTACATCACTGATGGAAAGGTAAATACAGTACCAGGTGTGTGTGTGTGTGTGTGTGTGTGTGTGTGTGTGTGTGTGTGTGTGTAGGTCACACTGATCATGTGAAGACTGACCTGTCCAACAGATTGTGCTGCCCTAGTCAAAATCATAAAGGCCCGACGGCAAAACTACGATTAATGTAGTCCCAGTTTGTATTACCACTATATTTGAGTCACAGACCTAATCATGTGCAGCCTTGTATGTCATGTGTTTCCACAAACCGTAAAGACTTTCCTAATCGTCTGGATTAAACCCAAATTCTTTCCAGTGCACGATAAAAAAAATGATGCTTAACCTCAGTAAAGCTGTTCAGTTTAGTTTTCAGTGTTTGCTTTTTGTTCAGTTTGTTGTTCAGCAGTATCAATAATACAGGGAGCAGAAATATCAACTACTCTGCTTGATGCATTTACAGTACAGGGATGGTCACTTTCAGTTTTTCACTATTCAAATCAGGGGAAAACTCCGCACATCCGCTTTGTAAGGCAGGTGAGTGGGAGCAGGATGAGTGAATCCGAAGCGGCAATAGAACAATCCTGCTCACTGTCTGACTTGGAATGTAGTACAGAAACGTTTTTGATTGCAGTTTTTTAGTTTTGCAAAAACTTGATATTCTTTTTTTTTTTTTTTTTGGGTTGTTAATTCTCAGAAACAAAACAGAGAGGGGGTGGATCTTTTTACAGAGTTATATAAACATATGGCTCCTTAATGTGCTATAAACCCAGTTATGTTAATGTTTGGTTAAATGTGGTATTTAATCTCTCTTTTATTACATTGCCTTTCTTCTAAAAGTTTGATCTTAGAATAATAAAGAATAATAATGAAGAATAATAAAATAATAGTGCAATAGTTTGGCCTTGGTTCTTGCAATTGCATTTTAATTTGTAGTTTTGTACCAGAACAGCATCAATGGTAAATAAAAAATGAATGAATAGGTATAAAAATCCTAAGAAATTGACTAAATTGTTACATTTTGTACAACTGATCTCTGAAAACACACTCACTGGTCAGGTTGGTGTGTGTTCATGTTGTTGGGCAGACAGGATGGTCCTATAGTTCACCCAGCTGGTCTGTCACTGCCTGTCTGTATGTTCACCAGAACACTTCTACACCCACGCAACTGTCCTGCTGTCAGACAGATAAACACACACACACACACACACACACACACACACACACACACACACACACACACACACACACACACACACACACACACACACACACACACACATACATACATACGCACACACAGATCCATGGTATTGAACCACTGCTGATTCACTCCCAGGTACCAAATGAAAGCACTGAAGTGGTCAGTGCTGCCAGTCAATAACTTCTACTTGATTTAGGACATTTGTGGTTGCAAATGGATTTGGCCTCCAGTTGTTTGACAGATGTGCTTTTGATTATATTCTGTAGTAGATAAAGGTGCTCAACTGTTATTATATTTATTTTCATTGTACGTTCTGATGGATCCCATCGTCCCTAATGCATTCCTCACTTTTTCTGTGTTGTTGTTGTCAGGGTGCAGTGAGTGGGGTGTTGCTGGTGACACCCAACAACATCATGTTTGACCCTCACCGGATGGACCCCTTGGTTCAGGCCCATGGGTGTGAGGAGTATGGCATCATGTGTCCTCTGGAGGAAGTGCAGTCCGCTGCCATCTACAAGGAGATCACCGACCCCAAGATCAGAGAGGCTGTCCCTGAGTAAGAGAAAGCATAGACACAATCCACATGTACATATTTAAAATATATGCAGCTACGAAAGCCAACACTGACCTCTAATTCTGATTGATTTCCTCCTACATAAATTCTTATTCTCAGAGTTTATAGGCATTAGACATCACCCTCAACAAAATTTCTCCCACTCTTGCCCTCTCAGAAATGCAGCAACCTTATCGTAGTCAATGTAATTCCCTGCTGTACCCATGATCAGATTGCATCAGCAACCAACTGACAGTTCATACCAAAATAAAAATCAAGCGGCAATTACACCAGGGTTAATGAAGCATGCCTTCACCCTCCTACGTTCTGATTGCTCACCTCTTTGTGCAGTAGGAAGCAGCCACTTCAGAGTATTCACTTGTGTTTCCTCCCACAGATTTGTCTGTGTTTTTTTTTTTTTTGTTGTTTTTTTTTGTTTTGTTTTTTATATTTTGATTGTTTTAGTTCTGTTGAAGCCAAATGTAAAAGGACTAATATGGTGTATCATTAGGAACCCTGTGGAGTCATTTTCTCTTTGTGTGTCTTCAGTTGGTAGCAGGGTTTGGGCAGAGCTGTATTTAGCTGGTTGAGTGTTGCCCGTGGAGCAGTTATTGTGCTGGCAAATGACTGTTTTTTGTGCCGGGCCCAGATGTTTTCTCAGCTGTGATCCATTGTCTTTGTCTGCTCTGTCTCCTCTCTCGTCTCTCCCGCTCTCTCTCAGCTGACCTCGCTCTCTCTCTCCTTCTGTCTGAACACACAGCTGAGCAACAAGTGCCTGCAGGATTTCATTCTGTGCAGTGTCATGGTCATATGCAAATGCTTTGTCTGTTTGCTTGCGACCTGATTTCAAGAACAAGAATTTCTTAAATTCTTAAGAATTGCATAGAAAGAGAATAAAGCGTTAATACTGCACGTAATGCAACTGTATTTATCCACTCTGGTTACATTATGTCAGTCTGTGCAGGCGTTTTCAGTGGCTGAATTTTCATGTAGTTGGGATTATTGTGTAGTGAAGCATGGTACATAGATTTTTACAACAGGACTGGCAGTTTAAAAGGTGTTTACCGCTCCCATGAAAAACTGATGCATGAGATTTTGACACAAAGGACTAAACAGTGAACAGAAGACATGTGCAACTCAAAAACCAGTGAGACGTGACTCTGTTGTCAGGAGATCAAAGCAGCCAGTGGATTTTATTTACCAGATAAAGTCATTTGTTTTTGTTTTGTTTTGTTGTCAGTTGTGCAGAATTATCACATTAAATCACTTTAATTGTGTTTGACCATTTGTTAAATAATGATATTTTTGTCTTTTGGATTATTCTGTTAATTTAACAAGACTGAAATAATTGACTTGTATTCATTTAATTTCTTATTCAAATACTATATTTTCTTGGTTTGTGTGGCAGAAATCAGTTGTTAAAATTGGGTCAAGTTCCAACACCGGAGGATACATTTCTAATAATGCAACTAGTGTCTTTCATGAAAGCTTTCGTGCATGATACCCTCATGTTTCATTAACTCTGTGACCCCAGTGTGTAACCGAGGGTTTCTGTAAAGGATCTGCAGCCTCAAGCCCAAACTGATGAGGGTTATTTTCTCAGACTTAAATCTCCTCCAGAGCTGCAGACGACAGCATGTTTTTACAGGACAGCTCTAAAAAATAACAACTAGACTGATGTAAAATCAATTAAGTGCTTAAAATGTTATTCCTTGTATGGAACACACAGTCAGTACACCTACATGGTGAGAAGTTGCACGTGTCTTATTGCTTCTCCTTTCATATTTCCAGTGACCTGGAGCCTCTGCCAACTGAGAGACATCCCTCCCAGCAGAAGGAACCAGAGCATCGCCTGAGGGAGCCAGGGGCCAACGACAGCGGCAGTACGGCCCCACGCAGCACTGAGGGCTCCATCTCCGAAGATGTCTTCACTGAGTCTGAGCTGTCCCCCATCCGGGAGGAGGAGCAGGCGTCTAATGAGGACCTCCGCTTGGACAAGTCCTCTGGCGCTTCTACAGAATCTGTGCAAACCGTTACCCAGGTGGAGGCCACCGGCACCGGTTTGCAGGCTGCAGGCAGTGCCCACGGCTCAGTGAGCCAGCCGGAGGAGCCCCCCGCAGCGAAAGCAGAGGACAATCCACCAGACACTGCCACAGAAAATAATAGCCAGTCCCCCATGGGATCCAAGCAGCACAGTGTAGAGAAGCCACCAAGCACACCCACTACCACCAGCAGCAGCACTAGCCAGGCCCAGGGTCCCAGCAGCAGCTCCTCTCGCCCAGGGTCCCAAAGCTCAGCCACCCCTGGTGCCACAGACACCACCACTGTCACAGCCAGCCCACAAGGGGATGCCAATGAGGGGACAGACGTCTCTAAAACGGACACTATGCAACAAGGCAAGGAGGAGAATGTAGAGGAGACGCAAGAGGGCGGCGCACAGAACTCTGCAGAGGGTAAAACACACTTATATAGTAAAAGTTGGAAAACATATATGTTACAAAAACACATGTGGGGTATTTCAGCTGATGAATCTGGCCTCATGTTCTCATTTAGCTTCAACTCCACATCCATATTCAAAAAGCTGCTTGAGGATCACTTCTCTCATGTTGTTTTGTGATAACCTTTCCCTCTCCACTCCACCGAGCTGCTAGTCATTGGAGTTAAAGACGAAGGGAAATGGCAGCCTCTCTGGTGTTATCAGCTGGCAGGAGCTAGCTAGGCTTTATGGGGCTTTATGTAGCTTTTTGATCTCTGGCTCTGGTGGTCTGGGCCACTCCTCTAGGCGATAAGCTAAAGCCTATCAAACACCACATTGCCACAAACACACCTAGAGCCCAAAGGGGAAACACGGTGACGGTTAAACCCAACATCAAAACATCTTGTGAAACAGCATTCAGAGAGGTGTTATTTATATTTTACATCCTTCCCTGGTGTTGATTTCATGTGGACTAAATTGCACAAAGCCTGGAATAAACTTACTGATGACTTCAATAATATGATTAAGGATTGACAGATGTATTACAGGTAGTTAGTCAGTTAGTTTACTGGCTTTATTTGTGCTCATGCCAAATGTTTGGTCTGTCCCACATTGGATATCTGACATAAAAACAAATCAAGACTTCTTCTGGTAACGCAAAGAACCAAAGAAAAATGTCAGTTTTAACAATATATATACTTAGAATGAACTTTCAAATATATTAATGTGCAATATTTCAAAATTAGCAGTACGCCAAATTGAAGAACAAAGAAAATAAATGTTTTGAGCCCTGAAGGATTATTTCTCCCACACTTTCTCCAAGTGACTTAACAATTTAATCAGTACATTTGTTTTACTTTTCATTATTAAAAATACTATAGAAATACCTAAAAAAAAAAAAAAAACACAGTTGTAACACAGTGTTCACATCTTTTGACAAAAATGTTTTCCAATTAGATATCCTTCTTCCTCACATGTTTCTCAGTTCCCATCTCCACTCCTGATTTGCAGTGAAAGATTTAAAAGGCCCCTGACTCTGGCTGAATAATCAAGTACACAGGCTTTAGAAAAGTTTTCATTATGTTTGTGACATGTTTTATAAAACCCACAGGCTCTTCAGTATATAGGTAAAGGTATATATAGTTGCATGGTTGAGTTTGTGTGATCCCGTATTAAATAAGTAAATTGGTCATTTCTATGGATACCGTAAGTTTTGATTTATTACCTCTGAGGCAGCCATTGATTTCCAGTGGTTACATTGTGATATGAAAATCAGCTTTTGATCTAAAATCAACTTTTCAACTTTTTATTTTACGTCATTGTCTTGATTGTTTCCTGCACAACAGCAGCTTGTTCGATACAGTCCAATCCATTTTGATTTATTGTTAAGTTTTGTGAATGTGGTACCTTTTATTCAGATCACATACACTAGAACCACATTGAACACACCAGCAAGGAGTTTTCTCAGCTAAATTACCACACAGTGATGTTGTAACTTTATTAAGTTAGCAGAATGTTCACTGTGATGGATTACTTACCTTAAATAAGATAATGTTTTGTTTATTGAAACAAATGGAAAGCAGATGCTGCCTGGATGGTAGAGACTGTAGAACCTTTAAATAAATAATGAAATATATGCAATTAGTAGTTACAGTAACAGACTAAAACATCCTTTAATATCTGGTTGGCCTTGTCATCTGTCTTTGTGTCACACTTACTGACTCACTCGTGTCAACACAACCCTTTCTAGCTGGATATGTAGTTGTGATTCCAAAAAAGATTTCTCTCACCCCAAGAAGAAACAGATCGAGATAGTGGGAGAGAGATTTACCATTTTCTCCTTGACAATTATTGTCACACAGAGAGCTAGGCTGCGAGAGCAGCTCTAACTCACAGGCATCTCAGCAGGGCTGCCCTTTATTCTGCGCACATTAGCACAGCCCACACAAGTAACAGCAGCAGCTTCGGAAACAAGCTGCATTAATACCAAATTAATGCATATTGAAAATTAAATTTGTCCCACTGAGCTGTGTTGTCTAAGCAGATAAATATCATCTAGCCTGTCATTATTAACAGTGACGTGCTGCCCGACCAGTGTGTGCCAGTGTAATGTCAGTGGCACAGTGATCTCATTCGGCTTCCTGGGGCTGTGACCCTGTAAAAGGCTATTGATTATGTAGCATGGGCAGAGGACTCAGTATCAAATTATATTTATTTCTGTTTTCTGTGGTGTTTCTGCCACAAAATGACTAATGTCAACTGATGTAGTCGGTAGACAGAGGATAGAAAACTAGGTCACATAAATAAAGGAAGTATTATGAAGAGAATATAGAGTTCATCAACAGGATGTTTTTTTGTACAGTCATAAAGGTCTTAACAATATCCTCATTCAAGTGTCAACACTAAGGTGAAGAAGTGTCTTTCCTGAACTGTCACACTATTCTTACAAAACCATTTGTCTCGTTATCAGAGCCTTGAAGCTTTATTATGGCTCATTTTTATGCCTCTGTGACCCTGTGATTATTTCCTTTGCCAGGTACAGGGTCTGCAGAGAGGCGGAAGCACCGCACTCACAAGTTCCTGTGTCTGCGGGTGGGGAAGCCCATGAAGAAGACGTTTGTTTCCAACGCCAGCGCGTCCATGCAGCAGTATGCCCAGCAGGGCAAAAAGCACGAGTACTGGTTTGCTGTGCCACAGGAGAGGTCAGTACCTGTGCTCCACCTCCACCTGAGCCAGGGTGCAGTGCATTTTTATACAAACAAATCACTCCTGTGTTATCCTAATAACAGACTTTAAAATCTGTTGCTGTACCTGGTTATATGGAGGAGTATTTAAAATGGAAGACCCACAAAGCAAAATGAACACACATGATCCTAATATAATCCTGAGAAACCACAACAGTCAGCTGAGCTACTGAGGCACCTCACCCCCAGTCCTTTTAATATTTGAAACTAATCAAATATGCATTCGATGTCAGGTCTGACTCCCACTGCGGCTTCTGCCCATCTCCCTGCACTGCCTCTGCCAGACAGCAAAATGATTTATTATTCATTCATTCTGCAGGGAAACAGACTCACACACTTGATGCCTGTGCTGGGGCACACATACGACCCCAACACTGACATTCTGCTACAGCCACTTCTCTGTGCAGTCTCTCCTAACCTCATGTTGTATCCTCAGAATGCGCTTTCTCCACAAAGATGCTCGTGAACTTTTTTTGACTTGCAACTGATATTTATAAGGACTCACTTCAGCTGAGAATAGCTTCGTCTTGTTAATGCGTTTGATCTCGATGCGTCAGCAGTCATCATAATTACATTTGAGCTCTTCACAAGGAGACACATTACAAGAAAATATGTGCTTCCACACAATTTACGGAATATGTTTATGTAGGGAATTAATTTTTAATTAATGTAGCACTAATGGCTTAATTTGAAGAGTCACTTATCTATAGCCGGATCTGAAATTAATTGGACAGAGCAGAGTCAATGGTCTCTGGCTCCAGCTAGAAGTGGCTACTTTCACTGTCTTTTTCACCGACAGATATGGAAACACTTTCATGGTGTGAATCTGATCAGTTATTTTACACCTCTCCTGATTTCAGTGCATCTGTGTATAGTTTTACAGCAGCATCACATGTGGTGCGCTCTCTGGCTGCTAATCACATTTGAATCAGACAAACACGCGTGTCCCTTTTTATTTAGTCATGGTGCCATAAATGCTTCTTGGTTATGCAAAGTGTTTAGTGCCTGAGTGCAGTAATGACACTGAACCCCCCCCCCCCCCTTCGCTTCATTATTCACTATGAACTCCAGAAGTCTTGCTTGTTAAAGCATTGTTGTTTTCATCCACAGGTTGCTTAGCAACAGCATTTCCCACCTGGAAAACAAGTTTGCCGTGATGCACGCTGCTGTTGGGGATGACAGCCCAGGGACATGTCAGATTTAAAGCAATTGTTAAAAGACAGGGCTCGCACACGTTACGACTCATTTTTTAAACTTTTCTCTCTTGGCATTGCAAGAAGACTAAGGTGTGTGGGAGGAATGATCAGAAGCTGTTTGGACTGAAAACACACGCAGTGCAAAGTTCTTTTTTTAAGACACAGCAAGACCCTGTATAGCTTGACCTAGATAGTAGGTGACCCGCATGATGTGTCTCATGAAGAGTCTTGGCAACAGTGTGGGAAGAAAGGGAGGCTATTGAATGAGCCATATACAACTATGACACTGAACACAGCTCAACCTACAGAGTCTGCCACATCTCCTCCATGTCTACCAGCCACGGCAGTGTGTGATACACAGTGTGTCTCCTCTACTTGTTTCTTCCTCATGACTTTGAACTGTTAACATGCTTGACATGAAAAGGCTTCCTCTTCTGCTACAGGACTGGTCAGCAGGAGAGGGGGAGGGGCAACATATAATCACAATGTAGGAGAGCTACAGGAGATAGCAGACACATTTCATATCATATTTGCTTGTTTTTAGAAAACTGACCATCCACTGTGTGTAATTTTAAAGCTGCTCTCATCAGTGTTCATATTAACAATGGATGTAATGACTGTGTGTGATGTAAAAGAGGCGTTTGGAGTGACAAAGCTCTGTGAGGTGTTGTAGCATCTTTCAGCTCATCATTTACATCAACTTCATTTCCCCAGCTGTTTCCAGCAAGCAACCTCTGACAAAACCTCTGTACACTACCTGCCCAAGACCAAACAGCACACAGACTTAGCTAGCAGCTAGCTGGTCAACATAGTGAAGCATTTAGTAGCTGAGAGGCTGATTTCTCAGGCGTTGCTGGAACGCAAAACAGACCTAAAAGGAGAGTCAATATTGGGCTTAGATTTGTTCGGTGTCCAGAAACACATCTCAAAATAAATACTAATATAAGAGTATTTGTTTCAAAATGAGGTACCTACACTTCTACTTCACAAGCCTACACAAAGTGATGGCTTGTGTTGCAGAATACTTGATAACAGAAATAAACAGCATCCCAAAGGCATAGCAGCTGTAACAGTTCAGCCGTGATAGCAGAGAGGAGACAAGCAAAAGATCCTTGTTAATGCCTCCTTAGTGCTGTTTGAGAATTCCTTCAAATATGACATATAAAGTCATTCTCAACACTTCATCACGGAGGGTTTATCAGTTGGCCAGTTCACTAATGAATTTCAGTCAGGTGATCATGATGACAGTTATAGTATCTTATGTATGACTTTTGTTTTAATCATGTCAAAGTTACAATGTAAAAATGTTGTCTTTGGTACTGTGGTGCATTCATCCTATTTTAGATAACAGGAATGATGCAACTCAGGTACTGATTGTTAACAAAATCTCAGCAACATATAGGAACCAAGCCTCAACTCTCATAGTTCTTTCTGTGTCTTTACCCCCAGGTCAGACCATCTGTATGTATTCTTCATGCAGTGGAGCCCAGACATGTACGGTGAGGGGGTCAGGGGTATGGGACAAGAGCCTGGGTTTATGGTTGTAAAGAAGAATGAGGTGTCAGAAATGGATAAGGACGAGCCCATCACTGACCTCAATGTCAAGGAATGGGAGGTAAGGTCTACAAAGCTACTCTGCTCACTAACCTTGCTTAAAATGCACCTGTTGTGTTGTCTCAAGTCTTGCAGACATGGATTAAGTATAGTTCTCCACTATGGATTAATCCATAACCTGTGAAATCAGAATCTTATGTGGTGTTATTGTTTATTGTTATATGTTAAATTACATGTTAAATAATTGTGTTTATTTGCTTTCATTATGCAATTCATAGTGTAACTGTATTGTGCTGATCTTGGTTTTTAATCCATCAGAACAGTGTAGATGTGAAGTTTTGTATTCTGTTTCTGTATTTTGCATTTCTGTGTACCGCTGCATATTTCTTGATTTGATGGTAAATGTTTTTTTGTGAACTTTTTATCACGTTATGTAAGATGTGTGAACACTTGCTTTGCTTGGAAATGTGCTTCTCTGATCTTCCAACCAAAGTGTTTTGCATGTTTGTGTAATTGTTTACTCTTCTTAGTCAGTGTATCGTAGTTTCATCACATGTGTGACTGTCGCTGGTGCTGGTCAGCATTTGGCAACTTTTTTTGCTGAATGGCAGAAGGCTATCACCATTATGAGTTGCTCAACATATGCAGAGAATGAAATCACTGAGCAGCTAAAATCTTTTTTTTTTTTTTTTGGTTATGAAATCCCCTACTCTAGTGGCACTGTTGTGGGTTCAATCATTCTTCCTTTTTTGCATTATTATAGATTTACAGAATGTGGAAGTAAGACTAGGAAGCATGGAGTGGGGTTGCCTAACTAAATTTTCAGCACTGCTCTGCACATTGCTGCACCACAAACAGCATGGATAGGTCATGGTCAAATGAGATTGTTTACAGGCCCGTGGATAATGAAAAGGATGCATTCATTGTATGAAGAAATTGATACGATGGTAGCAGTAGCCTGTATTTAAATTTTAATGTAAATGAATGATGTAGGAAACAAATTGGACTGATTTGTTTGTCCCCAGACTGCTGGCAAACAGAGGCTACATGATCCATTTCATTTGAATAAGTAAATAGGAAACTGCTGCTTTAGTTTTTCCTGTTGAATATATATGAACGTCATGGAGTCTTCAGAAACACAATAGATGTTTTGTTGACAAAAATATTTACCAAATAGACTTGAAAGGAAAATTTATTTGTTTGTTTGTTTATCTATTTATCTATCAATTTATTTATTCAGTCATCCAATTATTCATTCATTCATTAGATTTGAACTTTTTTTTTTAGTCAATTTTTGTCACTTTGGTAAATTAACAGTCAAAATCTATAGAAAATATACCTCATGGGATAGTGGTGTTACTGTGTCTTTAAATCCTGTCTGTTATGGGACGGGATCATAATTTTTAACCAATAGGAAGCCGGCTTCCCTCCTGTCCCGTGTTGTCATTGGATTTCAGTGATGTCACACAAATCACACGTCGTAGAGACCCCACCAGGAAAAAAAATGTTTCTATTTTAGTCAAGCAGTCTGGCAGGCTTCATACCAACTCCGGCTGCTTATCTCGGGGCTACATGGGCAGAACTTAAAGGATCTGTAATGTGACTTTCCAACCTCAACCTCGCCCAGAAAGCAAGACATGTTTTCTAGGAGGGTGAAGGACCAAGAGACACGGCTGACCCCAAAGTATACATGTGTATGTTCCTTGTTTTTAGTTCATGTTTTCAGTCTTCAGCGATGTATATTCTTGTATGTTCTCTTGTTGCTGTTGGTGTTAGCAAGCCATGCTAGCTCGCTGGCGAAGCTAACTAGCCTGTTAGCCTTTAGCCGGTCCAGTGACTGGTGTTAAAACAAAGTGTCCACTATGTGGGTGTTTGGCAGTCAGGGCACTGCTCTCATCTGTTGTCTAGCCTTTGGCACCATGTAAAGGGATGTGTGTGGCTTTATAAACTGTGTGAAAGTTTCCAGGGCTGGGTGGCAGTTAAAAGATGCAGCTCCCACAGTCATATACAAGTTTCTTTAACGTTATCTACATTAGCAGACATTTTTCATAATTATCAAACATGTTAATCTAATAGCTTGTTTAATGGCTGTTATTAATAAGCCACTTGTGTTGTATGACTCAGTATTGAACTCACTGGACACATTTAAATGCTGACCTTTTTATGACATTGATTTCCTCTGATAAATGACATTTGATTCACATTGATAAGTGTGTTTCTGCAGCAGGCTAGCGTGCTGCTAGCTTACCCGTTTTCAGAGGACAGATGCATTTAAGTGCTTTCAGCTGAAGGTGAAGTGAAGCAGAGATGCATGTTTTTATGAGCGCTGTAGTTTACCCTCTCTGCTGCATTATTGAGAGATAAGATCTAATAATTATTGTGTATATGAGCATATGACTGTGTGCACATGTGTTTTTTTCTTTTGTGAGTTTGTTTGTCTCGTGCACAATGCTTTAAATATCTTTCTTTTACTGAGACACAGTGGACTATTAAACGCCAACGTTTGTTCAGGGGCAGCAGCTCTCAGTGGAGTATGCAACAGCGTGGGGTGTAACTTTGTTGGACTGTTGCCATGCTTAGTAGGTCATTGTGTTGCTCTGTCTGGGTTGTAGTTTTGTGGATTGTTGTGCCTGACAAACAGAGATTAATGTTGGTGGATTTGGCAAGTATTGTTGCATCAGTGGGACCTCAGCTATTTTTGTTGTTGTTGTTGTTGTTGTGTGTTCCAGCTTTGAAATCTTGTGGATTTCACGGCCTTCTCACTCCAAAGAATTTCTTTTGCGTTGTTTTTTTGCTTTTGGGGTTGGCTAAAAGCAAGGTTAGTGGTTCTAGCATTGTTTTTTTGGCTACAGCATTGTTTCCACCCTTTGGTGTAACTTGGTGTTTGATTCTCAATAAATAGGTTTAAGTCAAAATCCTGTGTTTAGTTTGGACTGCAAGTTTCATGAAGATTATTAGTATAACCACAGCATCTAATGACAGTAATATTAAACATATTACACAAACATGCAAAATGACTGAGTGCTCTGAAATACCTCACCCCTCCTCTTTTAGAAAACTCTTAGCAGTGGCCTTAAGCCATCTTTGCAGTTTGTTTATTCAAATCTCTAACATCTACCTTGTTGTAAGGAGGAGTGTTAAGTTAAATGGAAATAACACGACTTCGTGCACATAATTCCTTCCAAAACTCATCCTTTCCTCCCCATGGCCAGCAACAGAACTGGCAGAGTTTTATGTTCCACCTGTTCCTGTCTTTGTACTACCAGGTAGTGTCTCTGACGGAGTACCACCGTCGGATTGATGCTCTTAACAGTGAAGATCTGCGCTCGCTCTGCAAACGACTCCAGGTGCCCTGACCAGCCCTGTCTGTCTCTGCTCTGCCCAGTCCTGCTGCTGTCTGCACCAACATGATCTCCTTTAGGCTCCATACTACAAGCTTTAGCAGCATCTACTGCTGCTGTTGTATACCAACATCAAAATCACCTTTTCTCATTGTTTAAAATAAATCATAGAGGAGGTTTCATGAGTGTCTGAGCGCAGAAAACCTCTTTAAGACTAAAAAAGAAATCAATCAAGCATTTTACTGAAAACATTTTTTTATCAGTTCAAGTTGGCTTGTTTGGAGTGATGAGGTTTTCACATGACAGCAGCCTTATCTCTATGTGTCAGGCTTTCCTTCTTAGATCCACTGTCATTATGTTTTTAGTGCTTTAACCCAATGGAGTAGTCTGGTTATTAGCTAGTTATTATAATTATTTGTGCTGACTAGAGACACATACTGTTCTTATATAGGTCACCCAGAAATATGTACATCTGTGGGAAATTCCCCTTTTTCTTAAAGGGAAAATTGTCTTTGATCAAATGAGCTGAATTTGAAGAATGTGACCTGCATGAGCTCTAAGCAAGAGAAGACGTCAGAGTATCAAAACAAAGAGATGTGAGAAGGTGGAAGTAAGACTCCCCTGACAGGGTGAATGATGTTTTCTGAGGACAATGCAGATAGGCCCTATTTGAATGAGGAGTGAAACATGAGAGCATCCCAGCCACCAGTGGCGAAGCGCTCTACAATCAGCCTCTGTTATCGAGAAAGATAAATAACCCAAACAGTCCGTTGGTCAGAGAAAATGTCAAACAGTGAAGTGCAAATTATTCATTGGCTTGATTTCCTATTCACTTTGTATTCTCTTCTCCCAGACAATGTCTCTGCCCACTCTCACAGTTCTGCCAAACCAATCCTAGTCATCTGGCATTGAAGAGTGGCAGGAAAATATTCAGCTGTCATCATCAAATTGTTGGACTACCAGTGTGTTGCTAACAAACACTGTTTATAATTTTAGCAGGAAATCTGCTAGATTCAAAACACACAAATGCTGAAAGTTTAGTTTTTGTTGCTGAGGTTAGGCTATGGTTAAAGTCTAGTTTCCTCATGTTACCTGTGTAGTTGAACCCTCTCCGCTTTCTAGACTTTGTTATTTACAACTGTGTTTTTCCCTGTTCCAGTCTCAGCCAATCACAGGTTTCACCTTGTCAGTGGTTACTGCTGTAGATAACCTGACTAGTTTTACCTGTTGTATCAGTAGCCTTGTGTGATGCAAAACAAAATTACAGTAGCCAAAATTGAACCCCTCCGCTACCAGTGCTTTCTGGGAGCTCAAGTTACACCACATCCTGTTACTATACAATGCATGTCTGACATTCATTTGAACTTGTAGATCACCACCAAGGAGGAGGTGAATTCCAAGCATGGCACATCCATCAAGACAGACCTGGAGCCAGAAACATTCAAACCCAACCTCAGAGAACCCAGCGATCTCCTGGAGGCTGACCAGATAGAGAAGGTAGAGGCTGTTGTACAAACATGTCCCGATACAGCTTCACACATGCAACCCTGCTAAATAACACATAACTCTAACTGTGTTAAAAAGCATAAGACTGACAATAGAAAAAAAGCAAAAGCAGCATTGAGGTCATGCTACTAACAAGTACTCTGAATATATCCAAAAACTGATATAGCTTATTTTTCTCTGCCATTCAGCTCCATTGTTTAAAAAAACACAAACATACACAGTTTTGGTGCCATTAATACTCTCTTGGACACCAAATATGTATTAATCCGCTATTGAAAATAGTCCCCAAGAAATGCACAATTTACTGTTGTTGAGTAACATTTTGATAAAAACTGCGGTACCCAGCTGCTTTAGGAAATTAGTTGGCAACTTATTTAGCAATACAATCAGCAGAAAGAACAGTATTTATGGACAGAAATGTCAGCATGTAGATGACCTGATTACTCCCCTCATCAGAAACGGAAACATAATGTGGTTGGTTCTGTGCAGAATTACAAATGTATGTAGAATTATTTAAAATGCATACATAATGGAAAAGTAATTTATATTATATAAAGACCACACCAGCGTAAGGTCTCATGAATGATCAAAGGCATAGCACGCATGATTAACATGAAACAAATATTTTAGACTCACTAACCTTTGTTGTTGATTGAGGTGTGGTGTATGCCTTGCAGGCATTGCCGACACATGCGTGCACTCACACACACACACACACACACCAAATGAGTCCCCATTGGCACATTGACCAATAGATTGCCAATATGCAGCTTCCTTTAATCACTCTGAGGACGGAGCTCAGAGCTCAGGCCCGGCTCACAGCGGAGCAGAGGTGAGCCCAGTCGGGGCTCATCTCCTCGTGGCTTTGTTTCCAGCCTGCCGATTACACGACTGCTTCAGCTCAACCACTGGAGGATGTGCTGAACCAACAAGAAAAGAACAAAGGGACTGATGAATTATTGGAGAGCAAGTAGAGCGTTTAAAGTCCTTTGTTTTCATACAGCAGAAAATGGTGCTATATGCTGCGAAAACTTGTCACTTTAATTCCATGTTTTAGTCAGTGTCTGGTTTATCTGTCCATTAAAATGACGCATACACTGTACTGCTCCTCCAGAGCCTCTGTCGGCTTTATCTCCCCATGCACCACAGCCGCTGTTAATCCTTCAGTCTGTCAGCAGCAGGGCAGCAAGCTCTCTCAGGGAGTGCTGGACCTCTCTTTCTCTTGAGGCTCCTCTATGTGTTTGGAGCCCTGTTACTCTTCTTTAAACGTCAGATGGTGTTAAAAGGTCACTGCAGATGTAATTGAGCATCGGTGGCTGTGGCCTTTCTGTTTTTCATTTCCTTTTTTTTTTTTCTTCCCCCACCCGTCCTTTTTCATTATTATTTCCCCCCACAGCTTGCCAAGAATCTCCCACCACGGACTATTGGGTACCCATGGACGCTGGCCTTTGGCACATCAAAGCATGGCATGAGCATTAAGACGCTGTACAGAGCCATGCAGGGCCAGGACACCCCTGTGCTCATGGTCATTAAAGACAGTGACGGCCAGGTAAGCTGCACATTGAACAGAAACACACTGTAGCAGTATGCTGTAATAGGTTGGAAGTAACGTCTATTAAACTGCTCCTGTTTCTCCAGGTATTTGGTGCTTTGGCATCCGAGCCCTTCAAAGTCAGCGATGGTTTTTATGGCACAGGAGAAACCTTCCTCTTCACCTTCAATCCAGAGTTTGAAGTGAGTGCCCTCCACAATATGAAGACACTGGCTTCTTTTCAAAATTCAAAGTGTCCCATTGCCCCCGTTTAATATTAAATGTGGACATTAGAATGAGTTGTTTTGTTTTGTTACTCTACAGGATACTTAATGCTTAGAGGACATCCAGCAGAATCTGTGTATAAGTGGCTGCTATTGCATTAAAGCTGCCCTACTCAGTGTTTATATTAACAGTGGGTCAAATGGTTATGTGTAATGGGAAAGATATTGCTTGTAGTGACAAACCCATTTAGAATCATCACCCTCTATCTCTGCACTTCCCCTCAGCTCTGCACAGCTTTAAGATCATCGTTTTGGTTTTAAGGCCACAACTTAACTGTTTTCTTTTCATTCTCACTGCTCATCAGCCTTGTTTCCTGCAGCAGCTGTTAACAGCAAAAAGGCTCTGACAAACTGTCCAGCGCCGAAAGGGAGACAGACAGTTGAGGCGAACATAGCATAGCATTTAGCAGCTAAGGAACCAGGTAGTTCACTCTAAAAGCAGACTGAATATTGGCCTTAAATCTGTCAGATTGACAGAAACATGGCTTCAAATGAATACTGATGTTGCTCACTTTCTGCTGGATGGGCAAATAGGCAGCTATAACCGTATCAACTTTATAAGGTGATAATATGTCAGTGTTGTGTTTACAGCTTGTTCTGCTGTACCCAAGTGACCTAAAAAAATCAATCAATACTGCTTTGAAATATATTGTTTGTGTTAAACTGGGGCCTTGGCAGCTTCCGAACACACAAACATGCACATTTTCAGCATTATCCTACTGTGTGAAAGTGAAAACATTTTTGGAAAACAGTTGGGCAACAGAGATTTAGGCATTCTTGATGTATGTGACCATCAAATACTCTCTACACGTAATAATAAATATCTATCTGTGCATCCTTACCCTTGATGACAGCTCAGTGGTGTTAAGTGTTTTGTAACTTGCATTCTTGATTCGGCTCTGTTGTGTGAATAGGCTGAAAGCAACAGATTGACTTGCTGGGACTCTCATTGTACCACTGGTCTTTCCACACAAGACCGTTTGAAAAATGCTACAGTCACAAAACTATTCCATACATAGTGGCTTTACTCTCCTCATTAATGTCTGGAACTGATTCTTCTGCTTTGACTTATATGTTGGTGTATCAGAGAGGACTTTGACATAAATATAGCAGCTCTGATGATGAGATAGTTCCTTTGTTTAGAGTCTGGAAGTTGTAAATGAATTATCAGACATTAAATCTGGATCCTCCCCCTGAGGTAAACATGGGTGCACTGTGTTCCCATCTCTGCATTGGCCAGAGAATATTAGATTATGTCAACAATGAATATGTTGCGCAATATATTCTAATGTGGGCTCTATTGTGTCTGCTACAGGTGTACAAATGGACAGGTGACAACATGTTCTTCATCAAGGGAGACACAGACTCCTTAGCATTTGGTGGAGGAAGGTGAGCACAAGCTGCTTTTAAAGGGTTGTATGGTCTCTGTTATTGAATCTGATCATATGTGGTTATATTAACATGTGGTTTATAGTGATACCAGGAGATGTCCAAAGCATTAAAAGCATGATACTGTATCATTTTTCTAATTTCTAATTAGGGAACACAGAAGAAAAACTTGTGTTGTGCACATGTTAAAACAGGACTCCATTGTATCAGGCTGAGGTCTGGGTATTGTTTTAAATATTTCAGTAGTGCTGATATGATTCAATATGAATTTGGATACTTTTGAGCTTTGATACCAACATTTTATTTATTTATTTGGTAACTCTAAGAAATATGAACATATTTTTCTGCAGCCTTTTTGATTTAAAAGAAGCCAAATGCATTTTTTAATGCAAGTAGCTGTTTGAAGAACTTTTGCCTGAATAGAATTTGAAAAAGAAATGTCAAATTTAGTTTTAAATCAGTAAATATCTGAAAAAGTAAACAAGCGTATTGTTCAAATCTGACCAGATGTTCAAGACCAACTTTCAATCCTTTGACCACCGAGTATTCAGATACCCAGTCGTAGTCATGCATGCACTTTCATGTTAGGCTTAATGAGATAATGCTTTTAACAAGGAGATAATCCATTTTGGCAGAGACCCCATCACAGCCCAAAACTCCTTGGTACCCTGAGACAGCCTGATTAACACTGCATGTTGTCTTCTCTTCCAGCGGCGAGTTTGGCCTGTGGCTGGACGGAGACCTTTACCACGGCAGAAGTCACTCCTGTAAAACGTTTGGGAACCCCATGCTCTCTAAAAAGGAGGATTTCTATGTGCAGGACATAGAGATCTGGGCTTTTGAATAACAAAACAGTGCATCACAGGGAAAAAAAACAAGTCCTGCAAAGGGCAAAGCAAGGAGTCATCCTCCTTTATAACAATGGCAATGTCCCAAACCCAACTGCACATCACCCAGGCTCCCCAGGCCGGAAGCCAGCTATCGGATGCTTGTTGTGCGTTACTACTGCAGTTATTACGGAGCTTTTTTTTCTTTGTGAAAAATTACCTTTGTGTGTATCTTGTTACAGCCTTGTGCAGCATCTTTGCAGAGCAGGGGGAGTGTGTAAAGCAGTGATAATGATGGTGAAGAGACTGTGAGATGAGGTCGTACCAGAGGGAAGAGGAGAGGGAAGCAGGGAAGGGACCATCAGGCCTTGAAGGGGAAAGGACCATCGGAGCTCCTCTTTTCCTGAGAGGCAGCGAAGATGATGGCGGCTGAGGTTTGGGACTGCTGCGAGAAGAGAGAACTGCCCTACTGCTACAGATTGCGTATCTGAACTTTACAGAACCTCAAGGAGTCCCAGCACCCTCTCAAACCCCCTAGAACTTTGTTTAATCGATAGGATGTTACTCACTGTGCTGTCAGCCTTGACGGAGAGAGACCCAGTTAGTGGGGAAAAAAGGAGACAAAAGCTGATCACATTCCATTATTCTTGGTGATGGTGGACTGTCAAAGTCAAGTTGTGATTTGTGATCAAACACCAATATACAAAACACATCAGCAGCAGGATACGATGACACTTAACTCAGAGGAGTGGGGGGGGGGGGGGGGGGTGTTAGTCTTTTTAAAGTGCAGTACAGTTTTGGGTTGTCTTCTGAGGCTAAACTTATAGAGTATTGTGTATTGTAGTCCTCCTGTTGTTCACTGTCATAGCACACCATCTGAAAGCACATAGCTATAATCAGATCACCCATCGTTGTAATGTTCTGTTCAGTGGGTGTATGTGTGAGTCCAGCTAACACCGGCTCCTCTCGCAGGATGCTGGCTGTACTGTTTGTAGACAGTAACGTGTTGCAATAGATTCGTGGAATATGCAAATAACTGTCCTGTGACCTCAAATACCTGCAGGTCGTGGCACTTTTGCCGCCGCCTGTTGCTCTTTCAAGAGAGAAACTTGTAAAGCTTTTACGTCTTGATACACAATTGCTTTTCTGGGTATCATTTGAAAAGCCTGAGACGTGGTTAACTGTTTTACATGCATATATGACAATTATATATTGGTATATATGATTATATATGGATTTATATAATCATATATATTTTGCTGTTAAGTGTGACAGTGATCTATTTGTGCTGATATTTCAGCTGTTACAATATAATGTATATTACCCTGTAAATTAATGTCAAAATAGATTTGTTCCTATATATATATACATATATATATATATATATATATATATATATATATATATATATATATATATATATATATATATATATATATATATATATATATATATAAAATAATAAAGTGTGGATTGGTGGGTTGCTTCTAGCACTTTAATCTGGTGTAAAAGCGTGAAAACCAGGTTCTTAGATTCTCTTAGCAGTAGCTGTACAGTACTCTTTTGTTTAGATCATTAAGATGTTAACTGTTAGTAGAAAGCTTGCTGCTACCAATATCAATAAGGGTATACCCTAATGCTCTGTGTGTCTACAAAGGAGGATTACTCTGAGGTAGGAAGGGGGGGTTGAACGTGGTTAAACGTGGCAGAAGGGCTCGGTTTCTCTCCTCATGTGGCTGCCAGGTGAGTCTCAGTAGGTGCAGGTAGGTATGCAGGTAGACTGACCTCTGACAGGCAGATGATGGTGGATGAAGGGAAGTGTGTACAGTATGTAACCCTCCCCCAAGGAGCTTTCTTCCCCCCTTTCTGGTCTTCCACACCAGTATTTGTGTCCTTGTGGAGAGTCACAAAGAATAATATGGATAATTCTTCCAATTATTTCACCAGAATACAATGTATCAGTGATGTATAAATAACAATAAAACTAAATTAATTGTTGTAACCTGGCATATGACTGAATTTGTGATGCTTCTTTTTCTCTTTTAACCTTCATTCATTTACTTTTTTATTTAGACTTGGACTGTCAGGTCGAGACAAATAGAGATGGACAGCAGCCTAACAAAACTTAAGAGACTAACTACTTGTGGCCAGGACTTAATTTGTAACCATGTAGTTCCAGGTATTTGGAGTCTGGACTATAACACAGGAACTGGTGTATTATATAACTCACCTTAAAATAAATAATAGAATCAATAATTTTGCCATTCAATAAAAAAAACTCTTCAGATGGCAGGAGTCTGGCCCATCATCAGTTTGCACTAGTTCTGTAGGGTGAATTTAATGTCATTCTTAAACAGACACTTTAAGGAGTTTAAAGGAGCATTTATGAAATACAAAACTTTTTAAGCTGAAAATAAATTGTAACATGGAATGTGATAGACACAAGTAAATACATTACACATTAAAATCTGACTATAGGTCTTTGGGAGTACTGCTGTATAGGTGGAAAGGGCTGTCTTATGCTCTCTCTGGCTCTGGAGCCAGCTGCATAAAATCTGATAAACATCCTTGAGTGATGTCACTTGAGTCAGCATCAGTTGGGGCTGAAGACAACAAATTTGAAAATTACAAGAAAAACCTGGGGGTGCCTGTCCCTCATTTCTGTTTGAGGCTGTGTTAGCTGCTGCTAGCGTAACACACCCAAATCTCCACCCCAGCTGATGGAGGTTATATTGCATTGTGGGTAATGTAGGCACCAAGTACATGTTGAAAATGATATATTCAAGAGTGGAAACCCAGCTGGGTCATCACTGGCTAACTGTTGACTGTTCACATTCACCATATGTCTGAAAATACATTAGTGTTCACACCAATCTCATGTTAAATCCTACCCATGTATATCAAGCTGCAGCAAAGACTAATATTGAACTAATTCAGAAAACTCAGTCCCAACAATTCATCATGTTCCGCTATACATTCTCCTTAATTTAAAAGCAAAAGCACAGCAGAGAAGCCTCATCCAGTGTATTAAGAGCTGAACTGTTGTAGGCAGGCTGGTAAACTGGGCCTCAGCTCACAGAGGGCTTCAGCTGTGAGTGAGCGCCATCTAATGGTCACATTTGTTGATGTTAGTCCAGTGGTGTTAAAACTTACTTTGGTATACTCCTTTACTGTTGCAGGGTTGATTCAATGCTTAATATTAATAATCTTAATACATGAATAATAATAATCATCATCATAATAAATTTGATATTTAATTAATAAAGCATAACTGCAATTATACAAATGACCCAGAGAAGTCTGCTGTAAAAACAGAAAAGTAAAACAGGAATCTTACATGTTGTGTGATTTATTTAATGGCTGATCAAGCCCAACACAGGCACAGGTAAACATGACAGTGCAGCTGTGGTGGATTACACTTCAGGAGCTCCTTGTCTCTGTCAGCTCAGGAGACAACACCTGAGCTTCATACGCTGACTCGGTCCTGATGTGAGCATTGCTCCCTCCTTCTGTCTCAACCCCAAACTTCCCCGCAGCAACATGCTGCATCAGGTGTTCACTGACATCCAGCAGCACTAACACAGCACAGGGATCCTTTTTGGGTTCTGGTATTATGGTTTTTGTCACAGTTCGCTGCACTGTCACCATATTTCAGACTGAGTGTAGAGACCAAAATGTGTTACAAAAAAATCACAGTATGTAATGAGCAACAGTCTTAAGAAGGCAGGAAAAAAAACGTGTTCGACTTGAGCAAAAAGCACTGCTGACCTCTTGCTCAACAAAATAAGGCTGGAAATATTCTGGAAAAGTATGAATTTTGTTTGAAATACAATGTACACAGCTTCCTGTTTTATGACATTCCATCATGAGTGCTTCAGATTTAAAATTAGGCATTCTTGTATTAAAAATATATCATCATTAGATGGATCCCCATATTAAATACAGGTTAAATCAGCTCAACAAGAAAATATACAGCAGAAAAGAGGATCTATTGAAGACTTATAAAGCTCAGATGCCATGTTCCACATGGTAATTCTGTTTGGCAGGAATAATTCCACAGTTATGAATATTCAGTGTCAATTCATGGTGTTCATATAAGGCAGACTGTGGGTGAGCACAGACAGTGCTAATTGCACAATACGGCGTGATATGTCCAAACTGGAACAAGGCATGAAGAAGGACATTAAGATAATGACATCTTCAGCAGCAGGGGCATATTGTAGAAAAATCCTCAGTAGCAAAATCATTGTTTAAGATGGCAACAGCACCTTTTTCAGCAGGAAGGCAAACATAGACAGTACTGTCTAAAATAACTTTTGCAAGTTTAGTTTTTCTTCCAACTAAGCCACGGTTGTGAAGACCTCACATTGGGATTAGTGTATCTGAGTGAAGTGCTCTTTAGTACACTAGGTACTTGAGTTCAGAGTAGATGAGTGGAAACATGACTGTGCAGGCTCGGTACAGGATGGCTCCACTCTTAAATAAAGCTCGAGGTTTGGTGCACCAAGACTCGGACTTGAAGTTGAAGTAGATTGCGTACAGCGCCACAGCAAAGAAGTGTCCGATAAGGGTCATGGGTTTAGGTGTCAGCCTGGTAAAAGAAAAATCATGTTGCCATTCATTCAGTATCAAAAAGCAAAGTCCCTTGTAGTTTATCTTGTGTCTACAGTAACAGTAACAGTAACACGCTTATTTACTCCCTTGCCGACTGAGGTGAGAAGGCTCTCTTGTCTGACTTAGCTTAGCTTAGCATATGACGTTACCCCATAAAACCACACTTGTCATTTTTACACATTTGTATTAGCACAAAACAAATGAGATAAACTGAGCTTAAGCTTATGCTAGTTTTAGCTCCTTCTTTATTGCACACGTAACTATCAAGCTGCAGGCTGTAGCCTCGTATTGAACGGATATGAGTTGTATTGATCTCATCTAACTCTTGGCAAGAACCGCCATGGTAACAGAGAAAAAAACAGAGAAAAGAAAGCGAAAGGGTGCCGTTTCCCAAAATGTCAAACTATTCCTTTAAGACTGCTTTCCATCAAAGCGTATTAGAGTTTTTTTCTGCTCTGTTACTTTGGAGGACGTTATTTAATGCTTACACTGAGAGAAGTCCAATAGGTCCAGCGATACACTCTCCACCCAGCTTGAAGTACTGGAAACAGGCTTTTCTCAGCTCATGAAGAGAATCTAATCAACACAAAACAACATCAACACGATGAGAATCATAATGACCATACTCTCCTGTTGAGACGATTTCAGGATTTTTACTTATACAATGCAGAATAATAATAATCATGACACAGAGGCAGCAGGGACTCACTGTCAGTGGCTGCAAAAAGCTCGTACAGGGCCTGGGCCAACACATTCACCACAAAGGAATGTGATGACTTGCGTTCCCAGTGGAATTTTTTCTTTGCCTATTGAGGAGAGGGGAAAAAGCAGTGTTTAATATTGCACACTGGTCTGCAGTCTCTCACCTACAGCTGAGGGAATAGCAGGACGAGGCAAAGGTGATGCAGTAGAGGCTCCAAATATAGCTTCTACTTGCTGTCATACGCAGAAAGATTAAAGGCCCTCTGCAGGCTCTGTACACAGGCCTTATTTTTATTTTTTATTTTTTTTATTTTAAACATCAGAAAGTGTTTGAATGATTGTTGTTTTCTAATCCTGACAAGAGAAGGGTTTGAGGGGAGACACTGAATAATTTAGGGGGTCCGGTTGCTCCTGCGTTCACCTGCAGCATGGCCCCGTCATCGTACAGATCTGGGATGTTGTTGAGCAGACTCCTCCAGATGCGGACGTCGTTGAGAGCAACGCTCATCCCTCCTCCCGTCAGAGGGTGCCTCATGTTGTATGCATCGCCCAGGAGGAGCACACCTGCAAACAACAGACTGCTGTTTGTCTTGCATTCAAAATGCTCCACCAGTTGTTGTGTAGAAGATAAAATGCATTTTTGACATGTATTTTTGAATGTATCCATAAAGCTAAATACTATTAATGTCCAAACACGGGCTCCTTTCGAAGACATTACACTGTTGAAATCAAATGCTGAAATCAGTTCAATAGATTCCCTCTAGCCATCTTTAACGGAAGCACAGTCGATAACACTTCAGTACCTGGCTTATTGACAGGGGAGGGAGGGAGGAAGCTGGCAGGCATGGATCTGAGTCGATCGTTCTGCAGCGCCACCATGAAAGGCTCCTTTAGATGCTCTGAAGGAAGGAGAGAAAGCGAGAGCACAGGTGGTCGATCACTTGGCCGGCTCTTTGGATGAAAACCCAAAGGTGCATGCTGGGCACATACACGGGGAGAAAGCCTTTTTCTTTTGGTGTCTGATTGTACAGTTATCAATGTTTCAGTGTGACCGACTCCACTGACGCCATTTCAGCCGGACCTCTGCGAAGGTTAGGGGAACTGCTGCTTTGATAATGTGGCTTTGATATTTCAGCTGAATACCAGAGCGAAGCGTGAATGTCAGACCCTTCAACTGCAGCTTCCTTGGCGGCACACACGCCAGCACAGGCAGCAGTCTGGACATATTCAGGGTCATCGATTCCTACTTCTGGCATCAATGCTTCATAAAAAGTTGTGAAAAGCAAAATCATTCCAAGAAGATGATTTGAAATAATCTTATTACATCCTGTGACCATTCATCACTCTACAGGAGGTCTAACTCGAAGCCAAGAACATTTTACATTAGAGGTAATTATATAATAAAAGCTCAAAGACATTTTCAACAGAAAGTTCTGTCTCATCCCTCTCTCATACCTGGGAGCTGAGGGTAAATCTTCTCAGCCATGTACTCCGTGAGGTTGCGTGGCATCTCCCCCCTGACGTCCACCAGCACTCTGGTGTGTGAGGAGGAGATCTGGTAGATGAGCACCGGGCTTGGGTTAGCCAGCACCAGCTCAGCGTGGTTGGCTTTAAACTGGGGACAGTCCTGACAAGAAGCACGGTGATAGCTTAGAGATGGGTGTACATGCCAAGACAGGGTTGTCCTGGTTCTAGTTATGTTCTATTTCACACAGTGATTTACTGGATTGCAGACACATTGTGGCTTTGTATTTCACACTCATATTTAAAGTTGCACATATTTGCTCAATCATTTTTTTCCAAATCAATTGGAATTTAGTATTTTATAATCAAACTTTAGAGTTGCAAAACTATTTCCATTACTAATTAATCTTATCTCCTCATATCATCAGTTTTGTCTCTAAAATGTCAGAAAATAGTGGATTTTACACGACATCTCATACACGACAAAGAAAAACAAGAAATTCTCACATAATGAAAATCTGAAAATCTGAAAATCTGAAACTAGACATTTTCTTGAAAAATGACTGAAATAATCGATTTTTATCAAACCAGTTGCTGGTTAATTTTCTGTCAGTCGATTAATCATCAGGATAAATTTCAGTATCAGTGTGGTGTGGTGACAGCAGTCAGACTGGATGCTGTTGTTCTCGTTACCTCCATGAGGCATCCAACAAAGTGAGAGGAGATGTGAGCTTTCCCTGAGACCAGACTCTTTCTGAATTTGGAGAAACAGCCGTCAGCCACCACAGTCAGAGCTGCACGGATTTCCTGCAGGACACAGGTTCACACAGTCGTCACACCCTCTCTGCATTAAACACAGGCTCTCTCCATGAGCTGAGAGGGAAACTAGACAGTGACAAACAGAAACTCTGCTTGTACAGCAGAGTTTCCTGCCTTTACCTTGATGTCTCCAGTTTCTTTATCCTTGTACTGGACTCCTGTTACGCAGCCGTCCTCCTCTTGCAAACTGCTCACGGTGCCTTCTATGAATGTGACACTGGGGGGCACAATAACTCAGTTAGAGACTTCAGCAAGAACGGGCAACATCAAAAGAGTAAATCTCTGTTCCTCATGTGGTGGAAATGGTAAATTCTGATGGTTAACGAAATACTATTAAATACTATTAAAGCCTTTTCAGTGAACCATCATTGACTTTTCTTAAAGTACATTAAACAAAACCACTGATACTTGTGTTGAGAGAGTGAAATGTACACTGTTAAACTCCCTTCAAGTAAATTCTGGCAAAACGAAGCATGATGTAAAATATGAAAGTTGATTTTTTTTAACTTGGAAATAGCAGTTTGACCAAAAAAAAAAAAAAAAATCTTAACTCAAGTTTTGCTCAGCAGCTTCTTTTAGAGCTGAGATGATGATCATAGGTGCATTTGAAAGCTAAGGAAAAATCCCGTCAGTGGTTCTTGAGTTAAGATTTTTTTAGTCTTTTCAAACGAGTCATGTCGCATGGCTTTACAGGGCAGAACAAATGAGGAACATTCAAGGACAAGGCAGGAGGCAGCCACCAGATTTTAAATTACACTCCTGTTCCTTCTAACCCTCGGTGCTGTCAGAAACAATGTCATCCCATTAACCAGTTGGCACATGAACTCCTCTTTTCACGACTCTGCTCACTTTGGCTCGGCCAGGGCAGCTCTCCTCAGCCCCATGATGAATCGGCCGTGGTGGAAAGCGCGCCCACACTGGATGCTCGTTTCCTCCTGAGGGTAGGGGATCTCCACCTCTGTGCTGCTCTCCATGTCATGGATCACGTAGCCGTTCACCAGATGGGCGTCCAGACCCTCCACCGAACCTGAGGCCAAACACACACAACAGGTTACAGTTTCACAGCACACATTCATTATTCAGTCGGCCTGCTACTGCTTACACACAGGATGTGTGATTGGATGCAGGCAGATGAAATGGAGTTTAAGAGCTAGTATAGGGACTGGAGGACTGAAGAGCCTTTGAAATCCTTTTAGGACCAGTGAAATGAGGTGAGCAGATTTACCTCTTCACGTACAGTTTTTAACCTTAAGTAGCTTTTGAGTTGGAAAAATCCTGCTCCACACTGTGTGACAGCCTCTCCCAAATATTCTGTATCAGCTTGTTCTTACTGCTCATTCACACTATGTTAACACTGAAATATTCAGACCTAAGGCCATTACATCACATGGACATATTCTAGCTATTCTAGATATATTCTAGCTCTTTTACATTCTTTTATACACATTTCTCCAAAATTAATTCTGTAATATTTGATATTTTTGGAATCATTGGTATCTCAGCTTGTATTTAAAATAAAGTTTTAGCAGGTTGAACAACATTTGGCTGCCCAGCATGAGTTAGTAATAACTGAGACAGCACGTGATTGATGAGTTATAAAAGGGTTCATTAAAACCACTCACAAGATTTATTAAGACCTGGCAATATGTGTATTATGAAAAATGGATGGTGAACACTATGGAAAAGAAATTCCCCTTTACCTGGAAAATTAACAAAGTGCTCAAGGAATTTTTTTTCTAATCACATTACACACAGAAAAGAAGCAAGGTTTCTCAGTTCCAGAGGAGATTTGTTCTGGACATGAGGTCTGATTCAAAAAGACAGTGAGTTCAATGTCAGGTGACTCACAGTAAAAGCTATCATCTTACACTGTATGAAAACTATGCCGATCACAAAGTTTGCAGGGTACATATAAATAAAGCATGTGGGAATTAGAGGGAATAAAAATCTTAGTTATTTTTAGAAACATTTTATATTTAGAATTGAATAAACAGAAATCAGAGTTTAAGTTCAGAAAAAAAAATCTCTGAGTCTGAGTGATAAAACGTACTTTTATCTGAGAGCTTCTCCTGGTTTCACTTTCCCTAAAGTGTTTTTATTCCTCGTAAAACTACTCTGTATTGGTTTTTACACACCTGATTGTTTTATCTGTTAGCCTATTGATTTTATTTCTCATCTATTGTATTTTGCCACCTTTGTCAAGCACTCAGTAATCTGGATTTTGAAAACTGCTCTATAAATAAAGATCATTATTATTATCATTATGATTTTAAGAATTTAACTGAGCTGCTTTGTCAGGACCACATGGGTAAGATTTGATTCAGACAAAATAAAACAAGTGTCACCAGATTATGATTCAAATATTACTAATTCCAATTGGTGCAAAGAGAAATGTTACGTCACCTTCTCCAACTGAGCCCTGCCCACTTCGAACCAGTGAACAACACAGCACAAACAAAACCAAACATATAGAGCATCTCACACTGAAACAAGCACAACACTGCATTCATGTAGGACCCCTAATAGAGCTAACATTAAGAGGCTGAGAAACGTGGTTTTCAGGACCTCCATCTCTGAGACAACAAATGCATTTAAGAGCTGCAGCTCGCAGGGAGACAGAGCACCATAATCACAGTATAATCACAGTACATTCACCGGTCTCAGGCAGTAGGAGCTTCCATCACTGACCTTCCAGTCCAAGATCTTTGAGAGCCCTGTATCCTCCAGGCTGCAGCAGCTCCCCAACTATCCTGTCAGGCTCCTTCAGGTCCCTCTCCACCACCACCACCCTCCTCCCGTCCCGGGCCAGCACAGCCGCCATCGCTGAGCCCAGGACTCCGGCCCCAACTATCACCACATCTGGCTCTGGGGCCACAGAGGAGCTGCAGGCTGAAGTACTGTCTCTGGCAGAGATCTCTGCGTCGACTCTTTTCCTCGTTCTCCGGCTCTGGAAACAATAGAGAGCCTCATCACACACAGTGTAAAGTCCAAACTGAACTGGACTGCAAGGCAAACAATGGAAAAATGTACAGTTTTCTACGCGTCATTAAATAACCAGCTATCTTCCTCTGATTTCAGCTGCAGTCTTTGAATATATAAACACACATGGACATTTGATGAACTTATCTTTAGCTCAGGGATGCCTGAATAAAACTTGAGAATAAGAGACCAATTTTAGAGAAAGATTTTGATCACAAAAATTAAAAATAGCTGAATGAAAATAACAAAAGACTTAAATTAAATGGGGAAACTAGTCCTGCTTTCATTCTATTATCTGTCTTTGTCTTCCTTTGTTCACAAAACCAACATGAATCCATAGGAATTATCTTACCTTTTTGCAGTTGTTCTCTTTCTTTTCTTTCTCGTTCCTCTGTGTTGAAGTTTGAGGGATTAAGTGGTTGATAAGAGGAACAAAAGACAGAAAGCTCAGAGGCAAATGAAACACCTGAGAGAGTCTGAGCTTCTGGCCATGAAGATACCTGATATAAGAGAGCAGCAGCCCGACTGCTAGGAATAAGGCTGCGACCATCACCAGCTCTTTGTGAGCCCAGGTCAAAACTATGTCGGATTTTTTGTAAAGATATGTGAAGCTCGCTATTCCCAGGAAAGTCCACATGTTTTTGGAAAAAAAAAAATCTAACTGATGATAATGGTGTAATAGCACTGCAGAGAAACAGCTTTTCTTTAGGCTGATTTAAAAAAAAAAATTACCACGAAATAACAAATAATTAAAAATGACTCTTCATTGTTTCTCCTGTGCTGACAACCGACACAAAACAAACTATTACCTTAGTAAGTCATGATAATTTGTCCACAGACAGCCGGAGGGATGCTGCTGAATAATTTATGCTAATAAGAAACACGGACAACTTCGGATTCGGCGGCTTCACGTCCCGCCTCCTCTACTGCGCAGCCGTCCAATCAGGAGTGACGTGACAGTGAGCAGAGCTCAGGCTATGCGCCCATTGGACCGCCGCGCCGTTGATGGGCCTCCCCTCGGCCGCTGATTGGACAGCCGGCCAGCAGGCTGGTAGTATGATGTGATGTCAGTGGAAAGGTGAGCGTCTCATCCTTTTCATGGAGCAGAGGCTGAATCATAGACTGTATTTAATGAGAGGGACCTGGAGCAGAGATTGTTCGTGTGAGACAGGATACATCACTCTGAGCTGTAAACCCTCCATGTCAAATATCGTAAGTTGTGCATAATGAAAAACACTCACCAATAGCACAAAATAAATCATAAAAAATACATATTTTAGATATTTGTGCTACCTAATAGGTAATCCCTGTTTGTAATAGAAGAAACAGGGACAAAGTGCCACATCTGTTCACATCTACATTCTGACTCACACACTGGCGACACACATGGGACACAGAAAAAGATCCAGAGTGAGACCTCTTTCCAGTGCCCATCAGTAAAAAAGTTTCTGTTTGGAGAAGTCAACAGACTCACATTTGATGTTTCCCCTGAGCAAAAAAACAAACCAAAAAAAACAACTGACAATCACTTATAACTTTAATTATGAAAATGCGTAGAATCAAACAAGCAATACTATGACCTGATAGTAGTAAGAGAAATCTACCACATACAGACTAAGGATTGACAAGCATTGAATTCTGCAGATGGAGAAAATAACCTACAGAATTACAAATCAAGATGAATTAAATGGTTTGATTATGGGGCCCATATTTAAATAACACTGAAGGGTATGTTAGACTTGGACAGAAATAGGAAGGCCATAGAGGTAGTCATGAGAGGTAGGAAATGTAATGGACTATTTCTCTTCTCTTTTTTTTTTTTTTTGGTTAAAGCATAAATTGGTCTAAATATTATATGATTCCAGACATGATTCAATGTAAACATGACACATTTTCTGCTCTTTTTCTGTATAAAAGTAAATTAAAAAAAACTACACCACAACTTTATTGTGAAAATTTGTTTTATTACATAGTGATCAGCTATGAGTACAGTCTTGTTAGATCAAACCTGGTGACATTTTTATAGCACTAGTGATCAACAATGACACATATTTAAAATATGTTATAGTGAATTAGTCCGTTACTCAGTCTGTATGATACTCTCTGCTCACAGTGTTCAGCATCTGTATTTATACTTTCTTGGTGAAACAACTGCAGTTATGAAGTGCAGTAATTATTAATGATTAATAAAGTGCTCTGCATTTATAACAGTGTGTTTTATCACTGGCACCAAAGTAAAACAGCTTCTATTTAAGGTCAACAGCCATCATTTGCAGAGACAGGAAGGTAATGTGTTTATTATATGTAGTGGTTAAAGATGGATTCATACTTTTCTTGCTTCCCAGATGTGACTTTGGGTTCACCATTCTCCCTGATGAAGGCCTGAAATAATAAACGACACAACCTTTTAATTTTGAGATCATCCTCTCTCACTTTGATTTTTACTCAATTCACTATGTCAAAGCTATACACTAATTAAAAAGGTAGAGACAGAAAGAGAAGTGGACAAAAGGGTTTAGCTCCAAGAAATGATTGAACAAAATGATTGTACAAAAACATCAGTGGCTCAACAAACAAGCTTCTAATATTTTATATATTTAGTGTAAATCCCATTGATGAGCTCATCTGGAGTCTTACCTCCATCTCCTCTAAGGTGGCAGAACCATCCTCCACTTTCTGTCCAAGACCACGACTGAAGCTTGAGTATCGCTCCTGTTCAAATCAGACATAAGCAGTTCCATGTAAAACAGAATCTAGCTTTTTTTTCTACTAATACTGTTCATGAAAATTATGATCTCCTGTATTTCACAGTCAGTTTAAAGTAGCTGCACACATACCTTCACCATACCAGTGATAATCCCGTCCTCGATGATGCGTACAGCATTCCTCAGTCCTCTTGCAAAGGCGTCCATGGCTCCGATGTGAGCTATGAACAGGTCTTCCAGGTCTGTGGACTCTCTGCGCACCTTAGCATCAAAGTTCAGGCCTCCTGGCTGCAGACCTCCTTGTTCAACGATGGTCTGGAAAAGATTAGACACTGAGGGATAACTGATCTCTGTTCAATCACTGTTATAAATGTATCTTGTGCAGTTGATGCAGTAACACTGGAGTAACATATATTTAAAAAAGATGATAGTCTATGTTATCATTTTTAAGTCAGAGACTAGTTTAAAAGACAATTATGTGAACAATAAAGCTGCACTTACACATATTTTTATATTTTCAAATGAAAATGTGAAAGCAGCTGCTCATTTAGAGAAACATTATTAGACATTACATTATTATAGAGGATTATTATCATCAATTCTGCATTTCCCTCTGCTGTACCTCTCCGTCTCATTAGTCCTGTTTACTGCCACAGAAGGCAGCAGTTTTCAACAAGAAAGCTCAGATAAATCTATTGTACTCTGCCCAAATATAGTTGGTGAACATAGTGGAACATTTAGCTACTAGAAAGTCACATGTTTTGGTGTTGGTAAAGACCAGAGCAGGATAAATGAGTATAGGATTGAAATTTGCCATGTAGCCGGCAACATGGCTTCAAAGACATGCTAAATATTGCTCTGTGTCTGCTGGATGTGCAACTGTTTGCTAACACCTGCCATATCAACTTTATTAAGAGATACTATGTCAGTGTTGTGTTTACAGCTAATCCCAGTGCCTCAACCCCATCAATTACAAATGTTAGCAAAAGCTGATTTTTATCTTTATCCAACAGTCTTCGGACTATGTCACCTTCAGAAACATCCATCCTTGGCAATAAACCCCTGTTACAAATTCAAGCTCACCTTCATGACCAGTGTGGTGTTCCTGATGTCCATGGGGAACTGATCTGTGTCCCACCCCAGGTCAGGAGAGCCAGTGTTTGAGTCAACCGAGCCCAGCATGCCAAACCTGTCCACCAGCGGGCGAGGATGATACAGAACACTTAGCGTATGTCAGGGTAAAGCTGTCATGGTGATAACAATGCTGTGGATGCACCAAAGGTTTCAGAAACAATACAACGTGTCTCACGCAGAAGCCATGACGATGTCATGTTCGTAGGAGTGTCCTGCCAGGGTGGTGTGGTTGGGCTCAATGTTCAACTTAAAGTGACTCTCCAGGCCATAATGCTTAAGGAATCCTATAACGCTCATAGCATCTGTTGAAGGAAACAGTGACATATAAAATGCATCTGTGAAGCAGTGACATCAAAAAGCAGAATTTGTTTGTTTAAGTTTGAGAAGCCTCACCATAATCGTACTGGTGTTTGCAGGGCTCCTTAGGCTTTGGTTCAATCAGAAACTGACACTTTAACCCGATCTTCTCTTTGTACTCTGACGACAAATATACAGATGTGAAACTGAAACTGTGACACATAACACAAGACTGACTGAACCTAGATTTACAATTATTTCTACACTCATGACACTTACCAACAGCCATTTTGAAGAAGTTGGCCATGTGCTTCAGTTCAGCAGCAACATCGGTGTTATGGATGGAGAGAAAACCTTCTCTTCCTCCCCAAAACACTGAGAAGACGGGTGATTGATTGACTGATTACAGTGAGGTCAAAGAAACATGTCGATATTTTACATTTGGACAAGTTGAAACTATCAAGTCCCTCATACCAAAATTTTCTGCCCCCAGCTTCTTGGCAATATCCAGTCCCTTCTTGACCTGAGCGCCAGCGTAGGCCAGAACATGACAGTCAGGGTTGGTGGCTGCACCGTTCATGTACCTGACACATAACGTTTACATATGAAATGTCTGTATTATGACATTAAAACACAGCTTTAAGAAGACGGCTTCAGGTCTCAGGTTTCCTGAAGATCTGTTGCAAATATTGACCTTGGGTGGGCAAAGAGGTTGCAGGTGACCCACAGCACCTTGACTCCAGTCTGGCTCTGCAGCTGGAGGGCCAGGTCTGTTATTTCATCCAGATTCATGTTGGACTCCTGCAGTGTGGAGCCCTCAGGGGCCATGTCTCTGTGGGAAGCAGAGGACAGCTTTAGACTTTGTTCAGAACAATGTCTGATCTTAGATAAGACATTCAGTGTATTTTGATGCTTTTAAATGCTTTTAAATGCAGGTCTACCAGCACATTGTATATTTAAAATCACTGCTGTCTGGCCTTTTCTGTGCTCAGGTCTCATTTGTAAATGAGATCTTGATCTCAGTGTGGCTTCCTGATCAAATGAAATATCAAGAAATTAACTGCACAGGAGAGGTGGAAAAAGTATGGGCTAACAATCAAGGTTTTATGCCCTAAAGAAGATTTTATTCCAACATTATGGAATTATGTATATTTATACATGTAAAGTACAGTTTATGTGTTTTGGTTATGTAAGCCTAGATAAGTATTTTCTACACTACCCTCCCAGAACTTTGTCCAGTAAGAGTGAACGCAAAATTGCACAGCAGACCTACAGAAATCAATGACCTGTGATGAAAGTAAAACAAAGCGTCCGGTTAATTACCTGTCATGAAATGTGTAATATTTAACCTGTGAAAACAAGCAGAGGTCACAAAGGATGTAAAATGCACTACTCATGTTCATTCTGATTTGCTATGTGTCAAGGTAATTTTCGTTATGAAAATCAGGTGAACTCCCTCACGCCAAGCTTGGTGAAAAACTCAAAAGCAGCACGGAGTCGCCTCTTGGCTGATTCCATAGGAGTCCCTTCATTCCAGGGCCGATGGAGCGTCTGAAGCCCAAAAGGATCAGCACCTGAGAAACAAGATGATAATAAAAAAAAACATCTGGCGACCTCAAGTTAAACAAATGATTATATCTATTTAAAATAAGGTTATAAACATAGATGATACAGACCCTTTAAAGGGTCTGTGAGCAGTTACAAGTGTCTGTGCGTGTTCACTGTTCACTGAATTAAACAAAGCCTGAATATGACAGTGTTTGATGACGGATGATGAGTGCGAGTGCTGGGGCAGGTGTTACAGTACCGGTCCCACAGAAGGAGTGCCAGTAGCAGACTGAGAACCTCAACCAGTCCTCCATCTTCCTCCCCATCAGCACCTGCACACAGAAGCACTGAGCTCTGACCAGCTCCCCACAGCACCACTCTGCTTCAACCATTCAGGACACATGACTTCATATTATCACCAGGGTTATATCCCTGAAACATGCACATCATCCAAACCTTTGTGTGGGGGGGTGTGCCACACCTACCTCCTCTGCACTGTAGTGTTTGAAGCACATGACATCTCCCGGCCCGGCCTCGGGTCGGTATGGGATCTTGGGAATGCCTGTGGAGCATGTTATGCAATGTTATGTAATATTTCCTGAAACACAGCCTCGGCCTGTATGTTCAGCTTCACTAACACACCTGGGTAGGCCGTTACAGTGATCTAGCAGCACAGACATGTCATTAAAGGTCATAAGAGAACATTTAATATCCCTGTAAAACGTTTGCTCACATCCATTCAGGGTTGTTAGACAGCTGTTTGAGAGCGTGCTGACTGCATGCGGCCCACGGTGGACGCCAGCAGCTCCACTGTCACCTGCTCACACAGACGTGCGTGGGCAAACACACCTAAGCCATGACCCTGCTCGCTGCTCACACAGGACACCTGCCGACCACAACACTAACCACCCGCCAGTAAAATCCTGGGGTTTACCGGAGAACATTTCGTCCTGAGCTGCCATTTCTGCAGAACAGCCCCCGCTTCCCTGTACACGGGCCGCAACTCTGTCCACGCCCCCCCCCGAAACACAGGGTGCAGCTCCCTCCGCACCCACAAGGTGTCACTGGATCCCTTTAGGACAAGACTACGGCTCAGCCGCGACAGTTTCATTTCGAGCTTGAGTGCAAACATTTACAGTGGGATTACCGTTCAAGCTGGCATGTGACCAGCCTTAAGGTATCTGTCTATGTACTGTATGTCTCACACCAATATCCAATACAGGTCACTTACATGTTCACGACACACACATCAAAATACAGCAAGCAAAAATATGTTTTTGTTTTTTTTAATCCTTTTTTAATAATTTGCCAGATGTGTAGTTTCCATCTATTATCCTTCTATCACAGTGTTAATTTCCTGTGTATGTGGTGTAGTTATAGGCTAGTGTTATATATTGTATAACATATATTCTAATATGGTATGGGATGTGGATATTCTTACTGACGTTAATTAGACACCCCACCAATTGGTCATTTTGAACCTCACTGCCATATTATTATTAATACTGGGAGGCAACAGTGCCACATACAGTTACAGGTTAGACAACATATGTATGTGTGTGTATTTAGAACTTCATTAGACTGGCTTCATGCTTGTGGTTCAATGAGGAAGTTGGTGTAATGACTTTTTCATGCCTTACATGTGATTGAAATACTCCAAGTTTTCTCTTTCTCTACTTTTGTGTGATAGAAAACACATCATAGACACAAATTCAATTATATTTTTCAAATATTTTACAAAACAAATGTAGAATTAATATTGGCAGTTATGCCTGTGGGTTACATGCTTGTAATTCATATTGTTTTGAGCTTATATTGTACTCATCTATATTCAGGGATGTATAATTTCATACTAGCCATGAGTTATAAACCCATTAAATATATGTGAGAAATAGATATTTGATCAAAATGCATGATACAATATAATGTAATAATAATAATATAATATTCATATATGGCTATATACCTGATTATTTCTCAGATTTTCAGGAAATGTTTAATTGTTTTTAATATTTCAGTTTTCTTGAATAATATCAAAAACGTGTTGTTTTGCATCAGTCCGTGTTAAAGAGAGGACTATATCAGATTACCTAGCTCATGCTTTCAGAAAGTGTATTACTAAATATATTCCCCTTCCTTAAGATATTCCACAGATATTCAGTTACTTTTTTATATGTACATATTTTTGCTCTTGCTAACATTTGTACCCTTGTTGCTTTCATGCCTTTATAGTTGGGAGGTGAATCTTTATCCATACAGCAGCACCTCAACATTATCCACAGTGAGAACAACATATTTTCATTCCTGCTCTGTTAACTTCCTTTGTACTCGTGACCATTTTTTTTGCAAAGACAAAAGTGAAGAAATTAGCCACGAAATGATAAATGTCACTGGCAAACACAACACCCTCATGTTCAATACAGTGTGTTTATTTCAATTACAATGGCGCTTTTATAAAATATCTGATGCAGAAACATCAACAGAAATGTAGAAATGATAACAGGATACCTTACACACATAAACCATAAATACATATTAACACACTGTAGAAAAGTACACATTATCCTTTAGCCTTTGGTCTGGAACAAACGCCAGGTGGAAACAACAAACACTCGCAGAAGAAAAGTTCTCTGTGCACCACTGAAGCCCTATCATATTTCTTATCAGTATCATATCAGAATATACAGTGCACACATGATGCCGTCTGCCTTCTACAATTATGAAAGAATGTTTTGCATTTTTTAGGGATTTATGACCCTGTGTGATCCTGACAGTTCTCCATTTTCATAATGCTAAGATTTTTGCATAAGATAAAGATAGAATGGAAGGCAAAGCAAATACAACCAAGCACCAGGCACTGTAGAGTGAGGCACTTGAGCACCTAACACCTCTGGTTTGGCATCATGACAATTGGCACATGAGGGTGGCGTTGCACTTTTCACTGGATCTGTGTGTGTGTGTGAGAGAGAGAAAGAGAGAGAGAGAGAGAGAGAGAGAGAGAGAGAGGAAAACTCTCACTGCCTTCTCCTTACAACCTGTTGCGCATATGAAATCGACAACGTAGGTGAGTTACATTCATCCTCTTCATATTTACACTTCCACCACTCCCCTGACAAGGTGTCCGGTCTGTCCAGTCTGGACAAAGTGCTCCATTGTTCAATAGGTTCATTCTTTTCCACCACTTTGCACATGCGCTTGTTGGTTTCCTTAGGCTTCATGAGTGATCCTGGACTGGGCCAATGAGAGGGGGAGGTGCTATGATGTGGAGGAGTCTGGCTGGCTGAGGTCCTTCTTCCTCTTCTTCTTCTTCTTCTTGCCTCTGCAGGGCTTGCAGACACAGCACAGGATGCAGGGTGAGGCCAGCAGGAGGAGTGGAGATGTCACCAGCACAATGATGCTGACCCCCACCAGGATTCCCACCACCTGAAGGACATGACAACAACATCTTTAAAGCAGCGCTACTCAATATTTTCATATTACTGACGGATCAAATGACTGTGTGTAATGTGACAGGAGTCACTCACAGTGGCAAACCTACAGAGAATTATCCACAGCTTCCCTCAGCTGCATCTTTCTCTTTACTGTTTTGGTTTTACAGTCTGCAGCTTTATTGCATTGCTCCTCTTTTTCACTTTGAACCCATAAATCCTTACAACATGTATTGTGATATATTAATGTCATTACTGTAAAAAAAAAAAAAAAAAAAAGATTATTACTAAGAAGACAGGCAGCCTTCAGCAGCCTCTACAATGCATTCCAAATTATGTAAGATTTTAAAATGTAAAATTACATAAACATAATTACATAAATTACATAATACTGCAATGCTTTACATCATGAGGGGAGGTTGGTCCATGGCACAAAAGGTTTATATGGATTTAAAGCTTCCATTTGAAACAAACCAGTGACAAATGGTGGGAGTGAAATGCTTATGGAAAACAATGCCACACAAGTAACACACTGTTTGTGGCCCAACACTATCAAGATTATGGGTAATGTCATCTTGATAATCTTGAGAATCACTGCAATTGACAAAACCACTCAAATCAGAGTCTCATTATAATACTTTTTAACGCTGCCAATACTACGTAACATTGAGTTCTACATTATATAACCAAAAGTATGTGGACACCCCTGTACTTTGGTGAAATACGTGACAAGCAGACTGTAAAACTTATAGGACCTGTTAGGCAAGGATGTGACCAAGTCTATCATGAGCTGTTTTCCAAGGAACAACTGCACTGTTGTGTTTGGAGTCTCCAAACACTTAGCAACGCAGGAACACTGAGACACAGTAAGGAGGTTCACTGCAAACTTGATACTAATCATGTGATAATGGCATCAGAACAGGGAAAAGTAGAAAGAAAGTAGGTTTGGCGGCCAATTGTAATTGTTTTGTTGAATGGGTGACGTCATTACAGGGCAGAAATTTGAGATTAGTGTGGAGATTAGTTCAGCTTAATGTCTGATAAAGGATTATTTGGGCACACTGGTGGAAAACAACAAAGCACTAACAACAAGCTAAGACAGACTTTGTAGGTCTTTAAAGGGAAATTCACCGATACATGTCGCAGCTGTTAAACAGAACAGAGCTAATGAATGTTTCCCAAGTCAGATGGTGAAGGAGAGTTTAAGTACACTCTGTTCGAAGCCTTTATAAAGTAAAACATCCACATTGGAAGTTTTACTTTCCTGTGTTAGTTCTTCTATTGTCCTCACCTACAAGTATTTCAGCAGTGACGAACTGAATTGACAGATAAACGGTGCAGCTGGGCTGGAGTCCAGTCCTGGTGGTGTGATGGAACGGTTTTACTAAAATCAAACCCCTGCATGGAACAACCTACCACTCATGGATGGGTGGTGCTGCAGGCTAATCCATCCAGACAATGACAGCGTCACCACAACACTGAAATTAAAACTGTGTGTCTGCTGTGCTGTCTGCTGGTTGTGTCCTCACCTGTGTTCTGTTCCACATCACAGAGGCCCTGGAGTGTCCCAGCTTGTTTCTGCACGGTCCCTTATCATAATGCCTCAGGAAGATATCACCCTGCATTTACAAAATACATATGCTGAGACAAAAACACAAGCTGAAGATACAGAGACAGAGGCTGAGATGTTTTGAGATGAGCACGGTTAGAGTCTAAACAGGTAGACAGGCAGTACAGTCATTTTTCAACTGGGGTCCAAAAACAAGCACATCTGTGAGTTGGGTAACAGTGGGACTCACATCCAGATTCTGCAGACAGTACCAGCAGAAGGTGTGTTTGCAGCTCTTACACAACATCTGTGCACAGCCCTGGTTCCTCTCGATGTAGATACCACACATAGGACACTGTTTGATGGGCATGTCAGAGTGGCTGTGCACGGAGAGAAAGACACGGGAGATGTCAGATATGCAGTTACTGGGGGGGGCATTGGAGTATGAAGCCATGAAGGCCTCAGGAGTCTCCAGGCAGAGTGTGAAGTCTTTATTTAGCATCAGAATGAGAGGTCAGTGCTCACTTTGAGCTGGGTTAATTATTTTGGGAGGCAAAGGTATGAAGGAAGAAGTTTCTAAGTGCAATTCAGAGCCAGAGCTACTACTGAACCTTGAAGTCATGACCGAGGGTTTCAACAACATGAGGAGCGTCAATTATGAAATATCATTTATTGATTTTATTGGCTATTTGGCAGCAGCTGTGAACATAACACTGACATATTATCACCTCAAATAGTTGTTCAGGCCAATATCTTCATATCATCTCTGGTCACCCGATGAATGTAAATCCAATATTCACTCTCCTTTTAGCTCTGTTTTGGTCTCATGAGGGAACCTTCTTAAGATAGCATCTCTGCCAGCTGCGAACCTTGTGCATCTGTTGCTTGGTGCTGGACAGGTTGTGTGAAGGTTTTTTCTTTCTTGCTGAAAACTGCTCTCTGTTATGACTGGAACCATGTTGATAAACATAAAATGAAACCAATGAGCTGAAAGATGCTAAAATGTTATGTAGCACTGAAGGGAACTGCAGAGTCAGGTGACGATTCTCTGTGGGCTGTAACTACACTTGACGTTTTACATTAGAGCAGCTTTAAATTTGAGTTTGGTTCATCTGACTGTGGCACTTTGGGGATCTCTGTATCCCTGTCCACATCCTCAAATGTATTAAGGATTAATACAAATCTCCCTGAGGGCTGTTTCTCTGGTTGGATATGCAACCAAGTCAATCAAAGTTTTGAAAGTGGAATGAGGAATAGCGACATATTCACCGGAAAGTAGCATGAAATTGTAGACAAGCATGAATGAGACCAACAAACCTATACAGATTTCAGTGGACTCACAGAAATAAAAATAAACATATTTATGTGAAAAATCTTAACTGCAGCTAGCAACTGCTGATGTAGCTACTGTGTCCACTGAAAATAATGAGGGTGGAACAGTAATGTGACTCCCACAGAATCAGGAAAAGATAACAAACCCTCTCAAATAGAAAGTGGTGAACATGAACTCAATGCCAAACTGAAGTGACATTAAGTGGCAGTTCTGTGTGATTACCTGGCTAGTCAGACTATTTATGGCTAGTCAAAAACTTCTACAGGGGAAACGCACTAGGGGACTTTGGACTCCTACCCAGAGTAATTGTAAAATCCTGGCTGCAGGCTTGGTACAGTAACATTGTGTTTAAAGACTAAACCTGCAGGCTGTTAAAATGTATATAACACTTGTAAGTTCAAATCTAAAGAGGATTTTCCTTTGCTCTACCCACATCTGCTCCGTCCTCCACAGCACACCACCGCTTCACTGCGGTGCACAGGCGCCGTCTGTGCAGTGGCCTCATTGGTTCAATGCTCATCCCTCACCTCCCTTTGGCACAGAGACAATGGAATTCCAATATAACTCAGTGAATCTCCAATGACATCAGTCCGTCTAGCAGAGCCACAGCTCGGAGCGGCGCAATAATGTAACTGTACAACAGGGACTACACAGAGGGCACTGCTGAGGAATACTAACCCTGAAAAAATGTTTGTATTCAGCTCAACAGACTCTACTGAGAAATGAGGAACTACACATCACTTATATGATCCATTCAATGTAAATATCCTGCCACAATAGATTACATGGATTGGGATTATTCTCATAAAATAAAATAAGGCTATTGAAGAGGTAATAACGTCTTAGAAAGAGCATAAATATACCGTATATCCACTTTTAGAGTTTAAACTGTTACTAAAACAAATTAATGCCATCAAGATGCAGTTACCAGTCTGTTTACAGCACAAACAAATGTTTCTTTGTAGACAACCTCAGTCTGAACTCACACACTCATCCTGCTTTCAAGCACAGTATCTTTTCCAAAGTGCAGCTCAGACTGTGTGGCTGCAGGCAGTGGGTGGCTGACTAAACAGCTAGCTGACTGACCTGCTTTCATGAGAGGGAGAGGATGACATCATAGGCTGGCGTTCAGGGCAGGTATGGCTGTCCTGCCAGGGCCCTCTGCACCCAGAGCAGAAGACGGTGTGACAGGTGAGGCAGGCCACAGCAGTGGGTTGGCCCTCAGTGCTTGGCTGCACACTGCATACTGCCTGACACTCAAGCACTGGGCACCAGGCTTTACTGGGGTCCAACTTCACTCCTGCAGAAACCGAAGAGGAGATGTGAGTGTACATGTGAGGACGAGCAGCAGAAATATTATGTACTAAATAAATGCATGTTTTGTGCTAAAACAATTATGCAATTACTTGATCAACAGAAAATTAATCAACAAATATTGGTGATGATCAACTGAGTCGCTGATGTTTTCTATTTATATCACTGTAAAATATCTTTTTATCTGTTAACTAGTTCTTTATGCCACTTTTATGCCACCCTTCTTCTTGCATGGTATCACTCCTGCAAGTAAAGCACTCCTGCACTAATAACACAGTTATGCAGTTCCCTACGTACACAAAAATAAAGTAATTTTCAAATATAAAATTACCAGAATTACCATTAATTAAGTCATGTCCATCATCCCATTAAACATTTGTAAAATAATGTAATGTACAAAGACAAATCTCATTTTACTAAATCAACTGCTCTACAAAATCATTATGACAATACCAACATGCTAGCAGTATGTTAACAGTAATAGTTACCATCTTAATTTAACATGTTTAGCATGCTATACACAAAGTAGCAGGAATAGACAGGTAAAAACCATATCTCTTAATTAAAAACGAAAAAGTTATATTACACAACAAGACTAAAAGCTGACATGCTAACAGCTCTGTGAGGCTGCACTCAGGGCACCCTTACCCCTGTGGTCAGTAGGAGCATGTTGTTACACATGATGCCAACAAACTGACGGTGAGCAGCTGTAATGTTCATCATGTCCACATTCTGGGTTTAGCTTCTTAGCATGCTGACCTTCGCTAGTTAGCACTGAATACAGCACATCTGAGGCCGATGGGAATATCATTAAAGAGGCTATTTGTATTTATTGTTTTCTCTGCCACCAAACATGCTTTCTACATGCTACTAGCTAACATTAGCTATGTGGCAATAGCAAAACTTACAAATAGCTTCTTTAACTTTGCATCCATTTGGTCATACACAAAAAAATATTGGACACATTAAAATCAAGTTAATCCCATTAAAAGTGATCATGGTGCTGGATGAAATGTCAGGGGATCATCACAGTTAATACAATTCATCCTGAGGTTAAATTCATATCTGTAGCAAATTTCAAGATATTTCAGTCTGGACCACAGTGGTGGACAGACTGACCAACCAACTGACATTGCAAACCATGACTGAAAACATCTATTGATCTCATTTCCAGTTGGCTATCTATGAAGGCAAACAGAGGTGTAAGAGCAGGAGGATAATTCAAGAGTAAAATGCTCACAAAAAATTGGCAAAAAATACGTCTGACATGTTTCACAACCAAAACAAAAACTGGAGCTTTAATGGCCTGACTCAGATCCACTTCACCAGCTCATATTTTCATTGTGAATCATTATAGAAGGGAAACACTGTTGCAAAACAGCCTGTACTTTGCACTTATTTATACTTCCAGTATTATGAGCTGTATGATTTATGGTCTGAGTATACAATAACTATTATTGGCTTTACAGCATATTGTTACTGTGCAACTAGAAAAGACCAATATAGCTGCAAGGCAAACTAACCTCAGCTTGCAATTTATAAATGTCAACAGAAACCTATTTCAACAGATACTCTCTTTCTGCTCCCAGGCCTCCAATGCAGGGCCGAGATGCAATTCGCCTTCACAAACATTTCCACAATATATGTGCAATCAGTTACATATAGGTCATACAATTTATTGCAATCAAAAGTTCGTTACTTCAAATGTATAATAAAAGTTACATGGTTCTCGTAATGCATTTGTTATTAGATTTCCGAAAGGTATTAAAGCTACAGTTTCTGTAACCTCCTGGATAATACTAGAGGTCCCACAATATCTCAGGCATGTGAAGCTCTGCCCTTTGTGTGTAATGCCCCGAGTGTAATGCCCCAACTGAAGTGTGACCTGAAATAGCCCCACTGCCTGTCACCAGCCATCACCATGCTAATGCAACAATACCTACCTCTCTCAAACTTCAGACGCTGATACAGCTCCACCTGATCTTCTGATGCCAGGCTGGCTATCTGCAATCACAGAGCACAGAGAGGCATTTAGTCACAGATTATTCAGAGAGAGCTCTGACGATGAATTTTTTGTGTACACACTGATATAGAGATCACAGGAAATATAAAGTTTCTGAATTTTCAACTTCACTGCAAGACTTATGGAAAATAAATTTGAAAATTCCTCTATCTGTAAACCCTAATGGATAAATGCAAAAAAATATGGTAGTCAGGATTAAAAGGGAGCTGTTTTACGTGCTTCAAAGATCATCGAGGATCAACTGGTCGGCAGATTGCTGCATTTCAAGTCACGTCAGAGAAAAAAGGAGTTGATTGCAGCGTTACAAATTTTCAAAACCAGTAAGATTCAGGGAATTCTTTATTTCGCACTCCAATCTCTCAAGACTAAAAGAAGCATTAAAACTGCTTGCAGCCATAGACTGTAAATAAAGACGGATGTAGCTTCTGTGACATCACCCATAGGTTTCTGAAGAGTGGTTTTGAAGCTCAGAGTGGGCTGCTCTGCCATCGCCATCTTACCAGTGCCTGACTGCCTAATTCCTGGCTAATTCACAATAGGCAAAGAGGTAGGGTGTGTATGGAGCTGAGCCTTCGGTGCATGCCGGCTTATGGCAAAGGTACGCTCACCAACCTGTCACTCAAAGCAGCTCACCCTTAATTATTCAGAACTTTGAGCTTTATAAAATGTAAACTGATGGGTTATATAAAAATTCAGCCCTGTACAGTTGTCATGAAGGGGGAAATTAGCTATAGAGAACAAAGCCATTTTTTCTATCAGGTTGTAAACATTCTGCTGTAAAGTTTGGCATTTTAACATGAGAGTCTTCTCTGATGTGCCAACTGTGTAAAAGTTATGGTGAGCAACAGTTCAAGGAGTTTCACTTTCTGTCTTACTGTTCATATTACCACATTTCACCCTTCACAGTCACAAATAACAAGAATTTCCTAAGAAATATTGTTAAGGCTGGATACACAAGATTTTCACAACACTTCATCTTAGCTAATTCAGCCCACACAATTTTAAAATCACAAGACTAAAAATCCAACTTCATAAGTTTGCTGCACTCTGGGCTGGAAACAAACTGGTTGAGCCTGTTGGTTTCCAATGAACAAAGCCAAAAAATACTTGTCTCAAACAGGTTTTTAGTTTGTGTGTCAACATTATTTTTGTATTTTATGGAGTCTAAAGACTCCTTGCTTTTTTTTGGTTTCACTCATGACCTACATATCATTGGTTTTAAACAGGACATACCTCAGTGTCCAGTAGCATGCCAGTCTTTTGGCAGGCCATATCTGGGCAGGTGATGGGGGCCCCTCCACCCTCCATGATGGCCAGCTGAACATACTGCTGCAAACACTGGAGAGGGAGGAACAACAGATACTGAATGGAACCAACAGTACTGTAATACATCACAAATGTCTACAAATGCCCTTGCAAGAAGCAATATATCTAACAATATATCATAATCATACGTTTTCCTCTTTACCATCCATGAAAAGTAATAAAGAATCTGCTAATGACATATGCAGTAAAATGCAAAGATAACAAAGGGAAAATGAGCTGTTGTGCATACAGGCCAAACTAAATGCCACATAAACACGTCCTCATCAGCATTCACACGTCAAAAGTCATATGTTACCTCTGCTACGAAATAGGGAGGACTAGGAGGAACTGTGTAAACATTGTGCAAGGGCAGACAGTTTAGAGGAACAGAAAATAAGAACATTTAAATGTCACTTTTCCATGGAAGGTAAGAAATAAACATATCACAGCAGTCTGGTAAACGCAAACTTGTGGTTATCATGTGCTTTCTCATGAAACATGATGTACTGTTCATCCAAAAACTGAGCTGGAATCACAAAAACACACGCAATAGTCTGTGCTCATGAACAAGACTGGAGGAGATATTTCAGGTTTATACAATGCAGTCTAACTGATAAGCAGGCTTCACAGTATCCAGTTCCCTCCTTCTTCCCCTGTGACACTGTGTATGTGTGTGTTTTATCTGTGTGACCTTGTGCGTGCAACACTGACAACTTAGCTAGCATGGGCAGAGATTAACACCTGCCACTATATGACAACCTTTCTGTGTCAGGACACAACACCAACATCTCAGTTTCTATAGAGCAGCCGGACACGTATCACAGTGTAATAGCTGGCCTCCATAATTCTGTAATAAATACTCATACTAATCATAGTTACAGCTTGATAAATCACAAAAATTTCCAAGAACAATAAAAAAAAAAAAAAACAGGAGAGAAACCAAGTCCTGTGTTGAAACGGTTTCATTTCACTAGAGCTGTAACACTCAAGATTTGCAAATAAAAAAACTATTTTAAGATCCTAAAGAAGGAAGTGGTGATGTAATAAAGAGGCGGATCCCAATCCAAGTAATTTAAATGCTGGAGATTTGCCTAAATTCCCCCCCCAAAAAAAGTTTGGTGTTGGATCTTTTGTGAAATCTTCACCGCCCACAGAAATGACTAAAAACAGGAGCAATATAAGCAGAGGATAATGGCTTTTTTTTCCTAAATACAGCGTGGAGGCTTAACAAGGTTCACTGGTTCTCTTCCTATAGCAGCTAATATGCTCTTCACTGTTCGAGCAAATATTTGAATATTAGCGTTATCTACTGTAAATGTCTTGAATGAACAGGTTTGCTCTACTCACTGCTGTGCAGAAGTTGCAGTTGCAGCTTTGCAGCTCCCTGGTGGCTGCAGATGGCTGCTCACTGAGGCACAGCTTGCAGAAGACCTCGGTCCCCAGATGGGAGTCAGCGCCGGTCTCAGGGGTCCCTGGTGCGGAGTCCCTGGCTTCCTGGCTCATGGTTGGGCTCCTGCTGGCCATGAAGGAGCAAGGCAGGCGGGGAGGGAGGTACAGAGGAATCAGGCTGCTCCTAGCCCTTCTGCTAGGGACGGAGAGGAGCTACAGCCTCCATATTCCTGAAAGCAGAGACAGCACAGATCTATTTGTGTCCTCATTATAGATGTAACACTGTGCTTCTCCTTTGTTACACTTCACACAACTTCTGACAACACTGCACCTTGTTTCTGGAACTTGTCAATCATTCTGGTAAATGTTGTGCCAACTGTGATGACTTCACTTGCCTCTGAAGCAATACACTGCCATTGTCTTGCTGCCAGCAGAGATATGAATTAATCATTGTTTAAAGCTCCGTGGTGCATGAAGCAAAATATAATTATGTGTAATTACTGCAGTAATATTGATTAGTCATCATGCCTGTTATTACTAAATAAATGGATGCCATACTTAAGGCCAAAGTCCAAGGTCTCTGTTTTCAGTAAACCTACAGCTATTGACACACTCCTCGTTTGTTGTGACAGAGAGAATTGATTGTCAATCACTTTTAGATACATGGTAAATACAGACTCTTGGAGCTACAGAGGGTTGGAATATTGTTCAGACCATAATGTCAACATCAAGAAAAAATATATGGGAGGAAGGTGGAAAAGAGGGAAATCCACTCAAATACAATTAACAGCTTTGAAAACCTTTTGTTAAAATTAACTGATTAATGACAGGAAAGAGAGATTAACCGTGATAGTGTGCTATAAGCTACATTTCTGAACATTTCAAAGTTCAAAGTTTCTAACATTCAGTTTTTGCAGAGAGATGACAAAATTTGGACAATGTATGTATCACATAACTAAAAGGAAACTGGCTAAATGTGAAATTAGCAAGACTTTAGCAAGACTAAGAATCATCCTAGCAGCTCTGCGAGACAGCAGACTGCAGTGCTTTGAGCTAAATGTCCATAATGCTCATGTTTACCATGTTCACCATCTCAACTTGCTGTGTTAGCATGCTTTCATTTGCCACTTAGCAAAACACTATTTTGTCATAAAGCAAAGCACTGCAAAACTCAAAAGTTTTAAATCTTGACCAGATGGTAGCCGGAGTGATTGATGTTCAGCAGCTACAATGTATGTTTACCATGTTCACCATCCTAGTTAACGTGTTAGCATGCTAACATTGGCAGATGTTGAAATTGAGGCTAGAGAGCTACATGTGTACCAAATCTGGCAATCCATTCAGTTTTTGAGAAATGTATCTAAAAATCAGAATGTCAAATTCAAGGGCAAAAGTCAGAGGACCAGCAAAGAAAATTAGCATAAAGCCTTCTGCCCGTCTGGACCAAAGTGGTGGACTGAAAGATCAACAGACTTGCATTGCCATCCAGGTTGAGTGGTTAAAGAAATACTAAAAAGGCATATTACACAAAAAACTGTCAAACTGCAGCATGACACATAAATGTAATCTGTGACTTCCCCATTTGGTTATCAGACATTATGTATTGTCTAAAGGCCTTTAATCTGGTGTTATAGGGAACTGAAGTCACCAAACCCAAAAATCATCCCTTTGGTTGATTTGGCATTCCACTACCAAAAAGCATGAGAAATAATAACACCATAATCTGGGATTTGTGATTAATCCTGTAGATAACAGCAGTTAGACAAGAACAGGGTCACACAGGAAACAGTGGTGTTAAAAACACACTCTGCAGCATAAGCGGCTGTTGAAATCACATATTATCCCACACACAATGTTCTCTATTTCAGCAGGCTGTTGAAGTTGGCAGGAAACTTTGGAGCAGTTCAGTCGATACAGCCACCGCCACCACCACTGTCCTAAATTTTTTAGTGAGTGCTCTTTTATTGTGCACTATTGATCCCTGATGGCATACATGCTGATCGCTGATGGTGGAGCTCGTGTGGCACGTTGGTATTTCTGCACTGTCATGGGGTATCCTGTGCTGCTTTCAGACAGGCGCGCCAAGCCGGCAGCAGCACGTCATCCCACAATGCTGTCAGCCTGTCCTGTCCTGCACAACCAGCACCACGGTCTCACAAGGGATAATAACAGGTTTCTTGTCAGCTAGCTTTGCTGTGTGGAAACCCCTATGTGTTTAATAGCAGGGTGACGCCTCTCATTACAGAACAAGTTTAAAGTTAAGAGGAACTTGAGATTACCTGGGTAGCCGTCTTTCAATAGATCATACTGGTAGAAGTGCTTTTTATCTAAGGACAACTGACAGTGTCATCCACCTTTGATATGATATAAGCAGTTTGGTTGATAATTAATTGTAGAATTCATCAATCACCTTATAATTTTTATTGACACACAATGATAGGATTTAAGTTCGAGGATTGAGCATTGTCTGGACGCACCCCACCCTGACTGTTTGCACATGGGGTTACATTTAAAGGTAGTAGTACTAAATGTCAGTAAAATGCTGACAAACCTCACTATCAGTGCCGGCGTGACTGCAGTCCCTGCCCCTGAAAAGCAATCAAACTAAGAATAAGCCAGCATTCAAACTCAAATCTTCACTGTTAAGAGCTATTCATTAATCAAAACGCCCTTGTGGGCTAACAGCTCCTTTTAGGTGTGGAGCCGACCATTCAGTGATTACTGATTAGTGAGTCCTCACGAATCAAGGCTTAGATGGCATTCCTGCCATGGGGTGGGGGGGGGGATCAAAGCATCATTGTTGACCAGAGAGGCAGTGATGGAAAACCAGATCTGCCCGGTGAAAAGCTGCCGCTGCTTTCACACAGACTGCCACTGTGCTGGAGAGGAGGCAGCTGGGCAGTGTGCTCAGGGAGTGTGTAGCAGCATTTATATGGCATCATTCACACAGCTGCATTCACTCTCCTGCCTGCCTGTCTCTACGGGTTTCTGGCCCAATAACCTGTGTGTTTTTGGGAGTGGGTCTGAAACAAAAGCAGATAAATCTGAAACACAGCAGAATGAAGGAAATTAAGGGGGTTGCAAATATTGATTTAGTGTACTTCATGTCCACATCCAGCAGAATAACTGTGGTGGATATTGAATTAGATATAGGCTTACGTGATTTAAATGTATTATTGCTAAAGTAATTTAACAGGACAGCAGTTTGCTTAAAGTGCATATTTCTGAAGGTAGAGTGGACTTCATCACCAAACAACAGTGTAATGTCTAATCAATAACAGTGCATTCAACCACACATGAAACCTGACACATCTGCATCCCTCTCAAGGTTGCATACTCGCCTAGGTCAAAACTGAAATACTGACGCATTCATGACACCATTTCATAGACGGCCTCAGTAAAGGATGGACTAGGAGCTGCAGACGAAAGGCAGATGAGACAGAGGGGGGACCTACCTTGCCTGTGGACCACTGGGTGTAGGAGCTGCCCAAGTCCAGATCCACAGCCGCAGTGTGGCACAGACACATGTGTTGATACAGTCTGCTGCTACAGTAGCCTCTGCTGTCAACGCTGAAAGCCACTGCCGCCACCACACCGAGTTTCTCACAAACGCACCGAGGTTAAAGAAAAACTGAAAACATGTTTAGACGTCCTGCTCGCCGCTGTCTGTTCCGTGTGTGTGTGTGTGTGTGTGTTCGGGTGTGTGTCAGCTCTGCTCCTCTGTTTTGTTTCCATCCAGGAAGCTGTGGCGCTCTCCACAGATCACCCCTCTTGACTGCTCCTGCTGCTTATTTCGCTGAACTCATGCTGCTTTCAGGGACAGTCGGAAAAATGGCAGTCAGGCTAGTAGTAGTTTGGCGCCCTCTGTGTTCAGTTCTAGTACAGCCTAGTGATTATAACTTGCTGCTGAAAGTCTTAGAGACGATTAATCTTGATATAGAATTACATATATTTAGTTAATAACTCTGTAATGCCAAGTTGATGTTTTTGATGCATTCAGGGAAACAAAGCAGTAAAAAGGAGATTTATATTTTGTCACTGCACTTGCTGGGTGTAAATTTCAGTTTACTTGGACCCAAACTCCGGACTGGACTACACAAGGTTTTATGTAAGGATTAGTTGTTACTAAATATTTCTATCCACTAACTGCCTAAGGTAACTGCTGCGTAGCTGTGTAAAGTTGTGACTTTTACCAACCTTAATTTTACAATTAAATAAGATTAAGAATCCACAACTATGCTCTGTGAAGCTGAATTTAGGCGTAATAGTGGTTCTGCAAGCTAACATAATGTTAAGCAGGTATAATTTTCTTAGTTTAGCGTTAGCATGCTAACATTAACTAAATACAGCTGAAGGGGAAGGTCATCAAGTCTTACAGGTTTTTGGTCATAAACCCCCATTCCTCATCATCTATGTATCAATAAAGTAAATTTATAACTACATTTATGAGGCAGTGAAAGTCAAGTTTCATATATTGTTGGGTAACCTGAAACCTGTTATTTTTGGAACATATGCTACTCATGATACAGTGACTTCCTGTTTACATAGCTTGTTATGCTACAGAGGTTTCAGAATCAATCACAGCAATCCACACTACTAAATGGAAAAAAGTGAGTCAATTTAATTGGACATAAGTTAGACTTAAGAGACTATTTACTTACTTTGGCAATCTCTCATCTAAATTAACTAAGCGCTGTAGTTGACTTTTAAGGTGCTGTACCTTATTCTTCTACCTCACTTCATGTCAGAATGTGCATTTTCCTCCACTGTATTTATCTGACAGCTATAGTCACTAGTTGTTTTTAAAATTAAGATTTTAAATGAAAAAGCACATGAGAAGCTTATAAAATGCGATACGAAACCGCTTGAAGATGTTCGCGGGTGGTTAGCAGTTCCACCAAAGAGACATTTCACATTTAAATTGCATTTAAATAATTGTTTGAGGCCCAAAGAAAAGCAAATATCAGAGAAAAAATTTTAAATAATAAAATAATACAAATGTATGTAGTAGAACTTTGTTCTTTTTTTTCTTCCCTATTAATCATTCCACAACTCCAGAGATTTGTCTCTGACCTTTGGGAGGCACTTTACCTTCAGGTTGGAGTGAACTACCCAACTGTATAGTTAGTTAGAACGAGAAAAGTAGTTAAAACAAGCTACGACAGCTACAACTGTTAAAATGCTACTTATGCACTGATATTAATGCAATATGTAAAACATCATAACCAGAGGCCAAGTACTTTTACTTTGGATACTTTAAGTTCACTTTGCAGAGGATATTTATACTTTTACTTGAATAAACCTTTGACTGCAAGACTTATTATTATTTGTAGTATTTCTACACAACTGTATTAACACTTTTACTTATGTGAAAGAGGAACTTAGCTAATCCTGTTGCTAAACATTTCATTGAATGATGCCTCACACTTTTATACCCAGAGGTGATTAAGTTTAGCCAAAAAGTCAGTAGGAAAAACTGAAAAAAGCATTTGGATTTTTATATGTTTATAGGCAGCTTGAAGGAGGACTTGTCAATTCATGGGTTTTTATTGTGGTGATTATAAGTTCTCAAATAATGTCCAATCCCTCATTTATATGCGTTTACAATGTGTCTAATGGTTCTCTTTTTTACCTTAGCTATAATGTTTTGGAGACTTCCAAGTTACTACACAGCATATTGCAGTGTATTGTAGAGTACTTCCCTGGAGATGCACTTCTCCTATTTATGGTCCAAATATACCTCTTAAAAAGTTCAGGAGGTGGACTGCAACATGCAACATACTGTACTTGTACTTGTACTTGTTCTTATTATTATTATTACTATAATTTATAAATATTTTCAAATTTGTTTCCATACTTATTCAAATGTTCTTTGAAGACCCTGATGAGTTAAAGCCGTAACATGACATGTGTTGGTCTCACAGTAAAGTTTTCCTTTACACCTACAAAGTGAAATCCTGTTTTTCTGACCATCAGTTTTCATCATTTTGCCATCACAACATGTCTTCAAAACAATCACGTGTCAAAAATGTCACTATTATGTTCATGTGGGCTGTTGTGGACTGCTACACCTACATCTGTCTTTCTGTGTCACTACAAAACCTAGTTGTTTGCCTGTTTCATCATTTCTTCCTTTTTTCGTTCTGATAATTCAGTGCAGTGCAGTCTTTAAACATGTGCCATCTTTGCTTGTATGCATTTGCTTAATAAATCCCAACAGTATTTGAATGCTCCCAAACTTTTATTTATGACAGTTTATTTAGTGCAGTGAAGGCGTTAGTAGAGCTATGGGAGAAACAGCATCAAGAAATTAAAAAAAAATAATAATTGTCCAAACACAAGAAAATCATAGTTTGGAATGAAAACAATTTAATAATTAGAGCACTTGCAATATACTATTACACTCTTTATTTTTTATACATGTACACTCAAAGCGGGCCTATGATGCAATAATATCATGAGGCCACATACCCTTCTCAGCTCATACTGTCCACAACACAAAAGAGAAACCAAACCGATGGAAACCCCAAGTCAAAGTGCGCATGCGCCGGGTTTCCTGGGTTTCCTGAGTAGTCTTTATCAGTCGCTGTTGATCACCTCCATAATATCTCTGAAACCCGAGTGATGGACAGCTCTGACCCTCTGCCTCTTTTTAATAAGACCACTCTTACAGTAATGAAAGAAAGAACGCTGTTGAATCAGGTGAGATTTTTTTTTTTTCATATTTCTTATAGTGACACCTCAGGGAGGAATGATATATAGCTCGATGTCAATTCTCATCTCAATATATATATTGGCGTATATACGTATGATATGTGTATATATGTGTATATATATATGTATATACACACACACACACACACACACACACACATATATATGTGTGTGTGTATATATATATATATATATATACACACACACACACATATATATATATATGTGTGTGTGTGTGTATAGAGTACGCGCATATGCGAGAGTTCATTTTTCTAAGGCGAATGATAGTTATTGTAAATCCAGTTTGGTTTTGTAATAAAACCTTTGGCCTCAACATACCCTAATTTCCGTGTTGTTAGTTGAAGAGTAGTAGAAGAGAAAAAGTTCCCCTATTGGTTAGAGAAAATTCCTGTGACCTAGAAAAACAGCCCTGAGCAGGTTGTTGTTTAGGCGGGTATGCTGTGGTTTGTTAAAAACCCCACTCACTGCACTTAGGCAGAGTACCCACTGCGTTTGACACCTTACAGTAAAGACGACCCTCTTCTGCCTCTCTCCCCCAGGTGATGACTTTCAAAGCCTCCAACGTGCAGAGAGTCATCCAGGTGGTGCAGAAGATGGCGCAGAAGAGCTGCCTGAGAGCCCTGCAGCTGTTCTGCTGCCCCTTAGACACCCTGTGGTGCCGACAGGTCGCGTACTGCCCAGGTACAATGACGTTTTTATAACATGAATTTTTATAATTGTCATTACTTCATTTCCTGTCATGTCTTGGTCATGTGTTTCCTCAGACTGCATCTGTAGATCTGACTGTAGATCTGACTGTTATACAGACACTCACTTAATCTGCATTATTTATAGTTAAATATTGTCTTTTCAGACAGCAAAATGTATGCATGCCAAAATATATCATCAGTACAATGGAACATCACATATCTCAATGTCTTTTTTTTTTTTTTACAGCTCAGACCCATCAGCTCGCAGAGGATAAAACTACACAAGGTAACTTGTACTTCTTATGTTAGCTTTCTGTTAAAACTCATAACCTGACATCTTTTTGTTTAATGCTCTGTTGCTCTTATTTTTCTTACATCTTAATGGAATTTTTTCTTCTTCATAATACTCTTTGAGTACAGCCTGAGGAGCATACCAAATTGCAGTTCACTACGCACTTGACAAACAACTTTCAAATCTTTGAATTCTTAAAACATGCAGGTGCTTTTCCATCATTTTATGCAGCAGCTTGGAACGAATAAGGATAGCATGAACTACTGCATAACTGCATTTATCAGCAACACATAAGTCATAGAATCTCAAACACTTTCTTTGCTGTGGCTTCACAGTGAAAAAAAGTTTTCCATATATTCAGTAAGTGTTTCCATCGTGACGCATCTCGGCTGTTACATCACTCTGGAACGACAACTTCCCATTCTCACATTCTCTTCCCTTTTCCTCTCTTTCTCCCTCACCTACTGAACCAGTGGCAATCCGGAGTCCACCGTCAACGATTTTGATTGTGAACATCAGCAACTCTACCCTGATCGACTGCGTAATTGGGAATGACACGTATCCATCTGCAGTGGCAGAGAACCAGCCTCTAATGCAGAAATCTGCACTCCACACGCACGGTGGGTAACAGCCTTAAACTAACACCACTTTGAGCTGCCATTTATTTACAATAGAGTTGTGCTATTTGCATTTTAGTAGTAGTTATATTTAACATGTCACAGCTGTCAAACTGGGCTCATGAGAATAAAAAAACATCCCATTTGTTCCTGTGTTACAGATCCGATGAGGTGCAGCTACAGCCATGGACAGCAGGGGGCAGCACAGACCTCTCCTTGTCCACCTCCCCCTCCCGCTCCTCTCTGTCCCCCTCTTCCACCAGAGGAGCCTCCGAGCATCAACATCTTCAGCTCGCATCTCAACTGTGTTATCATCGGAGACAACAACTACATGCACGCGGAGCAGGTCCACCCGACTGAAACTGAAGAAGCGCTGGTGTGAGGCTTTGGCTGCACAGAGCTGAAGCACACAAACACACTACACACTCACAGAATCACCTCCTCTTTGGGAGGATGAAAACCTAAACTCAGTATTAGGAGAAACAGTTTGAGCTGTCTGTCAGTCTCCAGAAAGACTTGTCTTTTATTTTCCAACAATTATAGCATTTTTATCTTTCTATAAAATTGTAAAACAAAGCTCCATCACAGTTTCTCAGAGCCCAGGTTGACAAATTCAAACTGCCTGTTTTGTCCGATCAGCTGTTGAAAACCCATGGATGTACAGTTTAATATTCACATTTAAGAAGCTGGAAAACTGAACTGAAAGCTGGATTAATGGACTACTTGTTTCAGCTCTTATTTCACATTTGAAGTGATGTAACTTTTAGGGCTCAGTTGGAGTTTCTTACTCTGGTTTTGAAAGTGGTCTCAGCCCTGACCTTTGCTAGTATTATTCTGATGTAAAAACATAATCATTTTTTATAATAGTTGTCTAAGTGTTGCAAGTTGTGAGTTCCAGTACGCACAAACAAACGTCAGCTCCTCACACCTCATTACAGAGTAATTTTCTTTGGCCATAGAATTTCCTGTTTTGCAATGCCAGGTCTTCTGCTCCTCTGTCAGACAGAGTTGGAAGCAATGGGAAATTTTACCGTATAAATTTCTCATTCAGATGTGACTTTCTAATGACTCATCTCGCTATGACTAGTTAATCTTTCTGTTATGTATGTTCTGCAGTCTGTCATGCCGACCAATAAGTAAGTATGTTGTGTAATTGCATTGAAAAACAGTATTGAAATACTGTAACTAAAATCCTTATCAAGTTAAGATAAAGATGTTGACTTATGTTAAAATGTATGGCCTATGGTCACTAACAGTTGACTACTTAGTAGTGTTCTTTACAGGAAGTCATTTTGATTTCTTGCATTTTCATATTTGATATTGTTTAATCTTGTAAAACTGTTTGAACTTGAACACAAAGGTCAAACAGTTAAGAGGACTGAATTATTATGCTGCCATTTTGCCTGCTGATATGCTCATAGACAATATGATGATGTGATATGCTACATGTAACCTTTACACATTATACTACTTCTCATTTTGTTCTGAAATATTGTATGAGAGGAGGTTTTGATTTTTGTTGTTGTATTTTGTTGCATGTTTGAAATCACCAAAAATGTTTAACATTTATTTTAAATAAAAAACAATGAAGATACAGAAACATTGGTCAGGAATTGCATTACTTTTTATTGTCATGAGATTATATACAGTATTTTAATGTTAAGAAACAGTGTGGGAGGAAACTCATTTTTTCTTCTTCTTCTTTCCTTCTTTCTTCTTCTTTCCTTTCTTGTCTCCTTCTGCTTTTTTAAAACTTCCAAGGCCTCTGCGGACCATGCAGCCTCTCCACCAGGCCTGCAGCTGCAGGGTCAAAGGTCACATGCCAGGGTTAACAATTAGGTTTCAGCACACTGAACAACTAGGACAGTGAATGTGATAGACCTCTGGTTTCACAAGGATATTTTAGACTGATCTGTAGTGTTAGGCTTAATTGTGCTCATAGATTAGTCTAAAGCAAGTAAGACCGTTTAACAAAAATAAAGACTAAAGTCTAAACACCTTAACCTCCTAGGCTAACTCAGGCTAACTTACCATGGTAATGATCAGTGTCAATCAATTCCTCCAAATGACAAACATTTTCTGCTGGGGTAAATGGAACTGAGCGGCTTCCTCGGTCAGCCATTTTTTTTTTAATTGAACAAAAGTCTGAATTTACCCAGAATTCATTGTACTACAGTCTGTCTTAAGACAGTCAAGAGCTAAACTGCTTTGTGCAACAGATGAATTTAGACATCTATCTGAGGTCTGACTATTTGTTATATCTAAGCCATAGTCAAGGTGTATCTTTGTGAAACTGGCCCAGTGATGGTAAGACTCTGGATCTGAGTTCTGATTGGATGTTCTTACCTTGGTAGCAGCTCTGGCCTTTGCCTGCTGCTGGCGCAGTTTCTCTTGCTCCTTCCTGTCCTCCAACACCACCTGCTCCATCTCCCTGAACTGAACACAAATCAGCATCTAATCATTGATCATAGTGACTATAATGACTGAGTGTCCTGTTCAGCATCAGCAGCTGAACAATGTGTCAGGTTCAGCACTGGAAGCTGCTCACCTTCTTCCTCATACTTGACAATTTGTCCAAGTTCACTGTTCTTTTGCAGCGCACATTGTTGAGCTGCTGCTCCTTCTCCTGCAGCATCTGCTTGGTGCATTGCTGCCACTGCTGCAGCTGCTGCTGCAACTCCTGATCAACAGTAACCAAAACAAAATTAGATTCTGCTGCAGCACTTGATGAATATTAAATAAAAAAAAAAAAAACAACAGTTTGAATGAGCAGCAGCTACTGCAAAACATGACCAACAACTTCAACAAAACCACTAAACAACAGTAGCATGGAAACCACAAGGAGCTGGTGGTTTCTTAGAATCTAAATACAGGTTCTAGTACAGGTTCAGCTAAACTGTAACTTCCTGGGGTTTCACACATAGCTGTATGTTAAGTTGAACCTGACTGCTCTGCAAAAATGAACACGGGTTCAGATAAGCCAAAACTATATTGGAGCTATGATGAAGCTGCCTCAGGAAGTCGGCCCCACACAGGGGATTCAGAAAAAACCTTGCAGAATTAAGCTGCATATTTATTATTCTCATTAACTGGTGATTAAGGACGTTTGGTTTAAAGGTACCCTGTGGATTACTTGACCTCTACTAGTGCTATGGAGCAGTTTTTAATGAGCTGGTCCCCATTTTGTGTGTGTCATGCTCCTGACAACATACGTGAATGTGCATGTGGGTGACACCACAGTACTACCAAAGGTTTCACGTTATTCTGCTGACCTACAGTCAGTGGTAACAAACCAAGAAATGCAGTAATCTTTCAGCAAAGGCAAGGAAGGAGAAATAAACATTAATGTAAACAATGAAGGTTTCTAAATGTTCAAAGAAATCACCTTTGCAAATGTTTTATAAGGAACAAAATCAATTCAACATGTTTGTTAAACCACAAGGGTGCACACAATGCTTTTTTGAAAACTCCACGGGCATCTTTAATACCCCATCAGGGTTAAGTGTAGAAATCACACATGTAAAGAAATATTTATGTGATCTTCTTTTCTGTGACAAAATTCAAGTGACTCACCCATGTGTATGACTGACAAACAAATCCTCATATCTTGTGAAATTGGACAGATAATTAGGCTCCTTCTGCATAGCATCAACAATTAACTTATGATGTCATAAAGAAAGCAAACATTATTACATGTATGTGATGGTATACAGACCACTTGCTTAACCCACTGAGATTATGGATAAAGTTTTAAAGTCTTGCTTTAATTAGTGTTTCTATATTTTGTCTTTTGCACTTGTCTTTTATATAATCTGTGGTTATGCAAAAGCATGGTCCGTTAAAGGATGTTATGTCTGATAAGCCATGCACTATCTGTGCATAAATGACAGAACATCTGAGCACTCATAACATTACATTAGTTACACTTAACACTACATTAGTTCTGAGTGTTGCCCTCTTAAGATTAAATTGTTAAAATGATGCTGCAGACACTAAAAGCTGTAGACTCGTCTATCTTTGTACTGAACTCTATGACCTTCAGCCTCAGTGAATCCATATGGGCAGCAGGTACAGGAACCTCTACTGGCAGTGAGGTGATGTACAGGACTCAGCAACTGGATTTAAAATGAACCACGGGTGCAGTTTAAACCACAGCTTCTGAGGACACAGCACTGGGTTGAGGTGTTCATGTGAGTTTGTTACAGACAACACAGATTTAAACACATCCTAAACCTTAAACTTCAGCTAAGCAAATGACAGAGCCACTGCCTCCAAGAGCAACAATTTCAAAATAGTATATAATAATCTGATGTTATTAATCACATTACCTCATATTGATTTTGCAGGAATTTCTCTGACTCCTCGTGACCTCTTGCCTCATCTTTCAGCTTTTTCTGCAGCAGCTGACAAAGACAGAGATAAATGAAGACCTGACTTGGACATTTAACGTGCAAATCAAAGAAAAATGGTCATCTGCTTATTTTAGACCACGCTAAGAGGTACATGTCGCCTGAACAGAAAGGGGGCAGTGAAGAGAGCAGGACGGAGGTCATAGCTGCATCTGTTTCTGTGGGGTTGATACATAGATGGCATTAACCCAGACTGGACTGGAATGGATGGACTACTGGACCCACCTCTAGCTGGTCCTCAAGCAGCTTCTCAGCCTTGCTGGTTTCTTTTTCTGCAAGTTGGAGCTTCAGCTCATTGTCTTTCTCCACAGTCTTCTTCCTGTTAGCAATCTGTAATGACTGCTGATGCAACTGACACTTCAGGTCTCTGATGAGCTGGTCCAAGTCCTGAGGAGGAGAGTGCTGGAAGTATTGGACGTCTTGGACTTTCAGAGACCTGCAGGCTAACCTGTTTGATTTTGTTCTCAAATATATGATCAGTTAACCCAAGTTAACAGATTCTCACTCACCTCTAACAGCCATTCATGCATACAGCTTTGGTTTTTGGATCTGCTCTCAAGTTCTCACCTTCAGTTCCTCATATTTCTGCTTGACCTCCTCTTTCTTTCTCTGTAGACTTTGTGCTCTCTGCTCCAGCGCTCTCTTTGCCTCTCTGGGCGGAGAAACACTCATATTATTGATATAACTCACATTTCTTAATTTCTTTCTCTCTGTTTCTCCTCTTCCACCCTTCTTTCTTCCACAGTCTAGCACTCCTCTACTCTCAGAAACCACACAACATCTTGTCCAGAAAACAACCCTCTCTAGTTAGGTATTCTTATCACAATTAAGATTAATTAGTATTGTTTCCAAATGATGCAGGGATAAACCTTCGCATGCTCTCAGCCTTCTTCTTCTGCTCCTCTTCCTCCACCAGCTGCAGCACAGAGCTGAAACTCTGCTTCTCCTCCAGCTCCAAGTGCAGCTGAAAAAGCTGCTGCTGGATGCACTGACTGCAGAGAGAGACACAGATGAAGTTAATCAGAAAAAAGGTTGATGCAACATAACGGCTGTTTGTTTGTACTACTCACCAGTCTCTTCTCAGCTTGGTCAGCCTGGCTCGCTCCTACGCAGACACCACACACAGTAACAGTAATGCATTACAATACATTTGTCCAGTTACCTCATTAAATGCAGAACAACTTAGCATAGATGGCTGTGTGACAGTTGTTCCTCTGGACTCTGAACATGACAAACACAGTGACGCTCACCTGAGCCGCTGCAGTGCCCCGCCCCCCTCTGATCTGCACTGTTACAGTATGTCCCAGTATGTCCAGCTGGTCTGAGCAGTCCTCCAGTACAGCTGCCAGTCTGAGACCCTGAATGTGGGATAAGGACATCCTGTGGAGTGTGTACAACACGACAGAGATTTTTGTTACAATATCAATGTGTTTCAAGCAAGTTAGAGCAACATTTTTCTTCCAGTTGGTGCATGATGATATCCCAAAACCTGGTAAAAATGATGATTCAACGGCTCATTAAAATGATGAATTTAACGAAAGATGATTAATAGATGTGGTGTTTTCCACATGGCACGTACTTCCATCGATTAGCGAGTTAACTTGGCAGTGAGTCCGGCGTAGCTAACAGTTAACTGTAGCATGGTGCTGGCTAACTTTTCGTTTCAATGGTGGAAAAAGACTTTAGATTTCAGCTGTAACATGAAGAGTCACTCACTTCAGCTCCCTCCGTGACAGTCACTCTCACTCTGGGTCAATAACAGTCCAGAAACCATTTTACTTTATTCTGCTTTTTTAAATGAACAAACATAACAGTCGGTGGTTTTCAAGTTGACATGTCACTATGGTAACATTTCAGGGCATCGATTTTTTTTTCTTTTTTTTCAGGCAACTTTATTGACAACAGCTGTATTTCTTATCCGCCGTGTTTCATTGATGTATTATGAGAATACAAGAACAAGAGGATAGTGGTAGGTTGAGTTTATAAAAATGAAGTGGGCTGTACCTTTGATCACACCACGACAGAAAGAGCAAATCGAATTTCCTCAGAGACTGGAGGAAAAAGATAAATGGTGTTCACATGTTGGATTTTGTCAGTTTTTTTTATGTTTTCATGAATTTATTTTTATTCTAACATCAGCGTTGCTTCTGTTGAGGAAGCAAACGTTTTTCCCGCTCACCTGGTCAGACATCTTACAGTTTTGCAAAAAGTAAAACCTCTTACATGATGATCTTTATATTCTTTATATTGAGATCATCTGAATGAATGTTTTCTTTTCATTACTTTAGTGCTTTAGTTCATTTCCTTGCAGTGCTGCAGACAACCAGCAGCATGTGCATCTTTAAATCCTGCTTCCTTCATGTTCTGATCAGTCAGCTGACAACAATATATTGCTGTTCAAGAAGTTAAACTTTAGATAAATGTGACAACACTCAGCAGTGAATTACAGCTGCCACTGATTCCTGTATAATTTCTTCCTACAAAATATATTTACTAAGACTCACTGTGTATCACGGTATGTGGTCTCAGATCAAGTCCAGGTCTCCAGGTCTGGTATTGTCTATAGCAGCACTCCCGGGTCTCATTCTGGATCCAGCCCTGATTTAAAGACCCCCACCAGCACCATCCTGATCTGTCTGGAGGGGCATCAGGAGCCATTCCAAGAGGAAGAAAATCAGTTTTTCATATTTTAAATAAAAGACAGAGAAGATAGAGAGACATTTGACAGGTATCTCAGTACAGTTTATTGTTGTAGTCATTATTTGTTGCAAACTCTGCAGGGAGTTACAGCTTGTAGGTAATACAGACTGAAGGTACAAGCTACATTGTAGTACATGCATGATGCCGTCAATCAAACTGTGAGGTTTTTTCTGTGGACTCCTCCCCTTCAGTCTGAGCTGAGCTGTCCTGGGATAGTTTCCCTCTCAGAGACACACATCTACAGCAGTCCCACTGTCAAGATATCACCGAAGCAACACGCACCCGATCTACACACAAACCGTTAGAAACAAAGTATGTACAGCAACAGTAGATGACTGTTCAACATATGACTGTGACCATAAAAGGCAATGTTTAAGGCAGAAATACTTTGGGAGGAAGATGAGGAATGTGATGAAGAATGAAATAGACTCAGGCCAATGAGATTTTGAGTGATGAAGGGAAACCATGAAGGCATTACATTAAGACTTACTCTATATGTTACATGTGTTTTTGCTGCCTGTACTGAGAGATGGGTTTCTTAAACTGTACATTTACACAAAAGCATGAAATGAGTTTTATTATTACTCCTCTTTACATGATAAAAAAAAAAAGTGATAGTTAACATATATCTATCAACATAAAGGTACATAAAAAAAAATATGCAGATATTTATTGTAAATTATTAAAAGGCAAGTCTGAAAAATCCAACACACGGGACTGCAGGTATTTATGTTTTTATGATTGCTTCTGTGCACATCTGACAGACATGAATGAAAAATGTTCCAAATTAACATGGTTGGTGTGGTTGGTCAATGTGCTTCAAAGGCCATAAAAACCCTTTTCTCAATCAGCCACTTACTACCTGGGTTGGGATCCTACACAAACACAGTGTATTCTGTCAAAGTTATAACAGTTTTGGTTATTTCTGTGTTTTGTTTTATATTTTCTAATTTTGTCTTGTGCATTTGTCACTTGTTTGATGTTGGCCGGGCTCTGATGGAAACAGGTGATGTCATGTACTTTGATGCACCAATCAGGATTTAGCTACATAAATCAAAGGACAGTCATGGGATTGTTTGCTTGTATGAGCCCTCCACTAGTTTTACACATGAAGTTATGGGGAGCACCACTCATCTAGGCTGGGTAATCTGAAATAACCCTGATGATGTCATCACGGTCTCTATATAGGGACTTAAATAGGGGTAACCTCTGCTATATGAAAGTTGACCATTCCTTTTATAATCTGTGTCTTACAAATCACCTTACAGTATGTAACTCCCTGCCCCCACCCCTTATGTTACCAGGCTATATTCGATTTTTATAAAAAAATACATCTGATTTGGTGCAGTTTTTTATGTGATTTCTTTTTGTAAGTTCACCGCCCACATCCTATACATTGGGGGAAGGACTAACAGATGAGAAGTTATTATTTGGCACTTAGTCTGCATAAAAACAGATGATCAGTTAAATGTGATGCAAAAAACAGACAGGATGAGAAAACAAAAGCAGTATGGTTTGTAAAGATGAAATTGGTGGACAGCCTCATTAGGCATCGTCAGCAAAATAAAACTATGGGTAGCTTTTTATCGAACAATCATTTACTATACACACACATATTTTAAAAACCTATACAAAACCTACAGTTTGATATTCCATAGTTCCTGTTGTAAATTGAGTGTCACCATCAGTTCACCACTTCACCTCTCTGCAGGCCTCGTGTCTCCTGCAGCGCAGCGCCTGAGGATGTCAAACGAACATCAGTCCTTCTTCACTCTTGTGCTTATTGATTTGAATGCGAGTTGAGATGGACCATGCTTTTGTGCCAGCAGAGAGGGGGGAGTGTCAGTCCACTTTGAGGCGTAGTTCTTGTCTCTTTAGTCAAAGGTCTGTGGCCAGAGATTAAAGAATCATCTATGATGCCATAAAAAAAGAAAAGGAGGAGCTGTACACGATGATCAGGACACAGCAACAAAACCACACTGTCCACGACCGAGGTTCATGTCAGCCATTCTGACAGCTCTATCTGACTGAAGTATACATGTACAGTAAGATCATATCCAGTGAGTTTTTTTCTAATTGTGCAATAGGAGCTGAAAGCATCCAGAGAGAGAGAGAGAGAGTTTCAGATCTCGTTGATTGTTCGTTCGGAGGGCCGGTACTCCTCCCTTCCTTTAGGGGAGGACAAGTAGAAGGATTGGGTCTTGCGTTTTAAGCGAGCCCTCTTGGTGGCCAGTGACAGGCTGTGCTTGCTGGAGGCAATAATGTCAGATATGAACTTCTTACAGTCCACACACACCTCCATGCTGGCCCAGTCCTCTGTCAGCTCTGGGGGAAGCTCCAGTTCGTCATGAGACTTTAAAGAGCCGTGTTTCGAAAACCTAAACACAACAGAAACAGGAGGGGAGACAGATAAATGGCTTGAGCAGAGTCAGAGTCAGTCTCGCTTGTACACATTGTATTTTGGTTTATTATTCAAACAAGTGTGTGATCATGGGCAACACAGACTACTGTTGGACTCATCAGAAACAAATTATTTACAGGGTCAGTTCACCCACATTACAAAAACAAAAACCAACCACCACTGTGCACTACATACAACCGTAGTAGATTTGGTTTTGCAATATGTCCTCTTCAGTACAAAGGATGGAATCTCTGTTGTTGGTTTCACAGCATTAAAAAAATACATATAAAGGTATATTTAAGTTTTTGCTAAATGTAAGTGGTGGTGATAAAGGTTGTTTGCCAAGAGCTTCAGCCATCATTGCATTAACAAGATAGCAGGTTCAAATCCGTCCTCCTGGCAGTGCTACATCTTCATCCTCTCATGCTGAACTGAGGGAAGAGTAGACACTACAGTGACTCACTATTGCAGAGTAGTATTATGAGATGGGATGGGGCTAGCTGGTTAGCTAGCTGGTTAGCATGCTAAATTCAGCAGAAGAAAAGTGATACAGAAGTGAAATAGAAGAACAACGAACATTGCTGTCCACCTCTGGAGACAGCTCTTGGTGAGTAAAGGAATAGTTTGATGCTAATGCTTAATGCTTGATGCTTAACATGTTCCCAGACATGCGTGATTTATTCACATATATATTATATGTGCTAACTATGGCAGTGACATTAAGGCTATGATCAAAGTCAAGTTATAATTAAATACATCACTAAATATACAGTTAGTTGAAGTATTAGAAATGTAACAGAAAAAGAAATCTCAAGTTTCACACATGCTTTGATTTCTACTCAGTTAGTAAAAAACGAAAAGCATTATACTTTATATATTTTCTATTTCAGGTCATCAAATAAATACAAACTTTATTATATTTACCAGCTCAACTGATTATTATCATCATTGTTATTATCATTATTATCATTAAATTATTGCCTTTTTTCACATACATTTCCAACTTTCAACATCTAGATCAACAAGAAAGGCTTGAAAAAGGCCTGGGTGTTTTCTAATTCTTTATTGCCTAATCAGTATGTACAATATGCATCTGACTTCTCATCTGGTAATAGCAATTTTCATCCACTAGATGTCAGTGGCAGTGTATTGATTGTCCAAAGATACAAACTGGATGAAGAGGACAGGTTGTACAGAAACAGCAGCAGTCCTGGCTGAGGGCCCTTCCCCTTATGTTTTACTAGTTTTCCTATGAGCTTTCTGTCCTGGGGGCCACTGTGCAAAATCTCTGTGCCAGTAATAATAATGAAAACAGAAACGTCTCTATACAGTAACACACACTATTGTGAGTCTGAATAACTGAGTAATTGTGTTCATTGCTCTTACTTGGACATGGTTTTCTGGATGCCGTGGCGCTGTGGGCTACTGGAGGATTTGTCAGATTTAGCAGCAGCTGCTGCTCCAGGAGCTTTTCCAGCTCCTTTCGATGCTCCTGCTGATGCTCCTCTCAAAGTGGGGGACTCTGGGGCCCCTCCCGCTGCTGATGGCCCCGGCTCTCCAGCCAGAGAGAGTCCTTGTCCCATAGCAGCCATGGCACTTATCCTCTCCCTGGGGAGGGTGTTGGTCGAGCCAATGGAGTAGATGGGCAAACTGGAGTAAGGTTTTGATGGCAGCCGCATCTGTTAGAAGGTGAGGGTAAGAACATAAATAATAAGGAGCACAATGATCACTGAGAAACAATAGTGAGGCAAATTACCCTTTATAATGAAACCTCAGATTCTCACTTCACGAGTCAGAGAGAGGTTATAGGCCATTTTGCATGTAATGTAAGCTATTAAATATGTTATTGTTTGTAAGACTGTTATATACTGTGAGTATATGTGAGACTGTCATGATTGAGAAGAAACAGCCAGGGGGAAGTGTGAGGGTCACATCTTTATCGTAGAGTAAAACAAGCAGCAGAATCTCCTGAGCAGCCAGGCAGCTGATTGGCTGATCAGTTCATTCTCTCTCTCTCTCTCTCTCTCTCTCTCTCTCTCTCTCTATTTTATTTTATAAATTCTAAATTTATTTTGTATTTTATGCCTTTTTCTTGCTATTATTATGATGATGATTATGTTTATGATGATGATGATTATGATGATGATGATGATGATGATGATGATTATTATTTTTATAAGAAAACCTACAACTTACCTTTTTGCAACACTGTGAACACACAGGCCTGCAAAGAAAAGCAAGAGAGAGAATGAATAGTAAGTGGTGAATTAAATAATTTATTCTTTCTTACATAATCTGAATAAAAATCATGCCCAGAATTTTAATAATGATTTAAAATGTTTTACTTTTTGCAAAACTCGCAGATGTAGGACCAGGTGAAAAAGGAAAACCTTTTGGTGCGACAGCAGAAGCAAAGCTGCGAGAAAAAAAGAGATGAAGAAAATATTAGAATCAAGAGCAATTAATACAAGCATTAAATAATTTGATTAACACTACTAATCTCTTTCATTCTCTTTACCTTATGGCAGAGTCAAGAAAGGTACAACCCTGCGTATCCACTTGTTGTTTTACACTTGACATGATCCATAAAGAGATTGTCCTACAAGTTACCTTTCCTTTCTTCATGGCGTTGTAGATTTCTTTGTACTGCTGGAACTTCTCCAGCTCTGCCTTAACCAGCACCTGTCTGATGTGCATCACCTCCTCCACCGTCAGAGACAGACACTCCACCGGGAAACAGAACTCCTCCTGCAACAACACACACACACACACACACACACACACACACAACAGTGAGCAGCCCTGGCAACAGGAGATTCAACACACAGGACTCAGTGTTTATCATTCAGTCCACAAGCAGCTGTCCCTCTGCACCTTTCAGAGCAGCCTGCGTGGGTCCAGGCTACATTTGGGTCATAAAAATGTCTCATTACTCAGTGAAGAAAAAGCCAGATTAAGATTCAGAGTGGAGCTGTGATGTGCAAACAACTGGAGTGATGGGAGGACACGTTTCCAGCAGAGGTGCAGGGAATCACAAACTGGGAACTGACTGTCTTGAAGGACTGTTGTAGCCTGATTGGAGTAGTTTGTTAAATCATATTTTTTGTAACCATTTACGTCACTGTACATTGTTGTACAAATTTCACTAGTAGGTCGTTTGTAGTTATTAAATATTCTGAAACAAGGACTTTCTCTCAGTAAAGAGGAAGATTGGAAATCACAGCCACGATTGTCTGGTTTCATTTTCTGGAATTTAGCTGGTGGGAGCATTGAGTTTCAGAGGAGAGTGAACATTGGACTTATGTCGGATTTGCTTTCATACAGTGACCAGGGTAGGGTCGAACTAACTCTACATGAATACCTATGTTGCTCTCTGCCTGCTGGATGTGTAAATAAGCAATTGCCTGCTAGTATGTTTGCCATTGCAACTTTATGTCAGTGTTGTGTTTACAGCTTGTTCCACTGCCCCCCAGTGGTGAAACAACCAAAATGAAACAACTAAACACAATAAACTAAAGGAAAACGTGTTAAATTTTTTTCTTTTTAATTTACCAAGGTGTCTCAAAATAGAAGGTTAACTGATTTCACACCTAAAGGTCAGAGTAACACATGGCCTGTGAAAACAGTTGTATAATGTGTTGTGTGATTTGTCAAGTCTAAGAAAATAACCCTGAAGATATCATCAGGGTTGACTGTGGGCTAAAGTTTGCAGAGTTGAAATTATGGCAAAACCCTGGAGATGATCAGGTGGGAGGGTGTCAAAAAAAATATCTATGTAAGGTCTATGTAAGAATCACATTTCTAGCAGCTGACCTGGAGTTTAAATGTATGGATATCTCAGCCTCCTCATCAATCTTCAACCTTTCTTAATGGAAGAGCACTAAAGGCTCAGGCACAGGTTCAGTTTCAGGTTTAGGTTCAGGTTCAGGTTCAGATTCAGATTCAGGTTCAGGTTCAGATTCAGATTCAGGTTCAGGTTTAAAACATTCTTATATCAGCAGCAACAACTTGGATGTAAACAAGGTCCAGTTTTCTTCTCTGGTAGCAACCTTGACATGATGGTGAAATCTTAGATTCACATGACTGAAGTGACCAGAGATGCTGAAAAATCTGTTGGTGTGCTGTGTGTTGATCACTGATGCCACTGTGCAGCTCTCACAGGTAAACTGTTAAAGTAAACACAGCTGTGAACTCCCCTGTCAGACAGTGTGGACACGTCACCACCACTCCACCAGTACAGAACAGAACAGTGTTTGAACACAACCACAGCATCTGTGCACAATTCTCTCTGATTGGTTTAGAAAAACACTGGTTTCTTTAGCTTTATGTTTCCTCTGTTCCTCTCGTTTGTATTACTGTTCAAAAAGCTGAAAAAATCATTGCTGCTTTGCAGTCAGTTTGCTTCTTTGCTATTTCTGTACTGTAATTGCTTGTTGCCTAACAGCAACTATATTCACTGAGCTGTTATTGGACAGTTTATCTGTCTCACTCTAATTAAAAGTGTAACAAATGAGCCCTTTGAGGCTCAGAAAAAGCTTTTGTTGGATCCAAATCTCTGCTGCCTTTAGTTTTACTTTCCAGTTTCAATCATGAGCAAAGTGAATAGTTGAGGTGTTTTAAGGTTTTACAGTACCACAGTACAATGTAAATACAATGAGCTCAGTGAAGGTCAACGTCAATGAAGGTGACACTCATCATGAAAAAGAGCTGATGTTAGTATATAATTTTCAGCTGGTCATGGCATCATGTAAAGAGCTTTTTTAACAGTAACACACCATGAGTCACTGACTGACTGCTTTTGTACATGGTAATGCACTGTATTCCCTGCTCATCTCATGACCCCTGACGGCTACAGTACGCTGCTTTGTTACCAAACCAGAGGCAAGAAGGGGAAGAAGCATCAGACAACTTCAAACTGATTTTTTAAATCTTCAGAAATATGGTGAAAAAGGATCCTAAACAGTGTTTTGAACATATGAAAGCCATAGGCCTAAGGCACCATGAACTACAACATCCCCTTGTTTAAATCTATTTTAAAGGTCCCATATTCTATAAAGTGAGATTTCTATTTCTTTTTGATTACAAAGCAGTTCTAGGTTATATATTAACACTGTGATTTCAATCCTGTATATCAAAGTGCTCAGTCCACAGAGAAATGAACACAGCCTGTACTAAGAAACTGAGCCTTAAAATGAGCCGTCAGGACTCCTGTAACTTTGTGATGTCACAACAAAGCAGTCACTGCCCTCAGCCATGCCTCAAGCCCCACCCACCTGGACCCACCATCCAATCTTGCAGCATTTGGTTTCTGAGTGTTTAGCTGAAAGGTGCTAAATTTTTATTTGATCACAAAGAAAACAGTCACCCAATCAGAAGAGAGGTTCAAATCAGACAAATCAGACATTTAACTAATAAACAAACAAATTATTTCTCCTATACTAGAGCGGATTTGATGTAATTTAGCTGTGGATACCTACTTGTGTTGGAGAGTTAAGATGTTATCCAAAGCAGTGAAGTGAATGATATTTGTCATTGTATGATCACAGTTCAGTCTGTACTCAGTCTACCATGGCAGCAGCCTGCTCTACTGTAGGCGAATGGTCTCTAGTGAAGCAGGAAGCATTAGGAGAGGATGGGCAGCTACAGTTGTTATTGCCAGGACAGACTGAGGGCAGACTGGCAAACCTTGGCCGACTGTCTTCCACTGATGTAAATGCTCCTGCACAGAGCAAAAACTGCCTTCATCAACCCCAACGCAAACGCCTCGATAGGGTGGGAGCTCCGCAAAGGGTGGAGAGTGGAGGGAGAAGGGCGGAGGAGGAGGAGGAGGAAGGGGATCCAGGGACGAAATGAGGCTACGGTCCCAACCTGAACGAGAGAAGGTTAAGGTGTGTGTGTGTGTGTGTGTGTGTGTGTGTGTGTGTGTGTGTGTGTGTGTGTGTGTGTCTGGGACAGAGGAAGAGAAGGGACTCTGCAGTGTAACACAGATAAAGTGAGCACACACACTGGATTTGGTGATGGAAAGAGGAGAGGAACATAATCCAGGAAGAGACACGTCACACAAACAAAAGGATGAGAGAGATGACAGTGTGTGTTTAGTTTCAATCCCTCCTCATTTTCCTTCCTGGTCAGATCCTGATGTTCCTTTTATCTACCCCACTCTCCATTTCTCCCTCTATTTCTCTGTCTTATTCAGTTACTGGACAGAATGAGTGTGACCAGGCCGGGGTTGAAACCTTCCCAGGCTCCAGCTCCCTTAAAGAGGCCCACAGAAAGAGGAAAAACAGTGATGCATGTAATTTGCTCTACTGTTTGTGGTTTTTTTTTATCATTGGTGAAAAAACAAGACAATGGGATTTATCAACACAACAACGATTAACAGACAGAGACAAAATATGAAACAAAAACGAGCAGAGAGAAAGATACAAGGGTTGCGATTTGCACAATTTGTGCTTTTATAAATTGTTTTATATACTTTTTCTCCTGATCTAAAAGAAATTCAAATATTTGTTTTATGCTGCAAGAGGACATATGGTGAAGGAAAAGTTGTCGGACTCACCAGAGACTTGGAACTCTGTTTAGACGGCGGCTGAAACTGTCGTACATTGGTTGGGGTTTCCTTCTCGATGGAGTGTCTCCTCTGGGGGGTCTGACGCCTCTCTGGCTGAGGTGTGGAGGAGATGGGCAGGAACATGGGGGGAGCTGGTGTTCACAGACAGAAGATAAGAGATGTACGAGAGGGAAAAGAAGGCAGCTTAGATGGGCTCAAGTACAGATTTAAACAGACACAGCAAAGAGAAATCTTGGAACAACATGGCCGGTGGGGCTGTAAGATTAAAACTAATCGATCACTCTCAGTGTGTGGTTTAGTTGAACAGATGACTGAGCTGTGACAGGGATATAGAAATAATTCCTGACTCACTTTTCTTCCCCAGTGCAGACTCCGGGGATGTATCATCCATCAAAGATGTAGCCACACTGGAGCTGCTGGCTGACTTGCGCCCCATAAACTCATCCTGAATACATGGAATATACAAGCAACTCCATCATTATTTGCTCTGCACATGCCAGATGCAATTCTCCAAAAATCCCACACCCACACAATCCAAACAAACACAAACTCATACTGACATCGGAGTCGGAGCTGTCCAGCTCAGCGAGGCTGGGGGCCTTCAGGAGCCTTTTCCTCTGAGGTGCAGAATGGGATCCGGAGGGTTCGAGTCTGGGAGACGCTGTTCCATTGGTTAGAGACAGAGAGCTGGAAGTCCTCCTGCCCATGTACGGACTAAACTCATCTGTACAGAGCCACACAACAGAGAGTTATTCAGACATATGGAGAAAAAACACTTGAGACGAATCTCAATTCCTCTTATGATTCCTTGCATCCTTAATCTTCCCTCCAAAAAGGTTCTTTTCTGATAATGTGATTTATGAGGTGAGAGGAAAAGATGAATGCTGTTACAGAAGACTGAGTTTTGAGACCCATCCCAAGGGAAAAGAGGGGGAGGAGGGGTGAGTTAAGTTGGTCTGAGGGGAGGCAAAGGAGCAGGCCGGTGTTACACACAGAGCATGGATGCCTCTTTAATGAAATATTTAGACACTGAACTCCTAAAATAGGACCGTTTCTCCTGACATCTCTTCATGCTATATTTGTTGGGTGGAGCTAAACCCTTGAAACCAAATTCTCCAATTCACTAACAAGGTCATTGTGTACCGACAGAGCAGTCATTGGTCTAAACACAGAAATGCCAACCACATGCTGAGCTGCCTGACTCTAACTGTGATTTCTGGGAACCCAAAGTGAACAAATAAAAAAGAAAAACCTGAAAAGAGGGTTTGGAGGGAGGGGGTGTGGGAAGGGGAGACAAGCAAGTGCTGCAAAAGGGAGATAAAGAGTCGGAGCTGATAGGATCTATTGGATCCTTTCAGTCTCTTTCAGCAACCACATGAGCTGATCGTCTCAACAGGAGCTGTGTTTCTGCTTCTAACCGTCTCTCTACCCCGTCAGACACCTAAAGACAAACCAGCCGTATGTAGCCATAACTGTACACTCTACCTGTGTCTTGGCTGGGGCTTATATTCAAATATTCAAATAGAGGAGATATTAGTTTACAGCCAGGGAGGCAGACAGACAAGGCCACTGGGTTAAAGGTGAGCAAGGCCTTCTGAACCACAGCGGTGCTCATACTTTACCTAGTCCTGCCCGGAACAAATCCTGAGGCATACTGCGAGTTTTGCCAAAACCTAAAAGGGGACACCTCCTTCATTAGGATAACTACAAAATCATTTGCCTGTACCGTTAGATCCCGATGATCTGTGATGATCAATGCATTATCCTATCATTTAGTGTGCACATTTTAGCTGAAACATTTTTCTTTTTAAAAGAATAGTTTGATATTTGGGGAAATACAATCATTCTTGTCCCGTGTCTGGAGCCAGGAGGTGATCAGCCTGTGGAGATTTCAGGAGATCAGAGGTGTTGGTAGGTTCATTTTTCTTCTACTTTAAACAGAGCCAGGCTAGCTCTCCCACCCCCTTTTCCAGGATGTGTGCTAAGCTACGCTAATCACCTCCTGGCTCTAGCTTAATATTTACTGTACAGGCACAAGAGTGGTGTTTATCCTCTTATCTAATTCTCAGCATGAAAAGCAAATAAGCAAATTTCCCAAAATGTCCAACTATTCCTCTAGATTGTTGGCATGTTGAAGTTCCAGTTTTGGGGAATGAAAGAGACAAACAACAACCATCAAACAACAAAACAGACCCAGAAGAAGCATGGTACATCACCAGCAATCATGTAACAGTAGTGCTTTAATCTTGTGAGATGACCTTTTCCTTGAAGTCATATTTTTCTTGTTACAAGACAAGAGCTTTAATCATGGTCATTAAAGTGTTAGTGGGTATGTACAATCTCCCCATAAAATACAGAGCGAAGGAGGATCAAACGGCTCCCTCTGTACAACAGGGGAGGTTTGTACACACACACACACAACACATTATTGGACAGTATGAATGAGTGAGCATGAGGTGATAAAGCTTGTGGTGTGATGGGAGACACTGGCTGCAGCAGGAGGGAAGGTGGAGCATCATTCTGTGTGCAGCACATCAGGCGACACACACTGCACCCTGATCAGACTCCACATTACAGACCCTTTTGTATAAAGTAGATGACTCTTGGAGACACGGAGGAGACAGTTACTGTTCCTTTTCAGTCCTTGATTCGGGAGGCTGGCCGCTCAATTGTACTTGAGATTCACATCACAGCAGTGTGTGTGAGGGATGGTGTAGTCTGCAAAGTCAACGCTTTTCCTGAGTGTGTAGAGATCAGCGGCAACAACGACTGTATGAGCCGTCGACTCAACACTCCTCTCATTCAGTATGTTGTGAACGGCAACATTATTAAAAGATCTCAAATGTGCTGAGCTAACAGTAATGTTATTTCACAACTGCACATAAGCATAAGCTGCACTCAACAGGAGTAAATCTAAAGAAGAAGAAACAGTGATATTATACATAAAACTCAGCTGGATAATGTTACATAACTTAAACCATCACGGAGCATTAATTCAGTACCTAAACACTGGCTCCCTTCCATAGCACCCAGAGCAGCAAAGCCCTTTAAATATCCCAGTCCGCCTGTGAGGCAGTATGATGTGTTTGAATCAGCCAGGCAGAGTTTAATCTCCTCCTTTAGGACAGCCAGACGCTAATGGGAAGTTAGGATCCCCTCCTCTGACAAAAACCATGGACAGTGAGTAGCGTAAATGCAATCTGGCTCATGTTACTGAACAATAACAATCAGCTTGGTGTCTGTTATTTTGTAGAATTAAAAAATGGAGAATAACTTTTATTTTTCAAAAGAAGACATCAATAGCGAGACACACTTTTAAGTCAAAAATCAATGTCTTGTGCACTGTAATGAGATTTAATTGCAGTTTTAAGTTCATTTTAAGACACATGTTGATATATGCCCTGAAAGTGTTACTTGTCGCTCTGGTCAGTAATGACCACAAAGAAATCCCTTCCAAAGGCAATTTTCATGTAAGTGATGTGTAAAAAGACTATTTTTTATTCACTTATTTTCTCTGACTAAACACTGGCTAGTAGTGAGGGTAGTAGTGAGTAGTTGCCGATTTATGTGACATTATGTAAAGAGCTTGTGTGTAATAAGCTACAGCTCCAGACTACACCTTTTCAACCAGTACCGTTATGTTTTATTTCTAGCTCCTTTCTCTTTTTATATAGTGGATTTATCAGAGCTTTTCCACTGAAAACAGCTGCTGCTGGACACAAGGCTGGTGAGAGCCAAGGTTGTGGTCTGGAAAACCAAAACAAAGATGCTAAAACGCTTCATAAAGCCCTACAGATAATTCTCTGAGCATGTGTCACACCTTACACAGCATCCACTCAACTGATCCATTGTTAACATACACAGAGATACAAAAAAAACTTGTTTTTATTTAGATTTCTCATGTTTCATTTAATCTATTAAATTGTATTCTGTGTAAATTTTATTTCCCAACGCTGAGGTCTAGATGCTAAAATTTGTGAAACTATTTTATTGAGCAGCATATGAAATATCTGCCATGCGTTTTCAATTGCAGACCATAAACTCCAACTATGTAAGTTGTTAAAATTCCCAAATTTCCTGTATAAATACTGAGGATGTCACAGTGTCATCAGTTTGCTCTCATCAGTGTCCTTCCGCTGACCTGTGTCTCACATCACCATGTTTCACCTCCACAGGCCACAGCCCACCATCACCAACCACTGAAGCATGACATGAAATGTGTGCAGATGTGTGTGTGTGTGTGTGTGTGTGTGTGCGTGTCTGAGCTGGGAGAGCAGATGAGCAGCCACAACACAGAGGAGAACAGAAAGAGATAATAAAATAAAAATAAAAAAGCCAGGTAAGCAGCGAGGGAAACTTTACCTGACGCATCAAAACTGAAAGACATGCTAAGTGGCCGAATTACTGCAACGAGAAACAGTCATGGCATCGGGCGGTTATTGCTGTGATTAGAAATTAAGGCAAGACTTAATACATAAAAAGGAGGTCATCTTCTTGCAGGGGTATAACATGCTTATTGTCTAGTATCAGATCACTGAGATCTGGGAGATAATAGGATTTTAAATAGACCACAGCCAATGGTCAGAGATTACAGCCTTTCAGGAACAGTAATAGCTTCAGTATTGTTAGTGTTAATGGAATTGCAGACACTTAGCATTATTATTCATGTACAGCCTTCACTATATTGCAAACAATATAGTCAACAAAACAATAATAGGCATTAGTTGCAACACAAATATGAAAAGTTCGGCAGCATTAGCTAAAACAGCAAAGAGCAGAGGCACAAATAACAGTGTAGTAAATAATAGATAAGTCTGTTTGTTGTTGATTTGCACATGATGCTCAGCAGTTTGGAGGATCAGCTCCATACTTCATCATAAAAAAAAACATACTTTTTAGAGTGAAGTATGGTTTCATGTGCATGTGTGTGCAGCAAAGGTATAAAAATAACAAGAGCTGAGGCGAGTTTCCTTACCCAGCCTTCCCCTGCGGACTGGGTCAGGTGACGCCGGTCGAAGTTTCCTCTCCGCTTTGATTTCCTCCATAATCCGCTCATGCAGGGTGGGAGGAGGCTGAGTCTGCGGCTTCAGCTTGCGAGCTGACACCTAGCACAGATGATGACAGGTGAAGGATTCGTAATGACACAGAGTAATTAGTGTGAAAGACAACAACTGGCGAAAACAGAGAGCCGGCGGGCCTGATCCTCAGCACCTCCTCATCTCCTCCAGTGGCCTGCTGAAACAGCACCTGCTCCTTCTGATGGAAGATTCCTATCAACAGAGAACTGATGAACGCAGCGTTTCACTGACGTCTCACTGCAGTGAAAGCTGCAACAGTCATGTTTTTACCAACAGGCTGCACTTGTTTTTTAATGACAAGGACAAATATGTTTAACATAAATTAGAGACAGAGTGTATATTGTGTAGTTTGTTTACCAGAGAGCACAAGCAACTGTAAAATGTCCAGCTCACTTCATATCTGCATCACAATTCTCAAATATCAAATATCAACTGGGGTCTGTTTTTTTTTTAATATTCATTTCACAATCAACATTTTACATAGCATCAGTATTATTACAAATAGATTCACATATGCTTATCCTTTCAAAACATTCTGCAGTGTGTTTGATAATCATTTCATAGCCAGGCTCCTCCAGAGGTCTTGTTTTATAACAATAGCTTTAATTATTTACAGCTGAATATGGGAGCTTTCACATTAGATACTACAAAAGGTTAAAGGGGGAAGGAAAAAGGGAAAGAAAACAAAAAGGATAAAGAGCAAGCTCATAGATGCAAAAACACATTACATCACATTATTTATTGGATCAAATCAGTTAAAATACTCAGTCCACAGTGTATAATTCTATCAGTTCACTCAGAATGAGTGCCTCTGCTTTTAGCACTTCCTTGTGAAAGCCTTTTTACCTGCTGCCAGAATTATTTGTATCAATTCATTATTGATATATTCCACCCTTCAAATGAGAGGTCAACCACATACACAGCATCACATCTAAAAGGAATGTGGACCACAAATATGTTAATAATGTGTTTATGAACTTCCTTACAATAAAGCACTAACCTGGCAACTGTAGACAATATGGAAATGATTGGTGTTACTTAACCCACACAGTCTCTAACATCTCCCACCACTTCCCTGATGTAATTTAAAAAACCTTATAATATTTTTCCAACAGATTTCCATGTAGTTGAACTAGCATGAGGGGTATAATTGAGTCCTGGAAATAGTCTCGTACAGACTAGACTATTTCCAGTATAATGTATTTATACATTATAATGAACTAGCTAATGCAAGTAAGGTAATAAAATCTAAAATTAGTCAAAGGTATTTTGGTTTATTAGCATTAAATGTGTTGTTTTTTATAAAGTGTTGTATCTGAGTTTAGATTCAGGATGATAACTGCATAAACTACATCAGACATGTTTACTGATTAAAAGGCAGTGCACTGGTCTATTCTCACTGATCAAGGTTTTCATTGGCTGTGCATGGATGGTGTCTAGTATGATATTTAAAACCTCTGCCTTTAGTTGTACTCACAGGGTTGAGAGGTGGTCTGGACCTGATGAACTCCAGGATGACCTCATGAGCGCTCTTCTTTAACCTGGGTGGGATGTCTCCATTCACCTGGAACAACAGCCAACACAACAGGGTATAAAACAGCATGACTGAAAGAGAGAAACTGCTTGATCCCTTAATTACCTTATAAGTACTCATGCAAACCTAGCTCACAAATAATGCTTTTCACAAGGTTATTTATTAAGCAGTGTGTGACATTGATTTGATCAATTGTTTACTCTGTAAAAAATAAAAATATAAAAACATAAAAAAAACAACTGTGAAAAATGTTCATCTCAATGTGATGTGTAAGATATTCAATTGAAATTGATATTAAAGGCAGCAAATTATGCAGCAGCTGTTTGATGTAATGACTTATACAATCAACTGAATTGAATATGACTACTTGATTAAACTGACTGATGCCAATTTGCATATTGCAACATGTATGGCTGAGATTAATCCAAAACAGCCGATGACGTAGCACTGTTTTCCATGACCATCGTGTTACAGCTGACTGAAACAACAGTGGCATTTGCTTGTATGTGTTCTCTGAATTGGACGCTCACCATGACTTTGCGCAGTTTGTAACGTTTGGACCTGATGTCGTCCATGAGCATCTCATAAGGAGTGAGCTGGTACTCGATTGGCAGAGGGTTGTACTGACGCTCCTGCACCTTCTTCAGCTTGACTCCTTCACGCAGGTCCCTCATCACCTGGACCCAGAATCGAGCCTGACGGAGGAAGCAAAGGGCAGCATGGGAAAGAAGAAGCAGGGAGCCCAATGACCCTTTGAATGTGAATGTATGTGGACAATAGCAATCATCTGTGCTCTGACCTCTCTGTGCACACAGAATAAGGAGGGTTCATCAAGGGGAGTGGTTCTATCCACCTCAACATGGTTCCTGAGAGGTTCTTTTATCACTGCCTATTTAGAGTGGTACATGCATTTGTATAGATGTCTTTATGTAAACATGCAGTGATGAAGAATAGTTGATATGACACCAAAAAACACCCCCTGAGCTTTAGGTTAGTAAGACTTTGATATGGAGAAATGATGAGATGAAGCTGGAGGTCCTGTTGCCTACCCAGTCAGCATTCTGCAGCTCGTTCAGGTCTCGACCGGGCTCCCCTGACGACTCCTCCATCTTACGGAGGTTCTGGTGAAAGGAAAAAGAGACAGTTTGGATATAGAGGAAGAAATGAAAAGACAGTGTGTGGTATCAGGAAAGAAAGAGGCTATAAGGGAAAAAAAGAGACAGCACATGTGTCATGTTGTGACCCTCACACTCCCCAACTCTTTAATGTGTAAACACGAGCATGTAAGCAATGTAATTGTGAGTTAGCAAAGCAACCTGCAATGTTTTACCAACCACTATTTACATTTACTTGAAAGAAATTTTGACATACATTATTCTATTATTATTTTTTTTTAGAAGCACCTTTGCCTCACAGAGCTGCTAGCTTGTTCCCGAACAACCCGTATCAGCCGTCAAACACAAGAGAAAACCTCAACACAAGTTCACTTTTTCTGTGAGGACATGTCCCTGTTTTCAGGCAGTCAACAGTAAACCCAGCTGCTCCACCCTGACACCCGTGTGAACCTGCACAACGTGAGGCCATTAGACTGTTGGACAACACTGTGGGCCGGACCGACAGCCTGTCTGTGGGAAACAAGGAGCTAAACCTGCAGTCCTCTGCTGCTGCTGTCAAAGTTCAATGAATAATGTGTGTGTGTGTGTGTGTGTGTGTGAGAGAGAGAGAGAGAGAGAGAGAGAGAGAGAGAGAGAGAGAGAGAGAGAGAGAGAGAGAGAGAGAGAGAGAGAGATGGATAAGGAGATGGAAACAAGATGTAACAAAACGTGTGCAAGCATTTTAAAGCAGTACACAAACAGAAACTATGTTTATTGTGGTTCATATTTGTGGTCTTCTTTTCACGTCACAGCAGAGGTGGGTTTGATAAGACAATCATGGGAGTCTGCCCAGCTGATCTCAAAGTCCCCACCCCACTGGGGAAATCACAATCCAACATCACCCTGCCAGGGAACAGCTGCCTCCACTGGACTGCAGGCTCAACGCATCAGTTACATAATGTCCCTCATAACATAATGCATTTTTCTGCATCATAACTCTGCATGCCTACAGTACATACAGTAGCCCATTTACACAAGGTTATGCTGAAGTGCTTAATGGCTTATAACAGCCCATTAAATTAAAACATGGCTAATACAGCCAGTGAAGAGCGTAAAGAGAGATTAGTGCGTTTGCTTTGAAACCCCATTATCTCATTGGTATGAGCAGCATGACTCCACATCACATCAAAGCCACATATTTCCATTTCAAAAGGTTGATTGAGAAGTGTTCTCTGCACGTGATGGAGACGGCATTTTAATTAAAACAAACCTCGTGTGGACAAAACCAACAGTCTTACTGCTACAAGTCCTCATGAATAATTAGGGCAATTACCAACTATGTCTACGGCCCCATTTTTTCTAGTTGGTAGCTCTGCTCTATGTGTTATTTGTTTTTAGCTCTCAACAGCACTAAACCATGAGCAAACAGGAGCCAGAGTTGTTTCTGTGAATCACCAATAATTCAACAGCTTCTGTGAATCTCCAGCAGCAGGAGGCGTCTTTGTGGAGAGACAAAGCAACTTGGCTGTTAGCAGTGGACGGACAGAGATGGACCCATCTGCCAAACAGACTGGGGGGTGGGGGTGTGACGGCTGCTTATAGCCCATCTCACTCCTGGGTATCTCACACCACACACACACACACACTTTATATATGTTTATGTAGCTATATTAACAGAGTGACAAAATCACACAAAAGATACACACCACACCCATGAATCCTGCTCACACAGTGTATGACTGAGTGCGTCCATGTGTTCATGAATATGTAGTCACACACACACACACACACACACACACACACACACACACACACACACACACACACACACACACACACACACACGGTTTTCCCATGGTGTTTATTGCATTTTTAACTTATTTGAGCAAAATGCTAACATCAGGATGCTCATATACTCACACTCACACTGACAATGCTGGCAGATAATGATACATGAAAAATTTGAGAATCATCAAAGTGATTACAAATCATGCTGTAGAGCAGTGGTTCCCAACCTGTAGGTCAGGGCCCACTAGTGGGCCATGGCAGTATTGCAAGTGGTCCAACAAATCATTTGCAAAACAGTACAATTTTGGTAAAAAGGTGTCATTATGAAAAAAAATTAAAATGAAAATGAAAACACAAATAATGTTTTTAAGTGTTTTAAAATGAAGGAATCTTTAAAAATGTTTAAAACTCCTTTCATTGTGTTTTTCATCTCATTTTAAGGCCCATCACTGTGGTAAGCCAATGATAGGAACTTTTATGTTTTCACTGGCTGGACCACATCAAATACTTGTTTGCTATCTCAGTGTGACTGTGTGCTCATGATTGTTCAATCTTTATCATTTAAATAAAAAGGGCTCTGAGAACGTATTATTTGGCCTCTGTATTGTCACGAGGTCAGATCTGGGCTGAGATTTTCATGTGGGCCATGAGCTGTAGAGGCCTTGAATGTCCGCACATTCATGTCATGGTAATCCACGTAATAGTGGACACACAGACAGAAGACTGAGGGACTGATGTAGCCATCAGTAAAGCCATGGCATTAGTGTGGCTAAAACGGGGAATAAGATTCAACCAACAAAGCAGGATAAAATAATAATAATTGTGACACAGTGTTTGCTTTTCTTAAGAATAAGTTTTCAAACAGGATGTTTTATTTGTCTTACATCAGTTTAAATTCTTGTGAGAAAGAAAGACATGTGTCAGTCTGTTTTAAGAAGTGCTCTATGAAATAACAAACATAGTGATGTTGATCTAAAAAGACTGCAGTATCTACATTTCCTCCTTTTTAAGCTTCTTTCTCAGCACTCTCCACCCTGCAGTACGAGTCCTCTCTCTCTCTCTCCTCTCTATTTTCTAGCAGAGAGTTATGTAACCAACCAAATCCCCTTTATTCATTCAGATGCATTACGCACACTAAAAGGGCAGCAGCACTAGTGCATAGCAGGAAGGAACCCTGAGGTGGAGGACACACACACAAACACACACACAAACACACACACACATACACACACACACACACACACACACACACACACACACCCCACTCCTCATGGGAAATGTTCCAACCCACAGCTGAGCTCCAAAATGTTTCTGAAGGAAAACAAAGTTCAGAATGACGCCTGCACGTCTTCATGAATGGACAGAAGAACAAAAAATTAGAGAGCCTGTGTGACCACAGAATGTGGTTTTGTGTTAAGAGGAACAGCCTCAATGTGAACTTGGGGAAAATGAAAATGAGTCAATAATGCATCTGTGATGAGAGAATCACACTATCAGCTCCTATTCATTTTCATTGAGCAACAATTCAAATCTATTCAACAAGTGGAAATCAGTGATTAAGACGCATTTTTACTGTTGAAATGAAATAGTCATGCAATTTTTATTCTCCATTATCTGCAAATGGAGCCTGAAAGTGATTCTGTGCAGTGTGTCCCTGCTAATCACCGATCACTGAGGAAAGTCTTTGTGAATATGAACACATGATCCATAACAGACAGCATGCCATTAATGCATCGAGGGGGCATTAATCCTTTGTGGTATGTGGGCAAGTTGGAAACAAGACCCTCACACATGACTGTTTTTTATCATGCCTGTCTGAATATCACCTCTGAGAGCCTGAACTCAGTACATTTGGCAGAGTGAGAGTCGGCATGTCTCCAGCTATTGTCATCTCTGTCTGTCATGTACCACAGACATGTCACTCCCTCCTCACAGTGGCCCAGTTCAACCTGTCAGCCAGCAGGGTGTTCGAGCACAGCTGTCTCAGACTGTTAGGACAGTACAACCCTTGGTCAGTTTGTGCCAGAGCTGCTGATGACTAGCTTTTTGTGCTGTTACGTGCCACGCAGGGGCATAGTGTTTTTTCTTTGTTGTTGTTTTCCTCCTCCCTCTGTTTCCTGTTTTCTCCCTCACCTAGTTTCCCTCTAGGTGCTGATGAGATGATTGGATTGCACCTGAGCAGACTGGAGGACGGTTTATTGGTCCCCAGGCGGTCTGAGTGGCCAATCATCTGCCAGGGAGTTGACATAAAGGGGAGCCTGGATGAGGAGATCTTGCTCGCATTTTCCCTTGATTGCCCTACCAGACTGCCTGTGTTGTGTCGTGTTGACTACGATTGTTATTTCAAGGTTTGTGTGGGGGAGAAAGGATAGGTAAGTTGGGGGTACCCTTTACATTTCCACCACGTAGTTTTGTGTTGTCTCCAAACACTAGGTTAGTGGTGGGTGCCACCCTGTGTTTTTGGTTTAGATCAGATTTGACAGGTTTTCTTTTGTGTATTTTGTTTCAGTCAGCAGTTAGGGGTAGGCCTCATTCTGTTTTATTGGTTTTCATTCCTTTGGCACACCACCTTCACCTCTCTCCCCCCACATTTGTTAACCCCGCTTGGCGTTTTGTGTTAAAGTTTTACGTTTGTACAATAAATAATCAAACTACCCTCTGGCTCATTAAAAAACCTTGATTGTCCTGTTTACTGTCCCTGTTCACCCCTAGACTCCACCAAAGGGACGTAACAATTGGGGGCTCATCCGGGATACTATTTCCCTGAGCTGTAAGACGATCAAGAGTTTTGATGAGTCATTGTTGTTTCGGCAAAGAGTACGAGAATGGGTTTTGATCTGCAGGACTTTATTGAGAATCCCAGTTTTGGTAAGGTAGATTTATGTCGCAAGGATGATTTACTGTCTATAGCAGCACACTTTAAAATTTCAGTACAAAAGTATGGCATTAAAAAGGAAATCAAAAACAAGATATTGGAAAAGCTAATTGAGTTAAATGTCCTCACGGTCCCAGTAGACGATACACAGCCTAAGGCTGAGAGTTCTCTTGATGGTGTTTCTTTTGCTAGATCAGGTGTTTCCTCTCCTAGAGATGAAGGGGAACAGGTTGCACTGGCTACTCCTACAGGGCAGATGGCTGAATGTGAGGCTCCTCCTGCTACTTTGCCTCGTTTTGAGCCTTTCTCTCCAGGGTCCCATGGATCCAGTATGGATGCCAGGCTGAAGGTTCGCTTAGCTCGCCTTCAGCTAGAGGAAAGGGAGAGGGTGCGTAAAGCAGAAAATGACCTTCGACTCCAGGTACGCAGGCTTGAAATAGAAGCTGAAAAAGAAGTCAAGTTGCGGCAGCTTGAAGTAGAGGCCCTGAGAATTTCTTCTGGGCAGACGTTGCCACATTCATCAGAGAAATCTGCAATTTCACACACAAACCTTTACAAACAAGGTTTTGATGTTAGTAAAAATGTAGCTTTAGTGCCGACATTCCGGGAGTCAGAGGTTGACTCCTACTTCAATGCATTTGAAAGAATTGCTACTGCGTTAGACTGGCCTAAGGACATGTGGCCTATCCTACTTCACTGCAAGCTAGTAGGTAAAGCACAAGAGGTGGTGTCATCTCTCTCTTTAGAGGAAAGCTTGCAATATGATGTGCTTAAGGAATCGATTCTGCGTGCTTATGAACTTGTGCCAGAGGCATACAGGCAGAAATTCAGGAACCATAAAAAGTCCAGTGGGCAAACCTTCGTTGAGTTTGCACGGGAAAAAGGTGTTCTCTTTGACAAGTGGTGTTCTGCTAACGGGGTTAAAGAGAGTTTTGAATCCCTTCGCCAGCTAATGCTATTGGAAGATTTTAAGAATGTTTTACCAGAGAAAATGGTGGTGTTCCTAAATGAACAAAAGGTAGCTACACTGCCTAAAGCTGCTGTCTTGGCTGATGAATTTGTTCTAACCCACAAAAGCGTGTTTTTGTCTTCCTCCCGCTCAGAAAGAGTTTTAGTATCACATCCTGGAAGACCTGATCCTGGCCACCCTCCTTTAGGGAAAGATAAGGGCCCACCATCACCTCCCCGTGAGGCTCGTGAATGCTTTTATTGTCATAAAAAAGGGCACATTATTGCAGATTGTCTCACTCTGAAACGTAAACAGTCACAGCCTAACTTACCACAGCCTAAAAGCATGGGCTTAATTAAGACTAAGCCACCAGGCACTGAAAGGTCACAAAATGACATTGAACCTGATTCCTGTTTCAAACCCTTCATATTGGAGGGCTTTGTCTCACTTACAGGGGATCCAAAAGAGCAGCTGCCAGTAAAGATGCTGCGAGACACAGGAGGCTCTCAGTCCATTATCCGAGAAGGTATATTACCTCTGTCCTCCAAGTCATCCTGTCATTCAAGTGCAGTCATTCAGGGGGTTGGAATGAATTTCATACCTGCTCCTTTGCACCGTATTCATCTTCAGTCTTCCTTGGTTAATGGATTCTTTAACGTTGCTGTACGACCTGCTTTGCCCATTAATGGTGTCGATTTTATACTGAGTAATGACCTAGCTGGGGGCAAGGTTATGCCAGTCCCTGAAGTAATGGACCATCCTGATTTGAACGTGGAGTCTGCCAACACCTCACAAACACTTCCTGATATTTTTCCTGCTTGTGTGGTTACCAGAGCCCAGTCGAGAAAATATGGCCTTGACTTATCTGATTCTTTTCTGGGTGCAGAACAGTTTCCTGATGTAGTGACTAAGTCCAACAGTCCCTCCGAGGCCGAGCCAGTGGACATTATGTCATCTTCCCCCAGTCCAGGGGTTGAAAACTTGCCAGCCACCAGAAAGGAATTCATCACGGCCCAACGGGGTGATATCACTCTCATCAAATGTCACTCCTCTGTTCTTAGTCAGGAAGCCGCAAAGCAGAAGAAAGTGGCCTACATCCTTGATAATGGACTGTTGATGTGCCGCTGGGCTAGTGATGTGTCAGAGGATGAGGACTGGGGCGTGGTTTATCAGGTTGTAGTGCCTACAGTTTATCGTTCCCAGGTGCTATCCTTGGCTCATGATCACCCATGGTCGGGACACATGGGGGTCACAAAAACCTATAACAGGGTCCTTAAACATTTCTTCTGGCCAGGACTGAAATCTGATGTTGTTCAGTACTGTCGTACTTGTCATGTGTGCCAACTTGCTGGTAAACCAAATCAGGTGATCCCCCCTGCTCCTCTCTGTCCCATTCCAGTAACAGGTGAACCCTTTGATAGGGTGATTGTTGATTGTGTAGGGCCGCTGCCGAAAAGTAAAACTGGGAATCAGTTTCTATTAACTATAATGTGTGCTTCCACTAGGTTCCCAGAAGCTGTCCCACTGCGGAAAATCACTGCTCCAGTAATCACCAAGGCCCTGGTAAAGTTCTTCTCTGTGTTTGGTCTGCCAAAGGTGGTCCAAACCGACCAAGGCACCAATTTTAAATCCAAGGTGTTTGCACAGGCCCTGAAATCTTTAGGCATTAATCATGTAACTTCTAGCCCTTACCATCCGGAAAGCCAGGGGGCACTCGAACGGTTCCATCAGACCATGAAATCCATGCTGCGGAAGCACTGCAATGACTCCCAGAAGGATTGGGATGATGGTGTCCCCCTTGTTCTGTTTGCTGCCCGTGAAGCAGTACAGGAGTCACTGAGTTGCAGTCCAGCTGAACTAGTGTTTGGACGTGAGGTCAGAGGTCCATTAAAAGTCCTTAAAGAACATCTGTTCATTCCAGAGCAGAAGGTCAAAAGCATTCCAGAGTATGTGGCCAAGCTCAAAGAGCGCCTCCACCTGGCCTGCTCTTTGGCTAGGGATGCCCTGGCCTCTTCCCAAATAAAGATGAAGCAACACCATGACCAGAAAGCAGTGGCTCACTTGTTTCAACCAGGTGACAAGGTTTTGATTCTCCTACCTGTACCTGGCTTTGCTCTCTCCACTAGATTTTCAGGTCCGTATGTGGTAGAGCAAAAACTGAGTGACACCAACTATGTTATCAAAACCCCTGACCGCAGGCGACAGACCAGGGTGTGCCATGTCAACATGATGAAACGGTACCACTCCCGAGAGGCTAAAGATGGGCCATCAACATCCTATGGTGAGACTGTTGTCTCACCTATGGCATCCATCTCCGAGGGGAGCTCTCCTGCTGCTGATGATGGCTTAGTGATGCGTAATGCCACACCACAGGGGGCAAGACTAACTAACACTGAGGTATTGTCTGATTTGCCTCACTTTCTGTCTTATCTCCTTGATAACCAGTATGCTGACATTTCGAGGCTTATATCCGATTTTCCAGGCCTTTTCAGTGACATTCCCTCCCAAACTCCTGCCATCACTCATGATATTATTTTGACTAACCCTATGCCAATCAAACAGCAGGCCTATCGGGTTAATCCAGCCAAAAGAGAAGCCATGAAAAAGGAGTTTGAATATCTGGTACAGAATGGATTTGCAGTACCTTGTCTCCTGGATACTAAATCTGATGGAAGTCCAAGATTTTGTACTGACTTCCGCAAGGTTAATGCTATCACTGTCCCAGACGCACATCCATTGCCTCGTATTGATGATTGTATTGATGAGATCGGTCCTGCAAAATATGTTAGTAAACTAGATATGTTAAAGGGATATTGGCAAGTTCCTTTAACCCGTCAAGCCTCCGAAATATCAGCTTTTGTAACCCCTGACAGCTTCCTCCAGTACACGGTTATGCCCTTTGGACTGTGTAATGCTCCTGCTACCTTTCAGAGGCTAGTGAATAAAGTATTGGGGGATGTTCCTAACTGTAAGGCCTATCTGGATGATATTGTTGTGTTTTCTGAGGACTGGGTCAGCCACATGACCATACTGAGAGAAGTTTTCAACCGCCTGTCGGCTGCATCTCTGACCTTGAACCTTGCTAAATGTGAGTTTGGGAAGGGTACTGTTCTCTATCTTGGTCAACAGGTTGGTCAAGGACGAGTATGTCCTGCGAATGCCAAAATCACGGCCATTGCTGAGTTCCCAATACCATCTGCCAGGAGGGAGCTGCGTCGTTTCCTTGGGATGGCTGGGTACTATCGACGTTTTTGCAAGAACTTTTCCTCTGTGGCAGCCCCACTGACAGCTTTAACCAGTCCCTCAAAGCCCTTTGTTTGGTCTGGTGAGTGTCAACAGTCTTTTGATAACCTAAAAGGTCTACTTTGTTGCACTCCTGTTCTGTCTGCCCCGGATTTCTCTCTGCCCTTTAAACTGGAAGTTGATGCCAGTGCAGTTGGGGCTGGGGCTGTGCTTCTGCAAGAGGACGACCAAGGCATCGATCATCCTGTGAGCTACTTCTCTCGCAAGTTTGACAAACACCAACTCAAGTATTCCACCATTGAGAAAGAAGCTCTTGCACTCTTGCTCGCCCTCCAGCATTTTGAGGTTTACCTAGGGTCAAGTGCGAAGCCTATCAAGGTCTTCACTGATCATAATCCCCTGGTATTCCTTCAAAGAATGTACAACCACAATCATCGTCTTATGCGTTGGTCCCTGATTGTTCAAAATTACAACCTTGAAATAAATCATAAGAAGGGATCAGAAAATATCATTGCTGATGCACTATCACGTGCTGTATAGTTAGGTAGGTTGAGATGTAGTATGGTTCCAAACATTATGTTTGGACTTGTATGGGTGGGGGTGTTACGTGCCACGCAGGGGCATAGTGTTTTTTCTTTGTTGTTGTTTTCCTCCTCCCTCTGTTTCCTGTTTTCTCCCTCACCTAGTTTCCCTCTAGGTGCTGATGAGATGATTGGATTGCACCTGAGCAGACTGGAGGACGGTTTATTGGTCCCCAGGCGGTCTGAGTGGCCAATCATCTGCCAGGGAGTTGACATAAAGGGGAGCCTGGATGAGGAGATCTCGCTCGCATTTTCCCTTGATTGCCCTACCAGACTGCCTGTGTTGTGTCGTGTTGACTACGATTGTTATTTCAAGGTTTGTGTGGGGGAGAAAGGATAGGTAAGTTGGGGGTACCCTTTACATTTCCACCACGTAGTTTTGTGTTGTCTCCAAACACTAGGTTAGTGGTGGGTGCCACCCTGTGTTTTTGGTTTAGATCAGATTTGACAGGTTTTCTTTTGTGTATTTTGTTTCAGTCAGCAGTTAGGGGTAGGCCTCATTCTGTTTTATTGGTTTTCATTCCTTTGGCACACCACCTTCACCTCTCTCCCCCCACATTTGTTAACCCCGCTTGGCGTTTTGTGTTAAAGTTTTACGTTTGTACAATAAATAATCAAACTACCCTCTGGCTCATTAAAAAACCTTGATTGTCCTGTTTACTGTCCCTGTTCACCCCTAGACTCCACCAAAGGGACGTAACAGTGCATACTGATATTTCTTACGTTGGGTGTGATGGGAAAACCTCTACTTTAGATAATAAATTTGTTCATCAATAGAAAATGCATAATGTGAACATGAAAAATGAAAAATTAAAGATGTGTAAGGTTTCTTTGAGCTATAGCTGCTGTCAGGAGTGAGCCTCTGTTATATGGACATTACTGGTTAAATGATCTTTAATATTTAACAAAATACCAATTATCTTGTTAGTAACCCTTAACGTACCCCAGTGTACACACCACCGGGCAGACAGTAACACACAGGAGGATGCTCAGTTCAAAGTTTCACATTAACTTAAATAATCAGATTATCATATATTTCATTATCATGAATTCATTCCCATTAAAACACCTTTGAAATCTGTTTTTATCTGCTACATATTCAGTATTTGGTGCTGACTTAATAATTTGCACTGAGCAGATGTCACCTCCACTCTCACTCTTGTGCTATTTTAATGGTGTGACAGGTGCTGAGAAATCACTGCACCACTGTTTCTGTTTCAGTCAGACACCTTGATTTTGTACTAAAACATCCCTCAGATTTTCACATTAATATTAAGGTGGAATTGGCATGTATTAAGTAACTTAAAGGGATAAAACCCTGAATGTGACCGTAAAAAGACTGAAGTAAAGCCTTTAATTTTTTTTGACTGGGACCTTTAATAGCTTAAGGTTCATTTAAGTGGCCAGGCCCCTGATCCTTCAAATGAGGGGACATTTGAGGAATTGAATTCAGTGAAATGTGTTTTAAGGATTGTAGACCTGAGTTTCTACTTAGTGTAAACCATCTAAGACATGCGTCAGGCTCTGTCCACTTTTTCCTGCATGTAATAATCAATGAGTAATACATACAGATAATGAGAATCAGCTGTGAGGCAGTTATTGAGTGCTTTGTCATAGCATGAGTAATATAGGATATGAACTGATGTGTCCATTCACTTCTTTATCCACAGTCATTACCACGGATGCCTTTCAGAATCAGCTCTGTCACATGGGAAACATGGCTGTTTGTCTGACTGCTGGCCACATGTCTCCGTTATGTCCATGCCTATTACTCGCTCATATCCAGCCCTTTCTCTGTAAGTGACGGTTAATCACTGAAACAGGAAAGATGGCTCCCTCAGACGTGACTGTTACGCTCCGCTGAACCTTTAATACACCAAAGCAGGGAGGAAACTGCAGTCACTTGGACTGGTTTATAGTTATTACATAAGAGGTGTTTTCTTTGTTAAAGGCTTAAAGTTGAATGCTGTTGTATCTACTAACTATTGGAATAAAACCAGCAGTCCCACGGTGCTGACATTGCCCCTGTCAGTGATGTGAAATTCATGTTGATTAGTGGGGTGTATGTGGCATGTACGGTCACAGTGCTAAATCTCCTGAAGTGATGCCTTGCTACGTCCTTCATGGGCTGCATAACGGTCAGTGATCATCTCATAACCCTTCACTAAAGGGGACCCCCATAACTCATATGCAGTAAGCTTAGTTTGTGTTTTTTACATAATGTGTTGTCAACACAAATCTGACGGTTTCAACTGCAACTAATGTCTGAGAAGAGCTCTATAAGCCCACAGCCTTGATGCTGATGATGATGATGATGATGATGATGCTGATAATGATGATAGAGACCCACCTCTTTGGCACTCTTGATCTTCGCCAGGAAAGTGCGTAGCTCCCTGGTTTCTGTGTACAGAGCCCGACACACTGCCTGGTAGTGACTGGGGGCATCTGATAGGCTGGGCAGATGAGCAGTGCACAGCTACAGGGAAGTCAGTGACACAAAGAGAAAGAGACATTTTCAGTGCACACTTCACACAACTGCACTTATTACAAACTTGATACAGAAGTGATGCAGGAAAATTCACAGAGTGCAACACAATGCAGTTTCCTGAAACCAATGCCCATCAATATCCATTTTATTTTGATATTACCATCACCTACTCAGTGAAGGTATTTCACATTATGTAAAGCACCCTCTGACAGCCATGTTTGATGACCACACTGCTTGGTCTTTTAAAACATTGTGTGCTGGGGCTGTGACATTGTATTTGTGTAGGTTACTTTCAGCGTCCAATCCACTACAAAATGAAGCAATCCCATAGAAGCCAGAGTGATATGAAATGTGATTGCTTAGGTTAATTTTCCTGCTGGCTTGTTAGCTGACAATGCTAAAACACAACTGTCAGTCAGATGAGGCTGCTCTTCCCCAGCAGTGACTCAGATTGCTTTGGGAAGAACAAAAGAGGCTGCAGGGCAGTTTCTGTATCACAATAACCTAAATTTAGGCCCAAATACAAATGATCAGACTTTCATTTCATGTCTAGTCTGGGCCACATTTGCACTTTGTCAAGTCTCCTCTGCACCTCCATGAGACAGTGACATCAAACTGTGAAGCCTTGCAATGAGATCTCAGTGACATAGCACAAAGACAAAATACCCAAAAGCATTTGTAAACAACTGTTTTCGACTGCCGAATACAATTGACAAGACAGCCATGTCTGAGGTCAGCCATGCTGCTGCCACACACACCAACAGCTATGACAGAATATGTCCTTGTCTTTCTCAGAGGAGCAGAAGGTGCGCTGGGTTAATGCTCTTGGCATCTATTTGTCTAGATGGCATTCCAGTTAGAGAGAATTTCACTAAACACAGAAAATAACAGAGTGACAACCTTAAGTGTGGGAAAATGTTGTATCCAGGGTAAATGAATATGTTGTTGTTATTTTGGCACAGAAATGCATGTGGTTACATTAACTGAATAAATGTGGCACCGAGTTAAAAACAATTTATTGTGTCAACCAGGGAGAGTACAGTAGGACGAAAGGTAAACTGAGGGAGCACAGGGAGTGAATGGACTGAGGGGAAGAAATACAGTGACAACAATTCAAACTGACAGCCAGCGAGCCACTGGGCCAGCCAGACTGCCACACTGCTCTGAAGCATCTCCTTGGAGAGCAGAGTTGGTGAGTATTTGTGTGGTTTGGTCATTATGTAAACAGTATGAGGCCATGTGAGGACTGACACAGTGACTCTCTGCTCCACTGGACAACAGATAACCGACGCCTCACAGAGGGTGAGGCTGGTTCAGAGTTCAGTGTTTAACATTTTCATTTTCTTATACACAACTTTTCCTGAGCAGTCAACCTCTGACATTATCTGTCCCCGGAAGCCTTTGTATTTACATTTAAAGCTACCTTTACTTCTACTCCACCACATTGTAGAAAAATGTTTAGTTAATTCAAAATGACCATTTTTGTCTAAAACATATGATGAGATTACTACATATGATGCTTTTTTATGTAATAAATACTCAACAGTATACTGTATAAAGTAAATCAGCTCAACCTCAGCCAGATAAAACATTTAAATGCTTACAAGTTGACATGCCAGTAATAATAACTCAATTATCTAATTATTATTAATTATTAATAATAATACATCAATATACCACTCTAAAGGGAACCATATCACATGTACTCCTGCTTTAAACAGATTTTGTATACACACTTTCTTAAATGAACTTATCAAAGGGACTATTTGTGGAACGTGGTTTCTTGCCGGCAGCAGGTGGTGGCAATTGTTGCTTGAAAAGAGCTTCGGCCGTTATTGTGTTTACAAGACAAGAGGTTATAATCTTCAGGGCAGATTGGAGGCTACTCGTCACCATCGGAAAGAGAAGAGAAGGGCCAGGGCTAGCTGGTTAGCTGGTTAGCGGGTTAGCATGCTAACCTCAGTATAAGTATGATGTGATAGAGACAGGAGTTAACATTGGCGTTGCTTTCAATCACTGAAGACAGCTCTTGGTGAGTAAAGAAATGAAGAAAATGAATATGTTTCTTCTAGACTGGTAAGTAAACTATTAATGCTGATGTTGTTATGTGGCAATAGCAAAACTTCTAGAGGAAGTAAGGGATGTAAATACTGTACTTCTTTCAGTACTGAAATCTATCAATTCAGATTCCTCACAGATGTTGTAGTGAAACATTTATCAGTTAAGACTAATATTTCTTAATATGAGTCAGTTTCACTGGACCATATTCCACATTTCATGCTTGATTATATACAGTATGATTTTTTGATACAGATGCTCAGATGTGATGGGACATGGAAAAATATACTGTGTAGAATCTGATTAACGTTTTGATTCTCCCTATAATTTAATATATCAATATAATTTAACACCCTACTGTACGCTTAGTAAGCATAAGCTTCACATTTAAAGCTGCATTAATCAGTTTCTGCTGGCTTCTTGGAGGCAGAGCCACAACAAGCTAATACATATTCGACATACAGCATTATTAAGTTGATATGGCTAACATAGTATTTCTTGTTTACACATCCAGCAAACATTAGCATCTGTTTGCAGTCAATTCTTTGGAATATCTGGTTCTTCAGCTACTAAATGCTCCAATATGTTCGTTAACTATTTGCTGTGTCTGTTTTCTGTTTGGTGTTTGGCAGGTGGTGTACACTGAGATTATCAGAGCCTTTTCACTGAAAACAGCTTCCTGCTGCTGCTGTGACAGTGAAACAAAAGTTGAGGGATGTAAAGGGCTGAAAGACAAAAGCTGCATGGTAATTATCTAAGCCACATGTCTCACATTACACATTTGATCCACTGTTCACATAAAAAATGTTGATGAGTGCAGCTTCTTGGCACAAGGATGTGACGATCTGATGTGTTTCACATTTCCAGCAATAGCAACAATGACTTGTTTGGTATCAGTCAAAATGACGCCCTGGTTAGCTTAAGTATAAATAACCACTCCATTCCTCAGCTACTGTACCTACCTTGAGGATATCTCTATAGCCGTGAACGTTGGAGATGTCGTCAGGGTCATCCTCCGCCTCGTCCTCTTCCTCTGTGGCCTCATAACCTTCGTCAGGGCAGACGTCCCTCGTGGCCTCGGCCATGTTGGTCATGAGGTCGATGAGCTGCTCCAGGGGCGGGCTGAGCTCCCTCTCCTCATTCTCCTTCAGCCCATAGTCCAGAGCCTTGTAGATCATGATGCCTAAAGACTCAATTACCTGCGAGAGAAAAAGAGACATCAAAAAAATCTCTTAATATGATCTGCCGCCCTCTATGCTACTTCCATCTGGAGACACAACCATGTAAATAACTGGTGTCTAATGATAAAAATGGATGCATGAATACTAAAACAAACAATTCACTCATTTGTGAAGAATACGTCCTTTGTCAGGCTTTGTACATAGTTCTGTTGATCAGAAAAACAAATGTGGATCTGAGTCTTTGTTATGCAACATGACTCTATTTTGTGTACAAAGCCTGAGCTGAACAGCTGTAATATGGTGACCCCATGACTCAACCTTTGACGAGCACTCGCCTTCCGCTATTCATACTCACATTCAAAGAAACACACACACACACACACACACAATGGCCTTTCACAGGCTGACCCAGGGAGTGGATTACCGATAGTAGATCTTGTGATTAACTGACGCATGATGGAAAACACTATCATCACATCATACGTGTCCTTGTTTAGACACAGTCAGTGTTTTAAAGCACACAAGAATTCAGAATATGCAGAAGGTTGGAGTTGTGTAAGAGATCATCTGCCATTTGTTCACAGACTGAGATTGAGCCTAGTTTTTCAAGATATTAACCCCAAAGTGATAAATGATTTGACGCTTGTTGGTGAAAACAATCAAGTATTTGGAGCAGTATGAACATACAAATGGTTTTATGAACATTTTGATAAATCATTTAATTGCATTAATTGATCTCAAAGCCACTTAAGGGCAGTACAAGAAGCTGAGAATAAAGCACTGACATATTATCATATAAAGATGATGTGGCCAACATGTTTGCAAACAGCTTCTTATTCACACATCCATCAGACACAGCATAACATTAGTTTTCATTGGAGTTGAATTTCTGGCAACGCAACAAATGTCAGATCTCATTTTTGCTCTGTTTTGCTCTCCACCAACTTCTGAGGGAAATATTTGAATTCAATATACACCTCAACAGGACGACACAGCAGTTTTAAAAATAAAAACATGATAACACTGCAATGGTTAAGGCTTGGCTGGGTTTAGAGACAAAAACAATTTGGTAGGCTTTGGGAGGGATCCTGGGTTGGGCTAAAATAAATACTTGGTTCAGGTTAAGTGACATTCATTGTCATGGTTTCAACAATAACCACTGAGTTATTCTTAGGGCAACAAGTCCTTCAATAGGTTGTTTGTCCCAACCCTCTGACACAACTCATAGGAGTATCTGCTGAATTAAAGCCCCTAGAAACACAAGAAACAACGCTGACCGCCGATTTGAAAGAGCAAACCAGCAGAAGTCTCTGGTCCAGCGTTGTGAAGACCCATCCATCGACCACGACCTTCTCCTAATCTGGATTTAATCGCTGCATAACAGCGTCACCTGACTTCCTCCTTTAATCCCGTCATAATTATTACGGCCCCTAGAGGACGTTGTCACTAAAATGTACAAACATGTTCTGGAGTTTCTGCCACAAACACTGATGATGTCTCACACCGCTGTTGCTTCACAATAAAACATATCTATGGGTCGTAATAAGCTGCACAAACAACCTATGGGGTCATTTTTATCGGAACACAGTTTTGCTTAAGGAATAATCATCAAAAGTTCGACATTTTGTTGACCCATCCATCCCCCTGATGCCCTCTCTGTGAACTCTTTTTCTCTATAACGTCACCCAACTTCCTCCTTTTCTCCTGACAGACAACTGTCATAATTACTCCATAATTACTCCAGTTTAATTTTTCACTTGACAAAGCCCCCCTGTCCCCTATGTCACTTTTGGGTATTTACTGAGGTGATTGATGCTCCAGTTTTTCATGGTAAGACAGTGTCAGAAGATACTAAATCACTCCATAGACCTGAGAAGAACTGCAGAGTCGGGTGACAGCAACACCCTTCACATAGTCATTTGAACTGTTGTTATTATAAAAATAAAAAACGACTGCAGCATTTTAAAAAGTCGTCATGTTGGTGTGGGCTCAGCTTGTACATGATACTTTCTTCAGCCCTTTTGCTGTCATTGTTAACACAATATTACACACATTGTTGCAAATTTAACCAAGCATTTGAAAGTGCAACAGCAAAAAGACATTCAGTAGCAGAAAATAAAATATAGACCAGTCTCCAACAGGTGTCACCCGAGCTACCAGTAGCTCATCCCCCGTTTTAGAGAAGCTCATCCTAAGGTTCTGAGAATATAGTCTGTACAAACCATGGATGCATATTACAAACTTTAAGCAACACAACTTCACTTGGTAAATATACTCCACTTCATCTGATTTGGTTTGAGATCAGTTTGAGTGTTTTGATCCAATATATTTAAATATTTATTTTGTCAAAGTAGCTCTCAGAGTAAAAAAGGTTGGAGACCCCGACTAAAGATGATGCATTTTAGTTTCAAATATAAATAGCCTCAATATGTAAACACAAAGATAAACATAGGTTCAAATAGAAGATTTTAGACTTGCAGAATGTAACATTTGTCTGTTCTATCTAAATATAAAGGAATGCTTTATAAAACCATGCTGCTGTTTTTACATTCAGTATTTAAGAGTCGGCTGAACCACAGCATTTCTTTTATGATGTTTGTGGTAAAAAGTCTGGGAAATGGAACATTTGAGTTTGATGGTCTCTCACAAAGAGCTTTCCACCAGCTCTTCAACACACCAACCCACAACCAGGCCTTAATCGAAGGATCAGTTCATTGTGAAGCGGTGACTATGAGGAAATTTGATTTGATTTGATGCCAGTTATTTAACTGCGTAAGTGCATGTACGTCAGGAGATGCTATAGTCAGTTGTAGCTCTCAGTCTGCCCTGGAACTGGAGAGTCATGGTGGATAAAGGCAGCGATGCCAAAGCCAAGACAAAAGAGTGGGAAATCACAGAGGGGATTATTCTGCAGCCCTGAGCACAGAGAAAAGACTAAAAAGGAGGGAGACAGTATATAAACCACAGAGAGAAGAGAAACTGTGAGAAAGGGGGAATGAGGGGAGAAATAGATGGATCAGTGACAGAAATGTATCAGGAAGGCAGAAAAAAAGAGGCAGTGCATGAGACGCTGAGAGTCAGTGAGAGGATCAGAGAGGTCGAGGCGGGCGGGAAGGTGAGACATCAAGAGAAGTGTGTGTGTGTGTGTGTGTGTGTGTGTGTGTGTGCAGACATGAAGATCAAGGGCAGATCAATGGACACTCATGGAGGGAGGAGGAGTCATATGAGAGTTAGTCCTCCTCTCCTCCATCAGTGCATAAGAGCTGGGTTCCCTCAGGCAGGAACGGCTGAATGCCATCTCTTTGTCCGAGCTCCACCACACCCACTGATATATGACACCCCCAACCCCCCCCCCCCCCCCCACCAAAATAAAAAATGCAAGCACACTCCTCCTGAGACCTGCTATAACCTCCGGCTATCCCTGAAAGGCTCATCAGCAGACAGCTTCCTCATGCTGTAGAAAAAGTGACAGACACAGATTGTGCTGCCCTGCCCAGCAGCTAATGGTTATATGTGGTTGGTATGTGGATTTTCAAGTTCCTCTTTCTTATCTGCAGCTTTACATGTCCCTCCTAACTGGTCACACCTTCAAGAATTCAGGCCAGGGCTAAAACAGCATCTGATCTGCCAAAAGAGATTAAATGGGAAAAGACAGGCTGCAGCAGATGAGTTTGACAAATCTTAAGGCAAGCTGCCTGAGGAGAAGTCTCCACTCTTCACAAATTTATGTTTGAAGAATATAAACAATTAACCCTTCAAACCTATTAGGGCTGCATGATATGCAAAAAAAAAAATCACATCATGCGATTATTTTGGCAGATATCATGACAGCGATATGACTCATGATTTCAGCAGGAATGATCCTTTTTGCTTTTCATTTTCACTGAAAAAAGATTTAAAATGATGATGTGATTTTTCAGGACATCTCTGTAGCGCCACAACACTTAAGCAGCAAACAATGCAAAACAATGTTGAGACAAATTCTACCTTTTTGCAGCTCCAGCGATTTTTTGCAGCTCCTGTGATTTGGATATTGCACTTGGCCATATAGCGATTTCAATTATATTTTGATTAATTGTGCAGCTCTATAATAAAAGCTATAATAATCTGGGCTTGCAAGACTTGTCATACTTTAAAATAGATATCAACTAGAGATCTGGACCATCAAAAGATATTTAATTCAATTCATTTGGGGGACAGAGTCAACTTAGTTCAATGTACAGTATGTTTTTTTAGTTTCAATTGACCATGTACTATACATGAATGAACAGATTAGTTATTAAAAAGAAAATTACAGTAATCAGATTCTGAAAAATTGAGGATTTGCTGCTTATTCTTTATATATGGTAGTAAATGAAACATCTTTGTGTTTTAGACAAAATAAAACCTTTAAAAACAGACCAAACATTAATCACTCATTAATCAACAATGAAAATAATGTCTGGTTGCATCTTTAATAAAGCGTGTCTGCATGTATTCATTTCATCAGCTATTGACGCAGAAAACCCTGAGAATAACAATGTGAATGTTTGTAATGGGAACTTAATTTTCACATTACTGTTCTATTCATTCCTGACAAAAAGGCATGAAAGTGAATCTCTCTGTGTTGCTGCTGTCACTCACGTCTAGAGGGATCTGATGGAGTCATTTCTTACACATTCTTCACAAACAACAAACTGTAAACTACGACTGATTTCAGTCGTTTGTGACTCAACACAAGGGTCGAAGCAAACATGTCTCCATTCCTCTTTAAAATCTCCCTGACTGGTTCCCAGGCCTTCGGGCGACCAAGCAGAATGATGGGATGGAGGAGAGGAAGGGGCGGGGAGAGGAGAAAAAAAAAGAAAAGAAAAAAGTGGGAAGAGGATGAAGATGTCAATGAAAGGAGATGATCACAGGCAACCGCAACATCAAACAGCTTGGCGCAAATTTCAGCATTCCTGTCACAGAGAGGGGGCACGCTGGTCAAAGGCCAAAATAAAAACCATTGTGAAAACATGTTTTCACATTTTTCCCCAGAGCCATTTAATCACTGTTGTCCTACAAACATCTTGTTCTCATAACCTCACCTGAACTTCTCATTAGGCTCAATGACTGTGGCTTCATGGTAAGACAGATTAGGTTTAGAGCCAGGTCTTGTTGAAACAAAAGTACAAATGTAATCCTTATTTTCTTCCATTTCTCACACTATCCCTATTCAGTTAACACTGATAGTGTGACAGCAGTGGATACACAGCGTATGCCATGATTGTACTCTCATCAGTGCAGTTGTATTTGCTCAGTTATCCACCGGCTGGCTGGCAGAAAGTGTAAGAAAGTGTTGTCATTCATAAAGGGACACATACATGTTATGTTCAGGGGTCAGTTTCTGTTCCAGTGAAGGTTGAATTTCGCTACAGCAGTCAGCAGTAACTGTGCTACTTGACCTCAGGTATGAGGACCGCACACCAGCAGGATATGATATGACCACAGAGCCTCATGTTGACAAGAGTACATGTAACAGCTATAGCCTTTGTCCTAGTTAAGAACATTACACGTGATGTAATAGGCCCCTCTGGGTTAATATGGCCAGGTGTCTGCTACCACGCACTCACTCTGTACAACGTGCAGTTTTTTACAGTGCATCAACGCCAAAAGTCCAAAGTGTCATCTTCAAAGAAATGGTTTGACATTTTGGGAATTATGTTTATCTGCTGAGCGTCAGATGAAAAGCTTGATCCCACTCTCAGGTGTGTATCTGAAGCTAGAGTCTATAGCACATTAGCTTAGCTAAGCATAAAGACTGGAAATAGGGAGAAACAGCTGGATTGGTTCTGTCCAAAGAAAACTAAATTTTACTACCTGCATTACTGAAGCTCACTAATCAACAAAAGCTAAAATGTAAAAGCTACAATTTGTGGATTTACAGGGTGATATATATACCAGACTATTTCTTTGATTTCTTGGCTGGTAACAAAAATTTAAGTCATGACTCCAGCGCCATATCAACCAGACAGATATCAGAGTGGTATCTCTCTTCTTATTTTCCAAAATGTTGAACTGTTCCTTTAAATTCAAGGTTTTTTTGTCTGTTTGTTTGTATGCTTGTTTGTTTTTTGGACCCATCAGCATTTGAAAACCTAAAAATAATTCATCAAAAATGAAATTACCCAGAAAATAATGTCAAATCATCACATTTGAGTAGCTTGAACCAGTTTGGAAAACTTTCTAGATAAAAGCTTTAAAAGATTAGTCACTCAACTTTACAATTAATCAGCTTGTCATTAGAGCATTTAGTTACCAAAATACGTGGTGAAATTCAGCTTTGGAACACGTTACAGGTTTAATGAGAGGGACGGGAGAAGTAAATCCATGACTGAATGAGACAGAAACAAGTTAGTGACACTGTCTGCGAGAGGAAGGTCAGGGAGGATCACACATGGCAGAGTGGTGGCAAAGACTAGAGACTTGGAAATGGGATATTATGGTCTGCATACTTAGTGGACTCAGACGAAGACACCAGCTGTTACACACTGTGAATCAAATTAGTTTTTACTAATGTAGTAAGGGTTTGTGTGATGTTCACAGACCAAACACCAGGAGCCTGTTGTGCCAACTAAACACTAACAGAAACCTATTAGCTCTCTCCTGCATGCAGAAACCTTCCACCTCTCACTGTTAGCCAACCAGCAGAGATTTACCACGATCAGCACAAACTGGGCAGAATTAAAGGATTGGACAAACAATGTGAGGATTTAAGACATTTATATTTCCTAAACTAGTCGGTCCAGAGGAATTAGGTCATAAACAGGAACCAAGCTAAGTGGGAAAAAGAAACAGCAAGAGATAAGTTAACTCGCTACTGTAGATTACAGTCCTCTTAAGCTTTTATATTATGAATTGTGTTATAACAAACATTATTTATTACACCTCTCTGACAATAAGAGCTGGGATCTGGGATCGATGCCCATCCATCAGGTGTCACTTCATCTTAATTCTTCACCACACATCATTTCTAGATGTTTCTGAATGTGACACTAATGACCACTTAAATCTCTCATAGTCTCCTCCTCATGAAGATAAGTATTGCACAACCCACATTAACCCCTGATCAATAAACTGAAATAGACTGAAGCTAAAAGTCATAAAAGAAGCATCCACTTTAAGTTGCATCTGTTTCTTTGGAGGGAAGTTTGACATATTGGGGAATTATGTTGCAATCCACTCATTTTCTTTTTTGCCAAGCTTTACAGTAGAGGAAAGGATTGATACCGCTCTCATGTCTACATGGTGAATATGAAGACTGAGTCTAGCTCAGTCTTCATGCCACCTGTGCCCCAGTTTCCAGTCTTCATGCAGGAAAAACCTCTGTCGAAAAGTGAGGAAAATCTGATAGCAACTCTAAATGTTACTGTTTACATTTACACTTACTCATTTGGCAGATGCCTTTATATTTACAAGTCATGGGCATCACTAAAACTTCAGTGCAGTAGGAGACCTGGTGTAAGTACTGAGGACTACATCTTTTCAGTGAGTGCAGGGAGATCAGGTAAAGACGTGCACTGAAGATGCATAGCAAGCGCTAGTTAGGCATGTTAGGGTGTTTGAGGTGTACAGAGAGGAGATGCTCTCAGAGGAGATGAGTCTCCAGGAGAATCTTGTAGATAGAGAGGGACGCTCCTGCTCTGATAGCACTGTAGCTTGTTCCGCCATCGGGTAGAAAACCCAGAAGTTACTCTGAAGGCAGCATTAGTGACTTTAACACATCTGGTATGTTTAATATGTACACAAACAGATTTGTAAAAACAACAGGATGACGGGGCCAGGGACTTCCTGGACTCTGCTGGTCAACTCATGGTGACAATAAGACTCCCGGAAGTCAATAAACACAGCTTGTTATTTGTACATATCGGTTCATGTACAGATGAAACAAACAAGTTAAAACATGTGAATTAGTGAGGCCAAAAGGTGCTGATAGGTGGGTTTTTGGATTTTATAGATAGCCAGGGTAGCTGTTTCCCTCTATTTCCAGTCTTTATGCTATGCCAGGCTGATCGCCTGCTGGCTCTAGCTTCATTCTGTATGTGCATACAGACATGAGAGTGGTATCAGTCTTTTCATCTAAATCTCAGCCAGACAGCAAGAAAGCAAATAAGCGTATTTCTCAGAATGTTGAATGTTAAACAAAGTTTAAGTCTTAGGTGAAATATATCAAACAAATCAGAAACATGAAAAGCAACACAAGGAATCTGAGAACGAGTGGACAGATGGGAGCTATGGAGGTGTAATAAGCGCTCTCCTTCAGTACCTCCGTAGAAGTACCATTAAGCATCATGCTTATTCCCATCTGCTCCACTGAACCTTCACAATGGTCCGACTGTGGTGGTGCTGAGCACAAAATGTAAGTAAGACAACAGAAGCCGATGTATGTAAGAAAATAGAAGCCAGCTCAAATGTCACCTCACTTACATGCAGATGAATTATACAGGTGACAAACAAAAAAGACCATAATAGCTAAAATAAAATCATTGGTACTTAAAAGCCATGGCAGTCTGTCATCTCCAGTGAAAAACAAATCTAAAAGCTCCTCTTCACACTAGTTGCTAAATCTCTTTCACTGTATGAACTCAGGACTGAACTTTGTACAGTCATCATCAGCCTGAGTTGGATAACACAACGACAGGAAGGCTTTTATTGCTATTTTCTTCAACAACATCTAAAATGTTCTGTGTATAGCGGGCACCGAGAGCACCACAGCTGTTCTGTTTGACTGCTAAAATCTTGTGGTTTATTAAAACTGTATATCCAGTATTCTGTCTTGTCTGTCAGAATAAGTGGTAGGGCCATCCTCCAGAGTGGAAATATGTTGAAAGACCTTACAAAACTGGAGGCACCGGACAAAAGAACGGAGAATTCTCAAATCCACATCCGACACATTTAACAATGTGATCATCTTAAAGGGCTGACTGATATAGAGATGAGGTTAGGGTAAATATCAATCTACCCTGTTTAGAATTGATCTCATTAGTGTTGTTTATGTAATAAACATTCTCAAAATGATACGGCCTCATGTTGTAATGGAGAAAAGGCGTTGGTTATTTCCTGTCAGGCACAAGGAAACGCTCAGGAGATTCCTTTAAGTCTACTGCTGTGACCTCTGACTGTCATATGACCGAGCACGGCTGCCTCTACTTGCTGTGTGGTAGACGTAACGTAACTTCACATACAGAACAGGGAGAACACTTGAACCAAAGCACATTCATTTTTCCACCTTTATAGTTTGCTTTGTTCTCTTATGCTCTATTCCTCTTGTTTCATGCAAATACAAACCTTGTGAGATCATAAAAGTAAATGTGCATGATATCAGCTGAGAAAAGTCACATTCCAAACATTCATAACTCCTGAGTGAATTTTCTGTTTACATTAAACACTAAATGATTTTAAACTAATCCCCTTCCAAACTTCAAAGCCATTAAATGAGCACTGAGCAGTTAAACTTTGACAGAGGGGACGAAGCATAATCCACACCACATCACAGGACCCGGTGGTCGAGGTAGCAGGGCCACAGGGATCATCAACACTTTTCTCACAAGAGGAAAAAAGAGGAGGAATGTGTAGGTGAAGATTCAAATTGCCATCTTTTAGTGATTACAGACAAACTGGTTAACAAATATCAGTGAACTCCAGTGATTTCTGTGCAAAGACCCTTACACTGTGGCATGCTGTGCCAGGAGCTCGGTTCACTGGCTCTGGTGAAAACAGCATCATCTGACGTTCACAGTGGCATCCTTTGCAAGAGCTCATGCTGTTTGAAGCCATGTGCGGATAATGTGTGTCCGCGATGACTACACATGTGTTCCTGTTCATTCAGCTTTGAGCTAATTCCTCACACTGTACATTAGCACAACGCCTCTGCTGCAGGATCGCATGCTGTCAAGCATCAAGCAGCTCAAAAAACTTGCCAGTAGTTTTGTCAGCCGGTCTCTAACACACTGTATTGTGAGAACTCATTTCTTGTGCAAAGCTGCTTAGAAGGGATTTGTCTATACAGGTTCACATTCTCTGCCTCTACAGCAAACTGTGTGTGTGTGTGTATGTGTGCGTGTGCTTGATTATTCACTGACCGTCCATCTGTTATTGCAGCTCTATTACACAGCAACTCCAACTCCAGAACTCCCTGACAACTACTGCACATTGTCTCTAATGAACTGGGAACAGATCCTTGGTCAATGTGCAACACACACAATACTTTCAGACTAAAGCCATTTGTCAGAGTGACACCAAAAAAATCCCTGCAGCCTAAAATTGTTCCATCTACAAAATTCCTAGAAAACAAAAGATAATAATCCCCCTCTTACTGTAAACCCCCTTTCTCACAAGCTATTACAACAACAATTAACAGTACAGAGAGAGTGTGCGGAGGAGGGATAATTGTACATAGCCCTTTAATTAGGTCTGAAAACCTCTCCTCATCAAACAGAAGGCCTTGATGTGCAACACTTCCAACCAGTCAATCAGAGAAGCCAGCTGGGAGCAAGGAAAGTGTCTTCAATACTGACAACAGTTGTCTCTGAGTGTATGACATAAATTGTGTACAGACACCCTGGACACAACACATTTGAATTATCTGGCTGTAAGTGCCATAGCTGTTCCATATGCTCTACGTTTTAAAGGGACAGTGAAACCAGTTTTACACATCGAGATTATCTGACTCATACTCTGTGCCTGTGAAAACCCAGGGCAAAATAACCCTGATGATGTCATCAGGGTTATTTTCTCCTGGGTTTGGACTTGACACAATAAGTTTTGAACAGAAAGAGTTAGGGAGTTTGAAAGGCGCAGGTGTGTAAGGTGAGTTGGATTATGGGAAGTGTGTTTTTGACCCACACGGACTAAAGTCAAGATATCATGGCCGCTGCAACGTCCTTTCTTTTTCTAGTAATTCCTCCCAGGAATGGTGGTGGGCTGTGAAGTGATTTTGGTGCAGTAGTTATATTTGAATGTGGTTTCCAGTCTCTAATACATCATCATTATCTTTTGTTTGCATAAAGACTGGAAGTAGGGAGAAACTGAAAGCCTGGCTCTGTACAAACCTTGAAAATACATCTACCATTACCCCTAATGCTTACAAATGTACACATTTAAATTTAAATTTAAAAACAACAGTTTGTGTTTTTAGGTGACCAACCGGTGCTATAGCAGGAGAAACTGCACATCAGTGCTTGGTGAAAGAAAGAACTGTTGAACCAACCACTCTGGGAGACACGGGATAGCTGTTTACCCCTGCCTTCAGTCTTTATGCTACGCAAGGCTAATTGATTAGCTTCAATGCTCCTCATCTTTTCCAAAATGCCTCACTATTCCTTCAAGGTACAAATAAATGTGTTATAATACTGATATAAAAAAAGGCAGTCCACGACCCCCGGTCAATCATGACATCAGGACATTAGCAAACATGATGCTGCTAGACGCCACAAACTGCATCAACACATTGCATTAGACACTTACTCTCTGTAATTTATTTTGTTGCTCTGAAGTTTTTCTCTAATTGCCTATTGGAAAAAAATACAGTTCAACTTGCTTCATTTGGTAAATGTATTAGATTAAGCAGAGTGGGAGCGGCAGCAGCTGCTTTGCAGGATTAACACATCATAAACCAATGGCTTATGACAGTTTCAACCACAGTGCTATCTGACACAGGCTGCACTTGGAATAATCCTGCAGAATGCCCACTCTAATCTTAATGCTATCTCTGTTGTTGTGACTGGATATTTCTCTTACTGTAACTAGCTAATGTAACCAATAGTGGAGGGTAAATATTTAAAAAGGAAGCCATGTCCTTACTGTGGCTAAGTCTGCCATTATCTTTTTCTTCCTTTCCAGGAACAGTGGAGTTTCCAGGTCTGCATTCTCCGAGGTTTTTGATGTAATCGACAAAAACATAGCCAACAATGTTGCAGGACTAATTACGCCCATCTAATTCCTTCATAAAACATGCATGTGTTTTCTTTTTTCCACCTAGCAACTGGGTTGCACATCAATAATTAGAGTAAACATTGTCAAAGCACAGCAAGCCAAATGGGAAAAGTTCTGGTTTAGAGTCATAATGTGTGCACATATTACTGTTTCCTTCATGTTTGCTGTTATTTCATCCTTCACCCAAAGCAGCTATTTTGATAATATATTCACATAAACATGGCCACATAATGTTGTTCAAACCTCTGACAGCGTGTGATGATGAAATATAGTAACTAAAACAGAATTACACTGGAGCCACTTACCTCTGTTGTTGTGCAAGGGCTGTATTTACCTGCAGGGAAACAAGAGAGCAGTGTTATGTTAAGCAGCAGATGTAAGCCTATCCATGAAGCATCTTATGAACATAAACACATGTAAAGCTGCATACATAACAATGTTCAGTTACAGTGTATATATACTGTATAGGACTGACGGGACTCAAGCACATATAGTGATGCTCTCTGAGCCTTTTATGTCAAAGGTCAAGCAGAAATTTCAGTCCATCTAACAACATCCAAATCTCAGGGAGATGTTCACTGACAGAAGTGCTCAACACCTACAGAGGTATCCATGACACAGTCACATCGAACAAGAGTGACGCTCACTTCGACAATATTTTCATCCAAAGTAATTCCTTCAGGTGACCCAAAGCCTCCTTTTAAATGTATATGTTGTTTTTTCTTTTCCAACAACTGGGTCACATAGCAGTAACATTGCAAAAGTGCAGTCAGCAAATGGAGATGAAATGTACCTGTCATACAAGCATACACAAAGTGAAGCAAGTCCCACTTGTACAGGTGTAGTGATGTTCACTGGATAGTTATGAGAGGCCTGAAGAGGTAAAACTATCCAGTATTTCACCTAAAAAGCAAAGACTGGCAAATAGTGTGGAAAAGAAGAGTTATTTCTCCATCTTGTTAATCACCTCAACCCCTCAGATTTATCTTTAAGATCCTCGGGGAGTCCTGGAAGTAATTTGCATAGTGTCGATTAAATTGAAGAGAAGCTGGAAATTAAATTTGTTTTTATTATTAATTACTTTTTAAAGCTGCACTTGGTAAAAACACATGTTCAAATAAACCAAATTCATAAACTGGAAATGCATCCGAGCAAACTGAGTGAGGAATTTGTCAAGAGAAAACTGAATCCGACAACCTGCTGCCAAAATATTTTCACAATGTCTTCTCAAAATGAGCCAGTGAGAAAAGAAAATGTGATCATGTCAAACACTGAAATTCTCTCGCAAAAAACTGAATTTTAAATGTGTCGAAAGGGATCTCTATCATCTGTAGTTATAGCTTCTCTTTTTCCTGTTTCTTACTCAGTTCTTCAACTCATTTGAGCAAAAACCCGCCATGCTGTAGTTATCATTAGGCCATCTAGATCCGTTTTAATAGAAGCTCTGTTTCATTTCTAATTACTTTTGTAGTTTATGTAGCATGTGACCTATGATGACAAAACTCCTCCGATGAGGCCATGATGCATGAATGTACTCCCTTCAAAAAGAAGACCCACTTTAATGTTTCTCCAGGCTACATCAGCCCAGCTCTCACTTCATGAACAACCAGCCCACTAACAGATGACCCCTCACAACAAACGGCTGTTTTGTATTGTAACACGCAGCAATGCAGCATCACAGCAGCTCTGACATCATCTCATGACCCTAACTTGCATCAGCAGATTTGAATGCCATGTAGCTGTATGGTGCAGATGTGTGTTGGGTGTATCTGTGTGTGTGCTTCAAACAGGGTTAGTAGATAAGTGAGTGAGCTTCCTTAAAGTTCCTCTCCAGACCTGTTTTAACTATGTTGAAATACTATGTTTAATATTTTGTTTAACATGTTTTACCACATAAAAAGTGAAAAAAAATGGAAAACTGGGGCTGGAAGCACATCTGTTGTTACTTCCTCATTGAGAAATTCTGGATCAGAACTTGTGCCCCACCCACCATCACTGCTTGTGCTAGATTGACAGGTGAAACAGCAGAGCATATCGAGATGATCAGTGGAGGAAACGTCAGAGAGACTCAGCCTCATGTTTGAGCTTCAGTCAGACCCAGATTCAGGAGTTTGTTGAGGAGCGAGAAGTATCACAATGATTAGCATAGTTAGCATCTTTTATTTGTCTATGTTGTTTGTTAGCTTGCAACTTGCAGTGGCTGACACAATGTTAGTGGTTGTGCTAATGTAAACTCTGGCTCTCTATACTGACAAGATCCCGGATTTAATTTGCCCATCAACTTGCGGGGATGAGATTGGTTCTGTAGGTTCTATGACGTATGAATCCCTGGATGTCTGAATCTGTTTTTATGAGACTGTCATTGATTCACTGCAGTTCCAAGGTGGAAGTACTCAGTCATGGCACTGACTGCTTATTTAGCTCATGGTTTGTCTTGTATTGTATAAAGAACACCATACGGACATGTTAACAATCGTTCAATCGTTATCGTTCTCTAGGCATGATAGAAAAACCTTTACCAATGTTCTTAAAGGTGTCCTAATTTCGTCCTAATTGTGTTCAGATATAAGTCAAATAAACTGCTGAACAAAATATAACCACATGGACGTGGTTTTGAACAACAGGATCTAAAACTAACCATCTCTGCATTTAACTTTAAGTCAGTTTAGCATAATTTGATAAATAAAAAAAACACAAAACTATACTAACTGATCTATAACAGTTCAGTATATTCTATGTATATATTTTGTATGATGTGCCATTACATGAGCAACAGAGGAATAAAAGCTTCAGACTCCCCTCTCCAGTGGTTGCTTCCATGCTTCTAAAAATAGCCCATTCATTCTAACCATATAGACCTACAGGCCACAACCAGCATCGCCATCTCAGCTGTGCCTCTCAGATTTGCCCAAGAAAGTTGATTAGACAAAGCTTGCAGTGCACTTATTGGCTAAAAAGCCATAACATTGACTCAGCAGTGTTCGGCCTCGTGTGCAGTATTTTAGCCCTCAGGCCCTCAGGTAGTCCATTACACAGAGATAGACAGGCATTTAGTCGGTCTGCCGTGCTCTCTGTGAGCAAATGTGATTACAGCAGATGATGGACATGCCAGGTCTCGGCATGACAAGACAGCATAACGTGTTGGCTTCAAGTGCATGTTAGTCGTTCACAGACACACCCACTGACTTTATCAACACATTTGAATCCTCATTGATCCTTTATTGAAATATCTGTAGTAACTGGGGACGAATACCACAGACAGTCTCTCTCATATCTCCCCCAGATTGAAACTGAAAGTGCAATAAAGTCACCATAAAAGTGCTACATAGCCCCACAAACACACTGTAAATACCTAAAGGACTATTTTAAGAATATTGCCGTGGTTTCTCATTTGGCACACTTTGCTGCCACACAGTCGCCTCTCTCTAATATTTTCAGCTTGGTAATAGAAACACTGTCATATCAGCAAGGCTCTAAGTCCCCCTAACTTCTCTTCTCATTATTTGGCACTATGTTAATTATAGCTGTAATCATCAGAGGCTCCTATGTCACAGGTGGTTAGGAGCAGCTGAATCAGGCCATAAAGATGCAGGAGATGTGCAGAGGAGTGAAGCACTGCTCCATGAAAACTAATCCTAACTTTACGTCCACCTGCCTGTCCCTCTTTTTCTGCTCAGGCATCAATCAGCTCAGGCCTCGCACCAGTCAGTGCCCACATTTCAGCTTGCAGTCACATGCTTTAATCAGAATGAACACCCTGATCTGATAAGAAGTGGCAAACATGCTGGGAGGGGTTTTTAATAAAAGATGAAACCACATGATGCACACATGCCACCAGCGTTGGGGAAATAGTGGAAATTCTGTGAAAATACTATAATATGAGGAGCCTGAAAGTGAAAGCAGCAGGGGTCTCTGGTGGGAGAGAGGATCTATTCCTTTGTTTATCAGTGATTAGGTCATGTGTAATGGAGCCTTCACCACTGGCTGCAGATTACAGAGTAATCCTGATGTGCAAATTAAGCACCTGATCAGGACATACATGTGAAAACCCTTCTCAAGTGTAGGCCTATACATTTTATTTATAGAGACATTATTGCACTGTGTTGGCTACCACTATAGTATTTCTGTGATATCCCAGCTGGAGCTTATTCACCAGGGTTGCTGTCTTTTTTTTTTTCTTTTTTTTTAGCCCAGCTTGTCCTCCTGGAATTTAAATCCATAAATTACAGTCTTAAGGACAATCACAACACCTGAGCCCCATTATTTGAAATGCAAGTGATGGCCTGGCCTAGATCGGAATAGCTTAAGGCACACTAAGCCTTACATAACATTTTACCTTCACAGCCCTGATGACGGACCCTCACAGACCCGTCTTTCTGTATCCGAACATCCCCGGGTCCGGATATCCTCCTCGGAGCCGCCGCTGATGATGCTCCGGCGGCGGCGGAGGAGCTCCTCCTGCCCCGGTGTCCCTTCGCCAGCGTCCTGCAGCACTGGTAACACACCGCCCATGCCTGCTCCTCATTGATGGGCTGGTTATAAAGCCTCAGTATCTCCTCCAAAGTCAGGTCCTCCGGTCCTGCTTCCTCCGCTGAATTCATCGTGTGGTGGTGACGCTGCTGCTCATCCCGGCGGGTCGCTGCAGCAGTCAGCCCTCCGTGGTCCCCGCATCGCTGCTCGGCCATCCTTTCATTATCTCAGCGCAGGAGGCCCGACGACGAGAACAGGTCCAGGCCGGTATGTGAGAGGGGACCTGGAGGCATGGATGCTTCCCTCCTGCTCCCCGGGCAGCAGGAGAAGCAAGCGGCACCCCGGTGGTTGTGTACCCGCCCGCCCGACGCCTCTCTCACGTTTCGGCAGCAGCAGTCATAAGACGGTGTGTGTTTGTGTGACTCTGTCCTGCCTGCACAGTGGGGTGTGTGTGTGTGTGTGTCACATCCCAACACAACAAGCTAGTCTCACTCCTTCATCACATGATCTCTCTCTCTCTCTCGCTCTCTCTCTCTCTCTCTCTCTCTCACACACACACACACACACACACACACACACACACACGCGTCTATTTCCTGGTTTTTCAGAGATGGGTTGATTGAAAGACTGGTCAAGCACTGACGCGTTTTTTTTCTTTTCAAATTACACGGGATCCCTCCGTCAAATCCAGGCTCTCATATCCCTGCATGTTCCAGGAGCTGGGGCCTGATGGGAACTACACGGTGTGCACAGGGTGGGAGGGAGAGGGGGTTCACAAGGACCCGGCAACAAACCTTATGCCCTGGGTAATCCAGCCATGAGTGCACTGACCACTACAGGGTAGGTAGGTTACACTGCAGACTGTATGAGCCATGTTTAAATCAGTGTTTTAACATTGTTCTGCAGTAACACAGACGCACCTTTCTGTACAGTTTATTTATGTGGAGTACCATCATTTGCACTTCGCACCTGTTTTACTTAATATTACTCTAAATTTATTTTATTTAGTTTTATATATAGCTTATTTATACAATTTCATATATTTATATGATTATGTATATACTGAGCATCCTGGGAAGAAAAAAACCTTTAGGATCCATAAAGTCTTACTTTATCTCTGCTGTCTTATTTCTTATTTCTTGATCTTTGTCTGATTGTGTTTTGTATCAACTGGCTAGTTTATGTTCACTGTTCTCTTGTGGTGTTACTTTTGTTTAGGTCAGATAGTCAAACTCAGCCGTGGCCCAACCACACAGGCGTTCTCACTTATTTGCCTGGTTCGTCCTCTGCACGCAGTGAGCTTGATTAATGCTCCTATCACTCTTACTGCATGTTGCATGTTGAGATTGGTGCCTCTGTCTGTGCAGAGGACCGATCAGCCACAACTCTAAACACCTGTGAGGGAGTGCGGAGCTCTTAACAGAATCAGTGTTTACTGACTTTTTTTTACATTGTTGTGTATTTTCCTCGCAGGTGTAGGCATGCTGGGGTCTCAGTGTTACTCAGCTCAGCACTGACTGACTCTTAATCACACACATTACAAACACCTGAGAGACAGGTGTGTTCAGGTTTATGTGACTGGACAAACTGAGAAAAATCTAAGTTACATCAACTTTGCTCTTTTGAAAGAAATTTGAAATGTAACATTATGATATAAGAATTATGACAAATATGTGATATTGAAAGATTTTTGTTGTATTGTTGTTGTTACAACTAACCCAGGCTCTCGTAGCTATGAACTAGCATACTTACAGCTTACATAGACAATAAACATGATTTGAATTTAAAGAGTTTAACTACAAAGCAGGAAATGCTATCACAAAAATAAATGAAGTTATACTTTCTAACCTCAAAATAATTTTTTTCCTTCTAGATTTGGCTGTGTCTGCCACAGGGTGCAGCTTCCTCAAATGTGGACTAAGGACTAAATTAAGCATGTAATAAAGTGAATCAGGTGATTTGTAAGCATTTATAAGTCTATTGCTCATTTTATAGAGAACTGCCTTGTTATTCTATTATATTTATTTAACAGATATAGTTGCTAGTTGTTTTTCAGGTTGGTATTTTACACACAGAACATATGGTCCATTTGTAAAAATATGATGAATTGCTGACAATTAAACTTCCCAGTGGGATTTTATGCATTGCACTGCTGCCACCTGATTGGATAATTGGATACTTGCATGAATAAGAAGGTGCACAGATGTTCCTAATAAAGTGCTTTGTGAGCAGCAGAGGACCACATCAGGCTGTCAGTCCACTTCCTGTCAGTCAAGAGCAGAAATCTGAGGCTGCAGTGGACACAGGCTCACCAAACCTGGACAGCTGAAGACTAGAAAAACGTAGCCAGGGCGGATGAATCTGGATCTCTGCTGAGGCACACAGATGGTAGGGTCAGAGTTTGGGGTCAACAGCATGAATCCATGGATGCAGCCTGCCTTGTCCAGGCTGGTGGTGCAGTGTAGTGGTGTGGAGATGTTTTCTTGACACACTTTGGGCCCTTAATACCAATCAGTCATAATTTGACTGCCAGTGTCTGAGTAATGTTGCTGACCATGTTCATCCCTTTTATGTACCATCTTCTAATGGCGACTTCCAGCATCATGTCACAGAGAAAAAGTCGTCTCAAACTGGTTTCATGAACATGACGATGAGTTCAGTGAACTCCCAGATCTGAATCAAATAGAACACCTTTGGGATATGGTAGATGAGGAGATTGGCAGTACCTCGTGAGCCACCAGCACCCTGTGATGCAATCATGTCAACATGGAGCAGAATCTCAAAGGAATGTTTCCAACTTCTTGTGGACGCTATGCCAAAGGAGGCTCTAACCAGTGTTAATATGGTGTTCCTACTAAAGTGCTCGGTCAGTCTACATGTTACACTTTATTAAACAGGTGCCCAGGTGGAGAGTGTATATATTTGCTGGTTCCTTCCCATGTTTACATTAGTGAATCCTTGTTTTTCAGTAGTTTTTGTGAGGGGGACATCTGCACTGACACACTAACATCACATTCATCATCATGAAGGGGCCTTACGGTGCCCTCTGCTGTTGGTCTACGCAGCAGGTCTCCCCCATGTTGAAACTTGAGTATTTTTCTTGGAGCTGTGTGGATTCCAAATTATTTCTGTTTGAAGAGGAAGTTTCCTCGAAATAGCCCGTGGCTCTGCAAGTGATGTGTCATTATGAAGCTTCACAGAGGAACTCTTTTTACTACACACACAGACACTGCTGTATGAGTCTCACATTCATTTCTCTCACATGGACGTCTCCATATGACTTTTACGTCATGTCACATTCATACACTTCTGAATTCTGAGAGGAACGATGAACATGCAGCAGCTTTCATGATACTTATTCATAAACTGACACACATTTCATTTGATTTATTCATCAATCATATTTATTCAATCAATGCCTTACACAATACTCAAGATATAGATCTCTTTTTGACAGCGAATATACACAACATGAAACAACACACACTCATATAACATCTTTGTTTCACAATGTCTGCAGGTGTAACCCACGATCTCAGAGACACAGATCTGGTTGCCATGGGTACAATGATAAAACTGCCCATATGTAAACACAAATCTCTGAACACCGATACAGAAGATGTAGCTATCAATACACACCACCACTTGTGGAATGACACAGTAAATACACAACTCTTCAGTTTGATTTCTTAATTCATATTCACATCAAAAAATCAATTGTTTGTGTGGCTTGTGAAGAAAAGGAAACCATAAACAAAAACAATATTTAAAAGTCTTTTTTTTGTCCCTTGGTTGTAAAAGTGGTAGAAGCTTGTTGATGAGCCTTTTCACCACACGGAATGAACATGCAGCGTTGTCATTCAAGCAGCTGATGAGCAGAGGGGCAGTGAGGAGAAAGACAGCTGGGACGATGGAGGGTAGAGGAGGAAGAGGAGGAGGAGGAGGAGGAGGAGGAGGAGGAGGTTTGTATCAGGAAAAACACAACTTAATCAACACTCAACATAAAGACAAAATGGAGAAAGTGTTAAACTTTGAAGTCCAACAGGTTGCAGTCAATCTTGTAGTAGACGTAAGGGTAATACTCCTGCTGGCTCAGGTTCAAGCCTGGGATGTCCATCGCAGACTGGAAATGAAAAGACAAGAAACATGATGTTAGTGTGTGTAAGCAGCAGTTTGAATGATTGAATCTGAGATCATCTCCTTAAATGAGAGGCTAATTGAAATCTCTTTAATGACACCAAGGCTAATTTTCACTGAATCCAACACTCTGAGAAGAATGATAATCAGTTCCAAATAATGACTTATCACTGAAAACTACAGCTTGTTTGGAAGTAATACAAGGATAAAAAGGTCCCTAAATCCCAGGTTTCCATGCATTTAACTGCAAACTTTAGTTTAATTTTAACTATATAACAAAAATAACTTAACATGTTTTTTTTGTTTTACCAAAACTGCTTTTTATGATAAGCTTATTACCATTAAAAATATTTACACAACATTGTTAATGGGCTGGGACAGTATTCAATACACTCACTAGCAAACATAGTTTTACACAAGACTGGAGTTTCACACCACAGACCGTGTATGGTTCACACATTATGTAAGATGAGCATGAGCACCTGTTATTCTCTAACACTGCTGGAGAACAAGGAGAGATTCTTTTTTTTTTTTTAAAGATATTTTTTTGCCTTTATTTACAGGACAGTAGAGAGTGACAGGAAGGGGGCAGAGAGAGAGGGGGAATGACACGCAGGAAAGAGTCGGGCCGGTCGGGAGTCGAACCGGCGCTCAGCTGCTTAGAGCTTCCGCTCATGTGGTACGCACCCTAACCACTCCGACATCGGGCCGCCCCAAGCAGAGATTCTTAATTGATATGTCCCACATCGATAATAAGTACACTAAACTGTTAGAATACAAAAATCCTAATACATACACTTTACTCATGTAATAACAGGAAATTCAGTTTGGACTAACGATGCTAATTCAACTTGACAAAGAAAGAAAACCCTTCTTAAGATTTAATTCTCATTTTTCCTTTCTGGAGCCGTTTCACCTCCTCCCATAATTGAATTGATTTTTTTTCCCGTTGTGTGTGCACTCCAAGCAGGAGAATCGTGTCCATGAAAAACTAAAAAATCAAAAGTCTGACATCCATGTCTGCTTTGAGTCAAGTTTATTTTGTCTCTTTGCCAGTGTGAACACACTACATACTCAAAACCTGCTTAGATTTGGTGTGTGGAATACATCTGGGACACGTTGCAGGTTATGATTTTTAAATTAGTAGATTAATTCTTCTTTTGGAACGGACAAAATGTTTACATCTGACATAATTGTATGAAATTTGTAATGCATATCAATACATTTTAGAATAAAGGAGTTAAAAATATATTTTGTGATATAATTCTTTAAGGGAATGCAGGTATTGTATGTTTTATCATTTTAGTTATGGATTAAATATGTGCTGAGATATAATGAAGTTTTTGTTGTGGCACAAGCCCATGTTCTTCAAGATGTACAGTGTTCTTCTTAATGCTATGACCTTGCAGTAAGATCTTTACACAGTCTTATCATAGTACTCACATCAATGATAGCTGCTGCACTGCTGTCCAGATGTTTGTACAGATCATTGAGCACCTCCCTCAGCTTCTTCATGGTCTTCTTGTTTGGCTGCAGCAGCATGGCCTGGAAGTTCACTGGCAGCCCATATCTGCAGGAAGACCACCGTGACAAGCAACACACAGTTTAAACAACTTTTTAACTATTGTCACTAAAAACAGTGTGAAGTGATTATTTGTTCAGCTTTTATATAGTTAAATACATGGGTGCTATTAGGTCTGTATTGTATGATTGCTGCACCTTAAAACAGATTCCACAAAGACCCTTAGCGCTTTAATATGGATCCATGCAATGAAGGCTTCACTGAAGTTCACTTTCAGCCATCGAACAAGTGGCCCCTGCAAAGAGGAAATCCAAAGAGGTTAGAGAGGCCATTGTTTAACCATGTTTAACTACATTGTGTAACTATCTATTTTGGATGTGGCAGTTTTACAGCCCTGAATTAATTTGTAGCAAGTGACTCAAATGTTTTCTTCTTATCAAACTCTGGCAGAGAGCACTCAAACAAGATGGTGCTTTTTTTCTCTCTTTATCTAAAACATGTCCATTTTCTGTAACACCACTGGTAAGTAGGAAACATTTTTTACTGCAGAGGATTTGTGTGTGGTCAGTGTTTTCTGACTGCTGCTGGCTGTAACTGCTTCTTTTCTGACTAAAAACAAACACTCCAGTTTTCTAACACAGAACAAAGGGCACATAACAGTAACCACTGACAGAAAAGTAAACACAATACAATAAAGATATTAGTGAATATGGTAGGAGCTTATTATGCCCCCTAATTCCATTTTTTATGTATCGTTGCCCCTTAAATATTGTTGATATGTGACAATTCAGAAAACAGTCCTTCCTATATTTCACATTACAGTGAACTGTTTTCCCCAGCACACCACAAGTTTTTTTGATTGTCTTACAAGATCAAAATAGGGTCTTAACAAAGCCAACAGAACTATTTCAGTGAGCACATTACAACAACAAATCTCCAAAGGAGAATATAGATCTATAAAAACCAACTTTAAAACTGTTTTGAAAATCCCACAGAGTCCATTTCACTTACAAACTGCTTCTTCTTGTCTGTGGAGAGTCGTGTCATCTCCTCTTTGTCTGCCTTCATCTCCTCTTCATTGTACTGAAAGTCTCTCACAGTGAACCTAGAAATAAGATGAATCATGAATATTACTGTTTAATACTGACTTACATTCTCTACATAAAACATATGGGAGAGTATCAGCTGTGTGAAAATAGTAAAATAGTTTTGTACAGCTGTATTTCTCTCTGTTGATACATGTTCTGTTAGAGTTAAAGCTATTTGTATTTACCTAACAGTCTGGCTTCTTTTAAAATTAAGCAAAATTTTTTTTGTGGACTCTTTTCACACATGCTGTTTTGTGATTCACACAGTGTTGTGTGAGGGTAAAGAATATATGTATAACGGCTCTTACTTGTTCTCTCTGGCTTTGTGTTTGAAGTCATCAATGGCTTTCCTAAATAGAGTGACACTGAACAGGCCACTGTCGTTGTCTTCAAATAGCAGACTGGAAGAAAGGAAAGGAACTTGTTATACTGCTGATACTGTCCAGACAACTCTATCATATATAAAAACCTAATACAGGATATTTATAAAATCATAGATAAAATCAAAATCACGTGTGACAAATAGTGTCACGTGATGATGACAATGATGAATATGATGACATCACTCACTGTGTGGATCGAGGCACCACCATCTCAGCGAGTGTTTCGTATGTTTTCTGCCAGTCAGCGTACGCCGTCCTGAAAGAACGAACCACCAGGATTAAATAAGTCTGTCTCCAACATCATGCAGCGGCATGTTACTGTCTTCTTCACTGCTTTGAATCTTTTTTTTCCCCAGAATTGCAATACTGTTGTTTACTGGTGAAGTAGTTGTATCAAGGTACTCACTTTGGTACAACTGCCAGCAGAGTGATGAGGTACTCTGAGTCAAGCACAAAGTCTTCCTTCTTGACAATGTCAGCCAGGCTCCTGGTCAGCAGGCTCCCCCTAGAGGCACACAGCAGTGTTACAATAACAAGGATGAGACAGTGAAGGTTCCTGGTGTTGAGAAGGCACTGCAGAGTCGCAGTAACTTTTCAGCCTATGCTGACATGGTCATAAAACATGTCCAGTAATCCTAGAGGCTCGAAGAAACAAAATGGTGCACTGATTCCTCTGACGCACTAACTAAACTGAAAATCTGTAAAAACCAATAAAACAAGGGAGTAAAACGATACCAACAGGAGTGAGACCAGACCTAATCAAGAGGTTTTTGACTACATATTCTGATATGACACTTAAGTTGCAGGGGAAGTTTTATATTTTGCAGCTGCCAGCCAACAGCCATTTAGAAAAGTCAGTCCTGCTGATAGTCACACTGATGTTGATAAGGGGGAAAATCCATTTTTTGTCTTCATGATTTCTTTTCCTAACTGGTAATGGTGTTTTCTGTGACTACATCACAATTAGTTAAACATAGTGTTAGAAATGCATTTTAGTGTCTGTGTATCACTTACGCATTCTTCCTTTCTAAGTTCTGCAGGTTTCCCTTCAGGTTGTTATAAGCTGATGCTCTTGTCTTCAGGTCATTATCGATCTGGGTTACTTGCTGTAAAAGATGAGAAGCCAAGGCTGAAATACAAATACAACTGAACTACAGATTAACATGGAATTAATGAGACAACAAATATGTTTCCTAATCAAATGGACAGACCCACCTTTGAGATGATTTCAGAGATGTTCTTAAGTGACTGCTTGATGGGATATTTTGCCATGTCCCACTGAAATCTTGTGATGTAGGTGACAAGATCGACTGAAAAAGACAGCAAAGACTTGTCTTGTCATCATCTATCTTTTATGCCATTATGGTAAAAAGAGTTTTCCTCCAAATTACAAAAATACAGAATTTCTTATTTATATCCTATGGTACCAAGTGAGGCAAAGAGTTCCAGTTTTATTTACCAAGATTTTCATTTGTTACAATACAATAAATATCTGTGAAACTTGTCGAAAGCACAGAAAAAAGTTTTAATTTTAAATTTTAACAATTTTCTAGATTCAGTGTCCCTGTAACTCGAAATAACCCACATATTTCACTGTGAACAGTACACACAGGAACTTAACCTGTACCAAAGAAACAGACTCTGAAGAACTGCTGATTTCTGATGCAGAAATCTCAGAGATGGATCTCAAAACATGGGCAAACAAAACTGACCCACCTGCATGGTTAAACACCAAGAAGTAAGTGAGAATTACGCTGTTCTGTAATTTGAATGATTTGACTCTTAAAACATGACTATTTAAGATTGTAGATCAACATCAGTGTGTCCACAGTTCTATTTTACTCAGTGGAGGATGCCATGTGAACGATATTTTATCTAAATGCTATGACTGTCCACTTGGTAATCACCACGTTTCTGGTAGTGAGATAATCAACAGACACAGTGTTAAAGCCGTCACTGTACCTCCATTGGCCAGCAGGTTCTCCTGTACTTTGTCTCGACTGTCCTCCAGCACGTCGGCCATGTACTGAGCTACCTTCTTCACCACACTGTGAACAGCCAGGAGACATCAAAACACACCATGCCAACACAACGTGCTCGCACAAAGCCAGAGTAAACCACACACTCACCCTGCACATGCTCACGTGACCACCATGAACTCATCCTCCAAATTTTACACAAACATATACGCACACATCAAAAAGTTTGAACGAAATGGCAGACTTTCAGAGTTAAAGATATTCGACCACACGGTTCAGCAGCATGTCAAAGAAGAACCGTGTCAACAACTCAAATAGATCAAAGTAACAGATAAATGGCTGTAACATCAGGCCGCCAATGTAGGTGGCAGCAGCATGAATGTAAACTTGAACAAACCCACCGAAACATTTCCAATTCAATTCTAAGAAAAAAAATATTTTAAAACTTTTATAGTTTCAAAACTGTGCCTGGAGCAGTGATGCCAAGCAAAGCCAAGTCACATATCGGCCACTTAGGTTTAAATTTAACTATGTAAAATAAATTTTATTACTCATATAATGACAAATGAAAACAACCTGATCCATTTAAAGACTCAATAAACACATGAATGGGTGCAATTTTGAAGAATTCACTAGTTTACGTATTATCTTCCTTCCACATATGCTGGATGGAAACTTCAAAAAGGACTAGATTAAAGACAGACTGTAGTCAAACAAGTGAAACCGTGTTGCAAAGTTGGCCTTTCTCACAGTCTTGGAAATATCAACAGAGGAAGCAAAGCAGGCCTCAGGCAGTAATGGCTGTGTGTGAGTTTTGCATGTCATATTTTCAAAAGACTATAAATTACAAACATACTCGCGGCACATAAGTCATCGGGTATAAATATGACTAAAGAAAGAGCTGCTGGTGTGTCACCCAACTGTAAATTGCCAAGTTTAGACTGCAAGGCTCGCTAGTCTCAGGCCCCTGTGAAATTCCTCATTGTTACAAGGTAAGGGAGGAGATTAGGCAGCAGTAAACCCGCCACATCAGACAGTCTGGAGTGCTGCACAGGTTAAAGGAGATTTTGTAAAATGCCGTTTGAAATACAGACTGCATTTTAAGGGATTATAAAACCACCATAAAATTATATTTTAATCCCTATAATAATTATCCTTCAGAGATAGAGAATAGTAAAGTTCAGTTCAAGTCAGAGCACTGCAGGTAGCATACCTTTCAACAAAGGAGTCTAATTTGGCCAGTTCATCCGACAGTCCTACCAAGACATCTAGTGTCCCGACCTGTTTTTGAACACAAAAAGCCAAAAAGTAAAACATCAACACATTATGATTTTTGGCTCATCATCAGTCCTGACATCTGGGTCAGCAGAGTTGTGTTTAAACAGTGACATCTGGGGTTCGATCAGCCCACAGTGACATTCAGGGGGCCCTATGTGCTTAGAACGGCGCCTCTTTGTCCGGAGCTGCTGATGCATTGCTAACAGTTCCAGGAGAACATTGCAGCCCCATGTGGCAGCAAGGTCAGCGAGGTTACTTCACCTTCAGCACAGAGAGGATCCAGACAAGCTGAGCTGCTCTGTGGATGAAAACTTCACCTAACCAACGCTTCAACATGCAGGCAACGGATCTGCGTAAAGGCTGCTTCCCATACACAGACTCTGCTTATTCTTGACAGTGGATATATAAGGTGAGTGATTTTGATATTAGCCTACATGTACATCCAATATCTAGCTTCTTTTTCAAGAGAAAATCACGGGATGTACGAGAGAGAAAAGCATGACCACAATGAACCACTTGGGTGTGAAGTCTATAGATTCTATATTATCACAAAGTTGTGGCTGTGTACAGGTGGGAAAGTATGAAAAAAACAACAAACAGGGAATAAATCAAATGCTAACCTTGAGGTCTGGTATGCTGAACTTGTGGTTGGTAGAGAGGTTGTTGGTCCGTGTGGTGGCTGCCATCATTTTGTCCCATGTTTGCTGGCAGGTCTTCTCTCCAGGTGCAGAGATCAACCAAAACTCTGTCATGGTTACAGAACTGGTGCAGCTAGAGAAAACTGAGGAGAAAACTGTATTTAGACTAATGGGGCTGCCTCTGTTATTATTCAGTCAATAAAACTATGGGGTTTTGTTCCACCCCCTCAACTGAGTCTGTCTTTTTATCCATAGCACTGCCTCGGTCGTGCTGTTGTCATCGAGTACACTGATACTGTTTACCACTAAGCAAACTCATGAAATAATGCTACAGCAGCAACAGGAGCTCATTCAGGGTCGAAATCCTTTGAAAGCGGACTGTTATGTTTTTTCTAACTGTCGCATTTATTTTCTAACAGCTGCATAAAGTTCAAAAGCCACAAACAAGAAATAAACGACACTGTAAGTCACACGAAGCTGCCAAAAAAGATGGTTAAGGTCGAGCAACATCCAGCAGGGATTAGCTGCCGTTAGCCACTTAGCTTGGCTCACAACAACAACAACAACAACACAGGCGCTTATTGTGATCGTTTGACAATTTCACTCACCTGTGTATTAAAATGTGGTCAGTACAAATTAAAATACAGCTGTCTGTAGTGTTTCTATGGCTTGATAATTTTCATAGTTGCCATTCAACACAGTTCGTGAGGTCTCCTGACAGCAGCATCAGAGTCAGCTGATCTGCCAGAGGAACCGGAAGGCCTCTCACTGCGCCGCTCACTGAGGAAGCTGAGCAGCGACCGCGGCTGGTGGACACCGGGCACTGCAGCGGGAGAGGGCAAGGCAAGTCAGTCTAACGCATCACGACCTCACCTCAAGCTGCCTCACAGTCTGAGCACCGTGCGACATCCTCCACACCTAGACCCTCCACTCGGAAAAAAAGTAGTCGCCAAATAAACTCCTTTAACGTGGGAAAATGGAATAAATGTCAGGAAGTGCAACGGAGGACGGAGCCCTTATCCAGGACAGGCAGACCTGTGGACGAACGACAAATAAAAATAAATACATAAATATTTAAGCAATAATAATAATAATTATTATTATTATTATTTCATTTTCATAGCACGTTCCTACCAAAGTCACAAAGTGCTTAACAACAGGACAAAACAACAATAAAGAAATAAACAGCCTAACATTAAATAAATGTAAAAATTAAAATTAATTAAAAAGTATAGATTAATGAAGTTAATTTGACAAAAGTTACATAGTGATCCTTCGTCATCAATACTTTCATTCTCCTCCAGATGAAAGGGCGCCTCAATAACACTGAGCAACCAAATCTAGATTGTACTGCTGTTATGCAACAGTGCAGAGCACAGAAACAGCCATGAATAATGACTTTATTTTGTAGAATGGGGTTGACATTCCCATGTCACAGTCAATTTAACAAAAGTTAATTTAGGTGGGGGAATTGTTTTTCCATTTTTGATATGGAATTTCAACAAATATCCTGGATTACAAGACCTCCACCCCAGACTTGAGCCTCAGTCAACATTCCAAGGACATTATTACCCTAATAGAGACATGCAATCTTGAATGCCAAGTCAGCAGCATTTGCGACTTTAGAGTTACTAAATTTGGAAAAGCTGGGTCAGGTTTCCTGACTTTGGGTGTCTCCTGTACAGAATCTTAGGAAAACGCCCCCAAAGGGACATGTTTATAGTTCAGTGGGTCTGGGGTTCATTGTTTAGGACACAATGCTTGGTCTGCCTGGAGCCAACCCTCGACATCAAACGGCAGGGTGAGTTTGCCCATGGCTGGCTAGAGGCCAGTCTGCCGGGATGTTATCAGGACACACACGCCACAATCAGTCAGTCTGCAGAGCGCAGGCTACTGCTGAGTCTGGTGTGTAATCTCTTCAGGTTCAATAAGGGGGAAAAGTGTTGTTTTAGCAATAAATAGGACTGGATAGAGAAATAACTATTTACAGCCATGCTATTCCCTCTCACGCACACGGTTCACGGTTGAAAAAGGCCTGGAAGAGGTAAAGCATTATGATAAATTAGTTAATTAATTAAATTCAAAATATCTAAAAAGAAAAAAAAGTGAGAGTTTTGCACAGACCACCACCTGTTCTCTTCCTCCACTTCTTTAGAAAATGCTCCCTGTTTTTCTTGTAGTACCAACACAATGAAGCACCACACAAGTTTGTTGTTGAATCACTTGTGCGTTCCAGGAATGAAGTTCTCTAAATGCTCTGTATACACTATCTCACTGCACATCACCTGTTCAAGCTTTATACGGCCTGCACTCAGGTGACTCGGTCTACAGTGACCTACTGCTTCCAGATATGCACGCATGCTCTCACACACACACACATACACACACACACACACACACACACACACGCACACACACACGAAGCCTAAATACCAGCTAGTGTGTACATGTGAGTAGGGATACACATCCTGAAGTGTGTAGAATACACATGCAGTATGTTGGCTACAGCTGTGCAAGCGCTTGTCTGTGCACACGCACACACACAAACACACACACACACACACACACACACTCTGACACACCACTCAAGGCATGATTTACTGGTCAAATATTGTACAAATCATAAAACACTAACTAACAGGAACTACCTGATGGTCTTATTCTCTCAGAAACATTGTACTTTTACAATAAACCACATTACTACATGTAATGATCTCAACGACTGACACAGAATTATGTTATGAACTTATTACAATTAATTATTCGGCCATCTATCTTGGCAGAAAGGAAATGAGGGTGAAATGTGCATCATTTTTTAGACTGTGTTATTGTTTGACCATCATGGTATATCTCTGCATCACTTTGATACTATTGTTGAAAATGACATGAGGTGGGAAAGCCCAGAGATAAAGAGAGTTCCTCTCAAGTGGCATATACAGAACCAAAAAACTGTGTTGAGTATGGTTTAGTTTGTTAGGATCCACATTAGCTGCTACAGCATTGCAGCAGCCCCTCTCCCTGGTTTTCATAAAACAGACTTTACGTAGTGACAGTGCAACCATTACAACATAACACATAACATGACGAGATAGACAGGACAAAGACTAGAACACACACACAGACATAACAGGCTCCTAACAACTCAATGATCAGGATATATGAAATAGTTGCTTGGTGTGAGGATATCTAAAAACACAGCCAGTTTCACACTGGGGTTCGATGTAATCATTCAAATACACAAAAATAGCTGAGGAAGGTGCCACTGAATTTCCACTACTATCCTCGGACAATCATTCCCCCACACCTGCAGATCAGGTCTTCTAATGAGATTTGTTTTGCATATTTGTTATCTTCCTGCGGACAGCTGCTTTATATTGTCCTGCTTAACATTCAGATCAGTGTGAGGAAAAGTTTGTTTGGAGGCCCTTTCACTTTGTAACATTCTTTGGCAAAAAGAGCTGAAACCACTGCTGAGTGACTTAACAACACTTACAACGCTAGAGTCTGTTGCGTAAGACCAATTCATGGTGGGTTTAATCAGTCACTCATTCAAAAATGGAAAGATGCTGCAGATGAACAGATATCTTGTCTTTACTGAGATTTGTTTATAACATATATTTGATGCTTAGAAATATAGAGGGTAATCAATTTGTTCAAGGTGTTCTATTATTTAATTTTTTTGCTGTGGGACAATGTTGTTTTTTCCTCTTTGACTGGAGACTTTTGGTCAGTGAGGGTTAATCTCAGTTGGGTCTTTCTAAGTCTGTGTGTTGATGTAATCTGTTTGCTATGTTTGCAAATAAGAATTCCTGCTGCACAATGCAGCCACTGGAGTATTTGCCCTCACAGTGGGTGGTACACATGTCTCGCTGTCGCTTACCCAGTGGCTGCGATGGCTATTATGATCCAAACAATGGAAATCAAACATTGTGCTTTACTGGAAGCCACTTTAGATGCTATGTGCGATTAGACTTATATATACATAGGCTCATTTAGTGTTGGAGAAAACAGGCACAAAACACGGAACAGCTTTTGTGTTGCAGTCTGAGGAAAAGACGCAGCCTCTCCAGTCTTTACAATGGACTCCAAGCAGTAGTTTTATTGGTGAAACAAATGCTGCTATTGTTTATTTTTCCCTGAGGAGTACTCAAAGCTCATCTAACGGTATTAAGAATTTTTCAGTTATGTGAATTCACAACAGGGCTGGTTAGCAAAGAAAAACAACACATCATGTGCTGGTGTATGATGTGGGTCACTCCGTGTGGTTAGGAGCTATTGCTCTGTTCTTGGTTAACATGTAACCTCCATGGCACAGTGGGGATCTGTATGTACTGGGTGATTAAAAAAAAAGTTTCTTTAATCCTAGAAAATCTCAAACTGCACAAAATTTAGAAGTGAGAAAAGAATTGGTCTTATGTGTGTTCCAAATTGATGGTGCATTTTTAGTTAATAACAACTGTCTGTGTGTGTCCCTGTCAATCTGTAACAATTCCTGGAAAAAAGGGAACTAAGGACACATTGAGAAGACAAAGACGCTACTGAAAATGAACTTTGACTCCAGGATTCAGATGTAAGTGGATTGTTAGACCAAACACAAATCCCAAAGGCAAACTTAATAATACTAATAATGGTTTCATAAATATATTTTCCAATAATTCGAAAAATCCACAAAAAAAATGATATTGTTACCTGTGGCAATGTGCCATAGAAGCTTTAGAAACCTAAAATGTACAATTAGAAACATGGATATTTTCATGATATCTGATATTTTTTACACAGGTATGTTGATCTCTTAATACCAGGGTGATGTCAGTATTGATTTGGAGTCAAAAATAACCCCAGGGAAAACATTCTCCTTCTGTTTATCTGACAGTAGCTGAGCTCTCCTCAGCACCCTCCTCCTCCACTGTTGAGGAGGGAGACATGCAAATGTATCTCCTTGAAAAAAACATTGCCCCAGACCCTGCATTTTCAGAGGCAGGCACAACTCCTCAAAGTCACAACAACAAAGGCAAAGGGACGGGAAAATCCACTTCAAGCTTGAACTTGAAGACAAATACATGCATCCATCTGCTCATTACTCATGGAAGTTATGTTTTGCAACTGTTGATTGTGGCAACAGATAGTAAGGAAAATTCAGCAAACTTTACTGGACAGCATTTTGTCCTTTTTACTGAACCATGGGAAACACAATGAAGACATAACACAGGTAATGTTGAGAAATTTGACACTGTCTTATTGAATGTTCATAAAGGTTATTATAGTTATATCATTTAGCAAATCAGTGTGCGATTTTGATGGTGAAGATGCAGTTAAATTTTTCTGGAAAATAGTGATGTAAAAAAATACATAGAATATGGAATATATAACGGTGAAACTATAATACAAAAGAAGAAGAATAAAACCGCATACTCATGCTACATACATTACACAAAATCATGTGATTAAACTAGACTATTGTTATTTTTACTATTATTATTGCGATTTCGACTTGGGGATAATTACAGTCTATGGGTCATTTATGGCTTTGTTAATAACTGCTCCACATGTCATCTGTTATCGCAACTGTGGTCATTGTATTTGGATTTGACAGCTCTAAACTCCGCCCATTTGAGAGGTGTCAAGTTCTCCACATTTGAGTACAATCAGACCGGGAAATTGTTCACATAATTTATAATTCTTTAGTCATATTAACTGTGAAAAATAATCCTGTAAAAACATTAATGAACTCGATATTTCGCAGAAATCTTTCAACATCGAAGTGTTTCATTACTTAAAAAAATGGTTGTAATTTGTTCGTTCATATGGATTTTATTTTGATACTTAACCGGATGTGTTACTGTTGATTTCGGTGTACTTGACGCTTCTGTTTGTCTGTCGGTCCGTCCGGTCCAGCCGCTTACTCGACCTCTACTTTCGCCGTCCGCTCCGTCGTTGTAAATGATCTATAGTAGCTCGCACCCAAACTAAAAGTCGACCTAACCACCGTCCATGGCAGTTATCCTTTTCTCTTTTTGTAACCCCATCACTGTTTAAAAATTCCGCCGAAAAAGAAAAAGCGTTCTGTCCCCTCTTTTGGGTTTTCAGCAGACGTAAGTAACGTTAGCTAACCGCGTTGTTAGCTTGCTAATTAGCATGTTGTCAATTAGCCGGGTAACGTAGTGGAAGCCTTAAATGCTGGTTATAATAAATTCAAGACAGTGTAATAATCAGTAGTGTTGTTATTGGAATATGAGAAACAGATTCCTGCACAACAGTATTTACATTGTATGTTGCTAGGCAGCCAGCTAACGCTAATCTTACTGTTACCAATGAATGTAAATTACCTGTTACAGTTGTGAGCAAGGTAACTTACGTCAGACTTGTTTAATATGATTTGAGATTGTAACAGTGGGGGGTTTGGTGGAGTTTTTACTGTCATTTAACGACAATGTAAATCAGTTTATTAGAAACTGCTGGTCATGATTGCATCAGTTCAATTTACGTTACTATGAAACATGATCAGAGTATAAAATAATAAAGTTTTAAAATTTTTAAAAAACAGCGATTGCAGAAAAAATCTACCACAAACAAACTAAACTATAAAAAATATTTTGTCTAAACCAATGTGCCACTCCCATGCTAACACTAATTTTGCCTGCTCAACTTCCTACCAGTGTATCCCCTACCACTTAAAACATTTGATTGTACACTGCATAAATGTTAAGTTAGATTGGAGCATGTGTCAGTGGGGAAACAGTTGCTCTCCTCATCAGAGTTGCTTCTCTGTCAGTGACTGATTCCTGTGTGCCCTGTCCTCATGTGTCCCTTTGCAGGTGTATAACAACTATCCAGAGGACTTAGGGGCAGCTCTATACCGAGAGTCATTTGACTTCAACGCCGAGCCACCTTGGGATCCTAGCTGATAGTGGACGAGTTCATCCCAGGACTTATCCATGTGAGTAAATTAGGTGTGAACTGAAGAATTAATGTATCGTCTTGATTGCATTGTGAGTGTTCTCATAGCAGAAACATATGCAAAGAAAACCTTTTTTTTTTTGCATCTGTCCATGTCTTTTTGCAGAGAATAATGTCATTAACACATTGTAACAAATGGCTTCACTGAAACTCCTGACAGAAGTAATAAATAGGTGTATTAATAAATAGCATGTCCCAGATAAATCACAAACAGACTATAGTTATTTTAGATCTAACGTTTCAGATCTATTTCCAGTACTTCTATAAAAATAACTCCACACTGTGTTCTGGACTGACTTTTATCTGCAGTCGTTTTTCTCTTGCTGTGATTTAGCTGCAGTAAAGAAAAATTAACTCTGCTGTTATGTGAAATGTACACTTATGTACCCATTAACGTCATCACTTCTTTCAGGTGGGGAGGTTGGTGTGAGTGAGTTAAGCATTTTCCAAGTTACATAAAGTCATGGTTGATTTTTAAAGAGATGCCAGGGTTGAGCCATCTCCCAACATTTTTTAACTCATGTCTCAGCAGCGAACTTAGTAATTAAAGCCCTCACATTTCTTCTGTAATTGGAATAATTTAATTGTCTTTCACAGTGAAATCTGAAATTCACTCTTGTCCTTCTGTCTGTGTGTTTCTTTGTATCAGCCTTGTCATAGTAGTCTACCACAGAGCAGTCTTTCTAGGCACATTGTTCAGTCTCCCCATTTAACCTCCCAAACCCACAGCCGTTTCAGATCTGGTCCAGTCACTGTGCATCTCTGACGTATGTGCAACATTATTGAAAGTAAAGTTGTGACACGGACACAGACAGTATTGTACCTTGCTTAATGCCATCAAAAAGAACCTTTACGGGTCACCAGCTCAGGGATTAATGGTGTTTGTTGGGAGTAATTGATGGTAAAGTAAATGAACTCTGTGACCCAGACTCTGTGTTTTCACAGTGGCTTTTCAGAAGAATAGGCCTCTTCCACAAAGCTGTCCCATTACATGAAACCTGTTCTGTGCTGTGATTGGATGCTCACTGAAAATGACTTGTTTGATTGGGGAGGTTTCGCTTCCATCTGATGAATAAGCAAGAGTTGGATAACATAAATAAATATGTGCTGTCTTTGTCCAAATATGTCTAAATTGTTTTGCTTATTGAACTTCATGTCTCATGTTGACATGTTCTCTTTTTCTTTTAAAGTTTGTTGCAAAAGTCTAGGACCCCAGGGGCTCGAGAGTGAGTGAGCAAGACCACTTCAGATTAGCCACATTCTTTATGCATGTCGGATTAGACGAAAACGGTTGAGAGGATGAAAGGTATTGCTGATGAACCACAGTATTCTGTTGGCCTACTGGAGGGAGGCACGGTGCTCTGTGACGTGATTGACAACCACATTTATGAACAAACTCTGGTAAGGAGGCTCACTGTAGCAACATTTAACACATGCTTATTAACCTGGATTTCATACTGTCTTATAGTTTTGCAAAAGCTTGCAGTGTGTATGTTTTCTGACTCATACATGTATGTTTCCTTCCTCCTCAGTCTGAGAAGAATGCATTCTTTGTAGCAGACCTGGGAGTCATAATGAGGCAACATGTTCGCTGGCGAACGCACATGGCCCAAATTCGACCCTACTACACTGTCAGATGCAACAGCAGTCCAGCTGTTATTGAAGTTCTTGCTGCTCTTGGCACTGGATTCATATGCACAAACAAGGTACTGTCTCAGAAACATGCACAGTCTTGCACTCTATGCAGATATTTGCTCAGTTGACAAGTGTTTTAAAGGACTTTACTACCCTCATTTCACAGGGTCCTAAACTGGGACCATTATATACCACCCCTCTTAACAAGTGCTAGTACATTTATGTAGAATAATATGGCACAACCCTTGGTCCACAAGCTGTATAATAGTTATAAAGGCACCACCAAGTGGTCAGTGTACCTCAGTGCTCACCTTTTAAATACTGTTTATCAGCTACTTTGTTTATTGTAAACCATGCAGTGTGGACATGATATGTTGAAATATCTGTCCACTGACTCACATACTCTATATTAATGGAATACTGTTATGTCTTTGTCTCTGTGTATGTCAGTCTGAACTTGAGCTGGTGCAGAGCCATGGTATTCCTTCTGAAGATATCATCTACAGTGGCATTTGCAAACAGGTCTCCCAGATTAAATATGCTGCTAAGAATGGCATTGACCTCCTGGTGTGTGATAATGAAGCGGAGCTGCGCAAGATTTCTCGCTGCCACCCCAATGCCAAGTAAGCACTCAATGGTTTTATTCTTAGTGCCAGTGATCATGTGATTAGAAAATTGCCATTTCTTAATCTTTAATAATTGGCTATTAAAGAATGTAGCAATCAATTATCATTTATTACTCACTATTTGTTTGTTACACCACCTCACTTGTTTCATATTAGCAACGAAAAGGCCTACTTGTAAAAATATTCAGTCTTGGCAGCAGAAATTTTATGAGTCATTGCTCGTCCCTTCATATAACTTATTTGGATTATTTTCTCTCTCAACAAAACAGTTACCAGGGTTCTTTGTGTTTGTTCTTTGTTTTCTGTGTTAATTCAGGCTGCTGCTGCAGGTATCAACTGAAGCATCTAGCCCAGACGATGAGATCAGCATGGCGTTTGGCTGTTCCCTGAAGGACTGCAGGCATCTGCTGGAGAGAGCGAAGGAACTGGGTGTGCAGGTTGTGGGGGTCAGGTGAGGCCTGCAGAAATGCACTGCGACTAGTTCAGGGTTCCCACTGGTCCTTGATATCCTTGATATGAAAGCTTAGGAACTTGAGGGAAAAGAATCAAGCCTTCAATCAAGGCTTTGAGGTTTTTGAAAATAGACAGAATTGCTTGAACTTATATATTCTGTGCAAAATATATTACTTTTTTTGAAAATATTTTTGGGCATTTAATTCCTTTACTTGATAGTGAGAGTGACAGGAAGGGGGCAGGGAGAGGGGGAATGACATGCAGGAAAGAGTCAGGCCGGTCCGGAGTCAAGCAAGTGACACGTCTGCTAAGAACATTTGTGCTCGTGGTATGCACCCTAACCACTCAGCTAGCGGGTCCCCCCCAGAATACATTACATTATACTTAATGTTAATAAATAAGCTGTCTGCCTGTGTGCAAGAGACAGTCTGTCATCACGGTATCACAACACAATTTAGACGTTTTCACACATTCAAGCCCCCCTCTCTTTTTCATTGTTGTCTGTGAGCTTCTGTATAGTCTACTGGTTCTCACTATAAAAATTCTTAGTGTTGTAACAATAATTAACCTTGATCTGTGTCTCAAACAATACCATTGAATTTGAGGGAACTGGGCTTGGAAAGCCCTTGAAGCAAGTAACCAGTCGACCTACTACAGGATAAAATGTAGCTTCTTGTTAAGGTATCAAACTATTAAACCCTCACCCCACTACCCCATAGGTCTCACATCTCTGGCTCCTGTGAAGGTGACCAGGTGTATGTTCATGCCATCTCTGACGCCCGCTGTGTCTTTAATATGGGAGTAAGTAATCTTAAATATTGTTATATAACTTGTTGCACTGTTTAGTTCAGTGACTGCCGTTTCTGTTACCTTATATCACACACTGTTGACTTGTAGACCCTTGTCATTGCTCCAGAAACACTCACATTTACAAACCACTTTCTGCCTCAGGAGGAAATTGGCTTCAACATGAAAATCTTGGACATTGGAAGTGGCTTCAGTGGCTCTGAGACCCAGCTGGAACTGGTCAGTGTATTTCTATCTGCTCTTCACATTGCATTGATTAAGGACACATTAGCAGTGTGTGGATATTCTTTATAAACAACACACTAGTCGAGAAATGTGCTGTGATGTGGATTTTTTGATTAAAGTGGATTTTAACTGCATCACCACAGTTCAGCATTTGAATTAGATTCCTTTGAAATTATGAGAAATAAATCATCTTATGAAATACAATGTCTCATTATTGTCCAATTTTCAAAATGTTATATATTTTACATTGTGCTGCCCAGCTATAGGATGCAGTGTAGTCAGTGTGACTTGTACTAGTGAGGGGTCTGATTAAGCCACTCTTCACTCATTCACGCTGCTCATATTCATGCTGGTTCCTGTTATTTTACCACTGTAATATTTTTTGCAGATCAACAGTGCAGTCATGTCTATGGTGGATCTATACTTCCCTCCTTCTACTGGGGTTTCCATCATTGCTGAGCCTGGCAGCTTCTTTGTGTCGCCTGCCTTCACCCTGGCTGTTAACGTCATCTCCAAGGAGGTGGTGGCACGAGATCGCCAGGACCAGGCACATGGTCAGTGGCCTGACATTCACTTTCAAAAGCTCATTTACCGAAAAAAAAAATGAGGAATAAGTCTGTAATAATGAAACATGCATTGTGTAAGGTCAACCCAGCTGCTGTGCCAGTATATTAAAGTTTGTGATTCACACATTTGTGCACTTCTCTTTGGCACAGCAGTGCCAAACAAACTTGTGATGGGATCACAGCAGCTGTGATCCCCATCATTATGTTGATGTTCTTGACCTCACCAGACTTCAGACTCAGTCTTCATTCTGATCTCAGCTACACACCTGTACAGTTTTGTGACTGTATCTTGCACAGTTGTGAAGTAGTGACAAAAATCTCTCCACAGACAGACATATAAACACCTGCCACAGTAAAACTGCCTCTGTGGTAGATCCTCCAGGACCACATTTTGTCATGACACACACACACACACACACACACACACACACACACACACACACACACACACACACACACACACACACACACACACACACACACACACACACACACACACACAGACTCACAAGGTGAAAATAATACCGGCTACCCTGGTGCAACTGGTATATATAAACAAGTTTAAAAATAAATCTCTTACACGCTAATAGATGTTGTGCACTATCTGAACAGATGATCCATCTCCCAATGACGAGCCAGAGTTCCAGTACTACATGAGCGAGGGAGTGTATGGATCATTCGCCAGTAAACTCTCTGAAACACTGATTGCTGCTCCATCTGTTCACAAGGTCAGTTTAAAACATTGTCTAGGTAAAGACGTAACAATAGTTCATCCTTTTGTTCAACCTTTATTTATACAGGCTGGTCCAATGAGAGTTTCCCTGTCTACACAAGACAATGAAGACATTGTCTATTCATGGACCAAACCTTAAATCAAGATAATCTTGTCTTTGTGTGTTACCAGAACACAGGCCTGGATGCTCCAGTGTACAGCAGCAGCCTGTGGGGTCCCTCTGGGGATGACCTGGACCAGGTGGTGGAGCACTGTTTGTTACCTGAGCTCAACATTGGAGACTGGCTCATGTTCAGCCATGCTGGGGCCTACAGTCTGGGTCAGCCACTCTGCACTGCCACCGACTCTCCCCCACCCCCTGTATACTATGTCATATCCTCCAGAGACTGGTAAGGACAGGTGACATATTTGTGCATTGCAAAGTTCACAGTTTGAAAGAAGTCATGTTTCCTGTGCTTAAGTACAGTTGACTCAGGTTTATTTTCCTCCACCAGGTTTGAGATGCAGGACACTGGTGTCACCCATGAGGCTACACTGAAGAACTTCTCATTGGTCCCTTATTTCCTCAATTCCTGCCAAACAGAGGCTGCGCTCTCTGTCCCAGCTTAGCAATCATCAGACCAGGAAAGGCTTTCACTTCCCTTACTGGTTTCTGCTGCTAGCTTCCCCTGGTCTACATTCCACTGGGATGAACTGAACTAACAGTGCAGATAGAGCTTGAAATTGCTGGGACCAGATTGAATTCATCTCAGAAACCCCAGTGTACAGTATATTTTGTGATTAGACCTGTAAAACCCAAGTAGCTGTTAGTTAATATGCAACAAAATGGATGACTCCACAAAGACAGATGCATTCTTCCCTTTGCTTTGGGCAGCCCATGGCACTACAGTTTACACTCGTACAATAGACATATAATGACTTTTAATAATTATATTTGACAGATGTATTATCTATATCTCCATTGCTGCTGCCAGTCTTGTAAAGTAAGATATGTATCCCAGAGTGAAGCAGTGTATTTAAACAGAAATACAGATCTGAGACCTGGTGGCGTGTTTTGCCTCAAAGATGTGTTTTTATGAATTTAATTGGTTGTATAGTTTATTTTATGTGATAAAAGCTTGATTCCATTATTACATTTAAACTATGTTGTCTTTCTCAGTGTTGTAAACTGGAGGCTGGCAGCACTACGTTGCTGCACACACGTACGTGCAATTACTCATCTGTTTGGTGCAGTGAATGAAGCCAGTGTGGTCAGTGTGCAGTGTCGCCATGAAACCCACTCCTGGAAAATGTTAAGTGCCGTCTGATCTGGTGTGGTTGGAAATTTAATGGCTCAGTGTTCACCAGTCAACTGGTGTTTGAGTGTTTTTCTAAGATGCTGAGTAGCTTGCCCCCAGACTGGTGAAGGACCGGCAGGCAACTGCTATGACACATAGTGAAGCAGGTTTATTAGACAGCATGTGCTGCAGATGGAACAAGGAAAGTGTTGATGGATAACGAATCAGCTGACATGGATTTTTGTTTTTTAGAAAGCAAAATTTTAAATGCTAGAACCCTTTTCTACTTTCTGTCGTATTTAATAATATTTTTCCAACATTTATGACTATGTTGAAAGAATATTACATTTTCTGACTCTGCAAGCATTCTTGCAAAGTGTGTATCATATCTGTGAAGTTGTCTTCCAATCTGTGTGTAAGGCATGATGAATTATCAGGCATTTGCCTTTTATTTACTTGTAGCTGTGCTTGTCAACATGAACAGTAATAAACACCTCATTGACTGGACTGTGAATCGCTGGGTGTGTGTTTTATTATCATAAACACACCTTGAATGAAGTGCATAGGGAAACCCTGTTGTTGTTGTACAGACGTAGCTTAATATTTGATCCCCTTCTGTCAAATTGTTTACTAATGCAATTCTTATCCTGGATTATGTGACCACAGGCTGGAGGGGATTTGGTTTGAGGAGCCAAATCTACAAGGGTCAAAACTAATTAGGAACTACTCAACAACATGAGTTACTCTTTATACAGTGTCTGTGTGTGAAATATGTCATCTTTATGGAAGTGTTACCAGACTAATGCCATCCAATCCAAGGATTTGTGCATTTACACACGGCATTAACAGAAATCTTTCCAGACACAGATCACACTTTACTGCCAGGTGTAACTGGGGAATAAAGAAATCTGGACACCTCTGAAAATATGTGCTCAAGTTTAATAAAGGATTCTACTTTCCATCCAAGGAAACAACTTTGTGCAATTTTTTTCTGTATAACAAATAGATTTTCATATGGCACAGGAAATATAGGCAACATTCTTTGGTCAAATATCACTGAAAGATAAATGTACATTTAGCATGATTCGTTAAAGTTATGAAAATTACAGAATATTGTCTGTATTTGATACTTTCAGTGTAATTGCTCAGTTTAAGGTAACACAGTGGTTGCACGTCAAGTCAAAGTCTCTTACACTGTCATTATATTATTTTTGTTCAACTAAAATTATTAAACAACAGCAAAGCAGCAAAGACTTTACATGCAATTTTATTTACAGTTAGTTTGACAGTGTTGTGCAAATGTTGAGCTGACTCCTCCGAGCAGTGAGACGCAGCCACATTCAGTTTTAGAGTTTCACAGTTTTTACTTTGGTGTCTCGCTCGGATCCATCAGAGGGAGTTTGATGAAGACAGACTGAGGTTGACGGCCTGGGAGACCCCTAACGTCCAGCAGGGCATCCTCCTCGCTGCCAGGTGTCGCCGGGCGTGCTTGGCCAGGTGGTCGCTACGCATGAAGCGGCTGTGGCACATGGGGCAGACGAACTTTTTCTCTCCTGTGTGTGTTCGGCGGTGGCGGGACAGCTCGTCAGAGCGAGCGAATCGCCTCTCGCAGCCCTCCCACTTGCATTTGAAGGGCCTCTCACCTGATGCAAGGGGAAATTGAGGATTTGGAGTTACATATTTATTATTTCTTGACACTACAAGTACAGTACAATTTGTCTTCTTATCATCCATCTCTTACCTGTGTGCGTCCTCATGTGGGCCTTGAGGTGGGAGCTCTTGAAGTAGGTCTTGCTGCAGTCCTCACGGGGACAAACGTGGCTGCGTACACGGGACACCTCTGGCTGCAGTACGCTCCGTCTTTGCTCTGTCGAGATGTGACCAGGTGCGGGGGCGATGGCTGGTAACTTGGTGCCACCAGGTGTCACCAGCGCTGGCTGAACGTACAGAGTCGGAACAGCCGGCTGAGAGACAAGGAGCATTAGGGGGCCTTTTGCAACCTGACCCCCAAGGAGGAAGACCTGGGCAGAAGAAGCTGCTTGGGTTTGTGGTTGCAATAGTGCATGTTGTTGATTGTGCTGTTGTTGTTGTTGTTGTTGTTGTTGTGCATGCACAGCTGTAACCGCTGATGTGGAAGGTAGTGGTTGTTGCCTTTGACTCTCAGAGACTGTGACAGGCTTTTGCACAACAGTGGTGGAAGGAGAGGCGACAGGAAGAATCTGGCAGTAGACAGGCACAGGAGAGACTCCATTAACACCAGCTGGGACAGAGGAGACAGCCTGAGGTGTGTTTGATTTATCATCTGGGGATGAAAGTGTCATCTGGGTCTGACTGTCCTTCGCCACATTTGGCAAAGTAGCAGTTAAAGTTTGTGGCGTGGCAGCTGCAGAGTCAGACTGCATTATAACAATCTTCTCAGAGTCTCTGGTGTTCAGCCCATCTTCAAAGTTCAAATCTCTTTCAGAGTCTTTTGTATGAACTTGAGTGAGTCTGTCTTCCTTCGAGACAGGGTGGACGTTACAGCAGCAGTGCTGGCCGTCCGCAGTGTGGCGGATCACGCTGGTGCACTGGAACGTCTGCTGAGAAGCAGCGGTGCGTGTGTGCAGAGTCTCTTCTGTTGGCTGCCAGGCTGGACGTCCAGCTTCTGCAAGTTGATGCAGTGTTCCTGTCGAGGGCGGATGGGAGGCCTCACAGTGGGGTGGGCTGTATGGTGGTGTCATACACTGAGAGGAAAGGAAGGTTATTAATTTTTTTGAATAAACTCAAGCTTGCAAAATACATATCATCTTTTAAATCACTGCTAAAAACACTCTTATCATGTAGCCTTTGTGGCTATAACATTGCATAGACAACACTAGAAAATAATGTTGCTTTAAAGGCCATTTTCTAGACCAGGTTTGCACAACCTATCTTAGCTCATGTGGGTCACTTACCAAAGGAGAATCCTGCAGCACAGCAGATGCAGGGGGGGCAGAGTCGTACTCTGAGCAGTCTGAGGACGGAGTCAGGGGTCTGAAGCTCCTGGTTTTCCAGTGCTTGGTCATGGACATCAGAGCCTCCACAGCCTCCATGTCACCTGCACCCATAGGAGCAGGCTGGAATTCACTGTGGATGTCAGAGTGGAGCTCCTCAATATCCATGTTATAATCTGGCACAAGGGCAAACATGAGCACAAGTCAAGACTGTGGAGTGTTCTTTCATTAGATTTAGATAATACATTCTCAATACATCCCACAATATAGTCTTGTAATATATATATATATATAATATATATGTGTGTGTGGTGTGTGTGTGTGTGTGTGTGTGTGTGTAGTCTTTTCTTAAATAGACCTGTTGTGCAGACGTTAAGTAGTCAGACATTTTGTTATGTTACAGCATCATGCTATAAATTGAAAAATAATATTTTTTTCCCCTCATCAAGCAACAGTCAGTACATCCTAATGACAAAGCAAAATCCGAATTTTAGAAATTTGTGCAAATTTATTAAAATGGAAAAAGTGAAATATCTCATAAACAGTAGTATTCAGCCCCTTTGCTATGACACAGGTTTAGCTCAGGTGCCTCCCATTTCTCTCCATCATCTTTGAGATGTTCTACACTTTGATTGGAGTCCACCTGTGGTAAATTCATTGGTGATTTAGAGACATACGCACCTGTCTATATAAGGTCCCACAGCTGACAATGCACATCAGAGCAAAAACCAAGCCATGAGGTGGGAGGAACTGGCTGCAGAGCGAAGAGAGAGGACTGGGTCGCGGCGCAGATCTGGGGAAGGCCATAAAAAAAAAAGGTTCTGCTGCAGTGAAGGTTCCTCGGAGTACAGTGGCCTCCATGATTCTTACATGGAAGAAGTTTAGAACAACCAGGACTCTTCTTAGAGCTGGCTGCCCGGCCACACTGACCAATCAGGGGAGGAAGGGCCTTGATACAGGAGATGACCAAGAACCCAATGATCGCTCTGGCTGAGTCTCAGACATTGTGTGTGTGGAGATGGGAGAAACTTTTAGATGGACAACCTGTTCTAAGCATCGTGTCTGGTCTCTCTAGACCTGATTACAATCTAGGCCAAACAGTTCAATCTGGGTTTCATCAGACAAGGGAATCTTGTTTCTCTCAGTCTGAGAGACTGAGGTGATTCTGGTACTTCTATGCAAACTAGAGAACTTCAGTCTGGCCACTCTGCCATAAAGCCCAAATCAGTGGCGTGCTGCAGTGATGACTGGATTTCTGGAAGCGTCTCCCATCCCCACACCAGCTCTCTGGAGCTCAGCGGGTAAGAGGTCTATCCTGTCTCTGAGCTCTGCAGCCAGTTCCTTCCACCTCATGGCTTGGTTTTTGCTCTGACCTGCATTGTCAGCAGTGAGACAGGTGGGTGTCTTTCCAAATCATGTCCAATCAATCAATTTCACCAGAGGGGTGAAGGGTTTAAACACTCACTGAATGCACTGTAATTACAATTAACAGACATAATGTAAGCAGACATGCATGTCCCAGCATCTCTGCAACACTCGGTGTTTTGCAGCATATCGATTATTGCCACTGATCAATAGAGAGAGTATGTAAAGGAGCATGTGAGGCGAGCATGATCAGCTGCTGCTCTTCAGCACCGGGGCCCTTTCACCTACTTCCACAGGGGACAAAAGCGCCAACAGCGCCGCTTACACAAACAGCCGCACAGCACCCAGCTCCACAGCCCCTCCCTGACCTGCCCAGCACCGCTATCATCACCGTCCTCCGCAACCATCACTGGCGAGGCTGGAGGGACAGTAATGACAGAGCACCTCCCTAAACTCGGTCATAGCTTGACAACCATCGTTATATACATCTAAAGTAAGTGCACTGTTAGGGTGTTATTGTTGTTTTTCATAATTATGTTCTCATATGACTAATAGAAAGCACTTGAAGAAAGAAAATCAGAGTAAAGTGATGTCCTATAAGATGAAATATATGACGCAGAAGAATTTGAACTGATCTACTTACAGCTTCCGTCAGCCTGTGTGGCTGTGCAGGGCCGGCTTTCACCGCTGGCCGCTCGTCCTTACGTCTTGTGTGAACACTTGAAACCACAAATTCTGCGTTTCCCCACTTTTCTCCTCAGCCAGGTCCCATTCATCGTTTCAAACGCGGTGGGGAAACGAGGGGCGTGGCTTAACGTGCCGACCAATACCGCGCAAAGGTGTGTTAGACACCGACCAATGGGAGAGGGCCTCGGTGCGTGATCGGTGGCTGACGGCACCGTGGAGGCAGCGTGGTACACAACAGCATGGGGGTGTGAAAAACATTCTTGTCTACTCACCCCCCCCCCCACACACACACAGACACTCCACCGTCTTGGATGAGACACATCACCCCCCCCCCCCCCATCAGCCAGGGCTGACACACACCCTCTGTTGTGACTAATCATAATTTGGAGAGATGAAATTTAAAAAGCAGATGCTCTGTGATCGTCTCTCAGCAAGGTGTAGGTTCTTCACAGGAGTTACTCCAAACTGAGCATCATAGTTTGTAGCTATGGAGAAGAGTTTTTATGAAAAACCCATCTTTTACAAATGGCTCTGTTTGGAGAGCTGGCTTAAAAAAAAAAAAAAAATCAAATTAAGTTTGTTGTGTAACTAACTGGTTTTGCAGATTTCGGTTGATACAATACAAGTATGTGTCTGCAGGTGATGCTGCCAGACATTTTGGATGCCTTTATATCAGGTGGTGAACTTATTCCCTCATAGAGATGAAACTGCTCTGACAAAAAACAATAGCTTAAAATTACACAAAGGCATTAACACAAGTTAGAACATTATTGAAAAATAGAGAAGATGTGTCAAAACTTTTAAGAGATATAAAACAACAGATTCTTCAGAATAAAATGGCATGAGGGTGGTTTACGACTTCAGTATATGAATCACTGAGAGGGATTTATTTATTTTTTATTTTAGAATTTCTTCTGAACATCAATTTCTCATCTGATAAACTGGAAGATGCATCAACAAGTGGCAAAACTGTCGCAGTTGCAGCTGAATAGACTTCACTTTCTTGCCTATGCTTTTTTTTTCAGTTTAATGTGAATGCTACTCAATAAGCAGCCCCCTTGTCCCTTGTGGGAGAAAGAGGTCAGCCAACAGGAGATGGCCTCAGGCAGCCCTGTGGATTAGGTAAGTGTCAGCTGTCTAGACCTTCCCGCACAGCACAGAGAGCCAGAACAAAAGGCCGGCTGTAGACACACAAAGGAGAGATACACACACACACACACACAGACACCCAACACTTTGACTCTGTCTGGCATTGTGGGATGTTCCTCAAAAGCATACCCAGGAACAAGGTGGTGAAAAAAAAAAGTCTGGGTGCAAGTGACATAAAGAAATAATTCTATCTATCCGTGAATGTTTAACATCATTGCATCTTGATTCCAGCTTGAAGTTTAAACTGAACCCACTGTCTGAGCCCCCTGCATATATTCAATATGTACCTAATGAATATCTATATTATGTAGTGCAGTACATTGTGAAGACATACCAGGCCTGTCTCTTTAGCTGGAACAATTTTACCATCTGCACATTAACTCCACCGATATGGTAACTACTCTTTTACATTGTGATTCTTTATTTTAAGACACTTTTCACTACTTCCTCTATTCTAGTTTTCTAAAATGTGAATTGTAAAACCAAAGTTTGAATCATGTCACATTTCTATATACACTGTAAACCCACATTTCCATATTCCATTGTTCATTTATTTCACAGAATATTCATTAACTCTGCCCCTTACTCTCTCTATTATTACTAATGAACCAAATATATTAAATATTTTATTTTTTCTGTTTACTTAAATTCTGCTGTTTTTGCCTGTCATTAAGTAACATGTGAGTGCTGAATTGATGTATACATCACATTCCTTGTTCCTTATCATGTTAGAGCAGCAGTTAAGGAGGCTGCCGCTGTAACACCAATTTTACACATAAAGGTCAGTTGACTCACCCTGGAGAAAGAGCTGTAGAGTGTCCTCAGTGACTCTGGTGGAAGATTTATAAAATCAGACAAAAAGTAATTGGGGTTATCTTGAATTGCTGGAGCGCTCCTTTAACTGATGTGCCTTAATAATGGAAATCGTTAAAATGTCAAATTAGTTTATTCTTTTCCTGAAGGCACATTTAAAGCCACCATGTGCCACATGGATTCGAACACGTCTTACGTTGATGCCATCTGGTGTTTAATATCAAGAATGCCGTTGGCCCTACTACTCACCAAACTTCAGCAAAAAGTCAGACTTAAAGCAGCATGTATAAACATTCGATCACCCTTTGCAGGTGTGGAAAATGCATTTGCAAACACTTCTGGTACATCGTGAGCAACACTAGCATTTGCTCAGTCATGTTTCTGGTGACAAGCTAAATGTAAACCAAAACATCAATGCAGAATAGACTGAAAGGCTCTGAAAGGTTCTGCTTATTTTGTGTAAGTTTTTTCACTCTGAAGATTGTCTTTCACATCACACAAATGTATTGAATCTATTTTCATTATGAAAATATTGACTTGTGCTGCTTTAAACCTAAACATATAATACTTCATAATGCAGAACTTTTATAACATGTTATGAAAATCATGAAATGACCTTTGCAGTAATGGTTGTGGTCCAGCATGGTTCAGTCTCTTTATCTGTTTCAACTGGATTATAAAGCTAATAACATTGCAAAGTGAGTGAAAGAACTTATCTTATATTTTACATGTCACTGGTCCCTGGGCAATCAAGTTGCCCTACTTTTATAAGAATGATGCAATGGAGACTCCGTTTCTTGGTCAGTGTTAGCTAGTTACGATAGCCATGCCCTTTTGAGCAGAACTTTACAACATCCTCATGGTGTTGTGCAATGGACATAAAGATTTTTTTAAATTTAGTATCAGCATTGCCCCAGAAGTTACAGCTTCCTACACGTCAGCTAGTTTTGTTGTTGAATGGTAAGTGAGACTGAGCCAACACAGGCTCACTCTTCACCTTCTTGCCATTACAGAAATGGAAGTTGTCTCTTTCCAAAAAGTCAAAGCCTCTTAAAAGACAACAGTCAGGAGCAGCTCATTACTTCTCTTTATTCCTCATGTGCTTGCAGGCCAAAATAATGCCCTTTAAGCTGTGCAGCATCTGTGACTGGGTGTTTGGAGCAGAGGGTTTGTGCCCAGGGCCTGGACTGACCTGTGTTGACAGGCCTGGAGAATTACCCCTTCATGGTTAGTGGTGCCCTGGATGTGTACAGATATGTTACAGCCAGCGTTAACAGGAGTTATTTTAAAGTCTTGCTCTCCAGCTAGTGATCGTGTTACCTCACTGGGAATAACTTATACTTCTAGTTGGGACCTGACTGACAAGAACTGGTGCTGGTCCACTGATCTTTGAATGAATGTTGAAGCTTGTTCAATAACTAATCAGTGGAGATGGTTTACCTTTGGGTCTGTTTGGTCTCTTATGGTGGAATGTAACACACTGAATCAATCTGAAGTAAAACGGCTCAAACACTTTATCTTTTTTAAACAGAATCATCTCCTATTGTGTGTTTTGAAGTTGTTCTACAAATTTCAGCCTGAAATGTGCTCATTTCCTCAAGCTCCAAACCCAGTAACCTCACTCCGATGATAGTGCAGTGTCCTGGCCCTGAATCTTTGTACCCATATTTAACAACACCAGAGGTTATTTGATAACCCAGTACCCAGCTTCCTAAAAATAGCTCTGGAGATTTCTGGGGTTTTGTTTGACTTCAGGTTTTTTGCAGGGCAGTGGAAGTGGTTTCATTAACCTCTGTGTTAAACTCAGTAAACAGAGGAATAATCCTAAACTTTTGTCACTGCTGCTTACGTGACATGTAGCTTTTGCAGCAGAACATAAGACCAGTAGATCTAATGAAAATATACACTTTAATTCTAAATAATCATATCTGTAGTGCTGCCTATTATTTTAACTTGTTACTAACAACATTAAAATCACCAAATACTCACAAGATTGACAATGCCTAAAATGCTGTCTTGTGTAAGTAAATACTTAAATAAATACAATTTGACTGACTATGACTATGTGAGCTGCAGGTCAGACTAGATAAAGCAATAGAGTAACAACAGGATCAGTCATTTGGCTCAAATTCTCTCCGCTTTGTGGGAATTTGTGCAGCAGTTGACAGATAAATGAGGAACCTGACCCAGTTGGATCAGTGAAAAAGATTTTTTCTGTGTTATTTTTCATTTCAGATTGTCCTGACGTGTCATTCGACAGGAAACCTTCCAGTTTCAGTTCCAGTTGTTAAGGATATTTTTTATCATCTTCTCTCAATTCAAAGATGTTCTACAATAGATTTTCCCGGCTCCTGTCTCTGGAGCTATCGACCAACAGTGCTCCTCTGTCTGTGTGTATGTGTCCATATACAGGCATCAGTTTTGCCTCATAGCAGTGCAGAAAGCAGCAAATACTTTGTGGTTGTGTATGGCTTTCTGGGGCTAATTCTGATCTCATTATGAAAGGTAAACCCTGCCATCTGCTGGTGTGAAATGACAAAGGCTTTTATCGGATTAGTCTGTAGATTAGAAAGATAACCAAAAGATTAGCTCCATATCCATTTGATTTTGATTCACATTGACAATTTAAATTTACATTCAGATTTCATCCTCTAATCCATGATGTGTGGTGCACCCTCCTCTCCCTAATGGCTGCCGTATCTAGGCCAGCTCCCTCCCGCTCACATCCAGCAGGCCAAAGAATCCAGCACTGCTCTAAGGCTTTTCTTTCAACAATTTTACACAAGTTTGACCTTGAGCCCACATTACTGTGTCTCCTGCCTCTCTCCTATTTCTGCATCATTGGAGCATGCTTGCACCACTGTTGTTTAAATAATTTCCTGAGCTTCAGAGGGTGTAGACATTGTGGGCATATTACACGTTGACAGGGTTATTCATGGTAGGGAGCCCAACACGAACAGACTCCCAGTTCCCTTCCATTCGTAGAGCTCAGATTTAAGTTGGTTCAGTTTTAAATATAATCCTGGTGTAAGAATAGCAGCATCATCTGGGCGTCTCACGTGAATTTTGCCATTTCCTGAGTGGTGCTGATAATATGCCAAGTATAACCATATTGTTCCCCCAAGATTTGCTGACGTAATATTAAATCTTGATTGGTCACAGAATAGTGGACATCTCATTTTTGTCTACAAATTGATAATCTAATTGTTTATCCTATATCTAAATGAATTATGGATGTCACAATAGTATTATTTATCCATTTATATATGAAATATATATAATGCAAGATTACTTCTTTTAGAAAAATGTATCAGACAGAATAAAATTAACCTCCTTGGTGATTTAACAAAGAATAAATTCCCTGAAGAGGAAGCACAGAATAAACAAGAATAATGCCTAAATTGGTGCATTATTTCAAGTTTTGGCTGGTAAAATGGCAGATGGAATTATTCACTGCACTGGTTTGTAACTGCACAGGCAGCACACTTTTCTTTCGAGATTTTAATTAATCTTGAGACCCCTGAATAATGAATTAAGCATGCATTTTCATATCCCATTGTCTCAGCTTTTTGCAGTCTTTTGTCTTAGCTTGTAAACCTAGCAGTGTTTAACCCTTTCTCTGGTCTTTGTAGCGCAGGAGTTGACCTGCAAATTACTGCAGGTGATTGAACATGCAAATAAACAAAGATGCATCGGCTGAACCAGGTGAAAACAAAGGCTCTGGAGTGTCACAGTGTAGTATATTTGATTACACTAGTCTTGCCTTTCTTCTTGAGGCCAATCCCGTCCAATTTAACACATTTCCTGTTTGTGCTCAAGGTCCAACCAGCGGAGCGGTTGCATGTGTACTAATCAACACAGAGAAGAAGCTTGGTAGAGTTAAGATGGCGGCATGTGGGTGAGGAGGCTGGGATCTGAACTCGAGGTTTTTCGCCATTAAACGATTCCTATGAATCCGCATATATACAGTAATCGAAAGAATAACAATTTCCACATCTTCCACACGTTTGTGTGCGATTTTGGATTGACCCCATGACATCTATACACTTCGTGGTTCACCCGTTGCCCGGGACCGAGGATCAGCTCAATGACAGGTATTTTGTTGCGGCCCGTGGAAAAGAAGAATTTAAATCAGTATTTATATGCGACTTGGGTATTTAGGGGTGAGGCTGTATTTATGGACGATGTTGACATTGTCATGCGTGTGGATTCGGGATTTAATTATTTAAATGACCCCCCCAGGGTTGAAACAAGGCCCGGCATCTTGAACAATCCTCGTTAGCTTGCTGCTACCTAAACAGTCGCTCCAGTGCTAGTTGCTAGCCCGTTAACTGGCTATCGTACGAATAGCTAACATTAGCAGGCTGTTTCCTTGGTTCTCTAGAAGGATTGGCTCCCAGTCAAAGTTGAGATAGACAATGCGGGTTGGGGGATGGGGAAAAGAGAGGGAAATAAAGGTCGTAAAACACAACGTTCTTACAAAAAATTACGAGTTTTCGTGTATAAATTGCATATGCAGTCTTTTGACATGTGTCAGTGTTTGTTTTGTGGACGTCTCGTTGATTATCGTGATCAATGAAGTAGCTAACGTCAGCTAACTGATAGCTAGCTGCTAATGCTAGCAAGCTAATTCGCTACCACGCTCTTGACAAAGCCAAATATTTGTATTCTGGGGTCTTTTGTGACAGGGTATTTCTGAAAGTTTAATGGTGCGATTTGCTAGCTAGCATCATCGAAACTTATTATCTTATTTGTCTATTTTAAACATGCACACGGACATAAATATCTAAAATATTAAGTGAAGTACAGTTAGCAACATTGCATTCCCATTAATCCTGCTACCGACTTTAATAAGGAGACAAGTAAGGCGTTATAAAGTGTGTAAGATGGATGCTGGATTCGTGATCACACATTTTAATGTATTTCATTGCTACCCAGACACCGAGTGGCTACATATACACACAGTACATTTGATAACACATAATATTGTTATTAGTGACATGCCTCTGGCTTCTGGCATGCATCGCGCAGCGTTTCATGGGGGTTCTGTCGGTAAATGTCCACACTGGAGACATCTTTAGTCAGTAGTTGGAAGAAAACTCTAGGAAATCGTGTGCGACCTGTATTTTGGCAGAACATGTGATTTATGATAAACCTATTTATATCATCCATTGAGATTGAACTGATTAATGAGTTGTTCTACTTAAAGACAAAGGGGTTGAGAAGTCAGAGTGTTTTTAGAATGACCTTGAGATCAAAAACTAGATATGGACTGAGAATATTTGAACTCCTTTTGCAGGTTGGTGTGCTACCTAACTCTAGAGGACCAGCCTTGGTCTAAATGTGAGGAAAACTCAGTTTGGTTCACTGGTTGCAAATCTTATTGAAAATGCCACTCAGACATCTTGGTGGTATGGACCATTGGTTCCTTGAAGAGGTCATGGCTGTTTCATCCCCAGGCATGCATGCCATTGCATACTGTAGTCACCATGTGCTGCTGGGAGGCCCCCTCCTCTCTCTTCCCCATGAAAGAACTTGCAGTTGTCAGAGCAGATAAGTGCTTCTATCTGAAATAAAGAGGGTTGGTCCAGCTCGGCTCATTAGAAGCCCTTCATGAACATCCTATCAGATTACCTCAACCAAATGCCAGTGGTTTGTTCAACCTAACTAAGGTCTGTGTAGACACATTAGTTTAGCACAGTGGAATGGCAAATGCCATTACCTTGTATTATTTGTGTCTCACCCGCAGTGATCCGGAGGAAAGTAACGGGATGTTCTTACTTATAATTTAACTTGTCCCAAGTTTTTGTGCATTCATGGGCAAGATTTGTAACAGTTTTTGTCTCATTAGACCTGGCATTGACATGTAAATTGCATTTAAATAGTTATTACCTATTCTGTAACTGTGCTGCATCTACACTTAGTACTGAAGATGAGTTTTCTACAGTCAGATAAGAATGTGATTGCTTTCAATCCCAACATGCCAGTTGGCATTTGATGATGTCCTTTTAATTTGAGTTTGAATCAGGGCATTAATCAGAGCAGGTGCCTCAGTACTGCTGTATCTGTTAGTAATGACCACGCATGGAAGAAACTTATTGCAGAACTGTATATTTAAGATGACAGCATAGGCCGATAAGGTGTACCTGTGAGGACTTGAGAGATGATGTATGTTTTCTTCACAAGACAAAAGTCAGGATATGATGTATCTTCGACAGCATACATGGTTAAGCATGATTGGATAACTGCAATCCCTCAAGACTGTTAAGTGTAAATGGGTTACATGAAATGGTAAACAAACAATTTGTCAGAAAGGAGAGTGTCAGTTTGTATTGGATGTGAGTGTGGAAAGTTATTCTTCAAGAAGGAAATGTCTAATTACCTTCTTCATTGTTTGTGCTGCAGATTTCTACTGAACTGCAACAGCCAAGCAATTAAATTAGGCTGGCAGCTTTGAAAAACGATAGAACAGTCTATGTTTAAAGTTCACAGCAATCCTTGAATGTATACTTCTCGGGGGGGGGGGGCTCCAAATGTGAAAGTCCTATTCATTTTCTGCATGGACAGTGTTAGGTTTCTGGTAGATGGAGTACTGGGATAGATGGGCATGAAAAACTCCTGATTGAATCATCTGAAAAAAGGTTAATTGTTGATAAGGAGTGGAGCATTGCAGTGAGAAACATTCAGTGACTGAGCATTAAATTAGGTTATTCTGAAGATCTTTTTAGTCCTTTGGAAATCCAGTATTTATTATTGTGTTTTGAATTCTGGATTATTTGTGGATCACTGCAGCAACTTGTGCCAAAGTTGGCATTTTTTAAAATATTCTATAACTCTTACTTGTGCCTCTGGCTGGCATCTTGAGGCACTGATGCTCAGGGGTACTGTAATTTGTTGCTGACATAACAAACACACAGGAAAAAACATTGCTTAGAAAGCTGAAATTGATTTCAAATAACTGATGGGAGTAACACAATACTTCTGTACAGTTTGTTACTCTATTATACTACTATTGAGTTGCTCAGAAGTTTCTTAGTTGTCATTATCAGATCAGAGTCTGAATTCTCACTTAGGAGACTTGTGCTCTCTGATCCTGTGTGTAGTCAACATTGGTTGACATCTCATGACACAGATGTTTACATATTTGGCATCAGCAGCAAGCACACAGTCATATGTCACTAGTGATGTTGCAAACAAAACATTACTCAGATTTTTTTAACCATCACCAATAGCATCGTTACTGCTTAGTGTAGTCATGTTAATTATATCATGTAGGGCAGATGCTATGCTCCTAATTTGCCTTGTTTGTTTGACATTGGTCATAAGTGATATGTACTAAATACCCTGGGATTTTTATGCTTTTTAAATTATTATTATTATTATTATGCTATTGAACTGAAAAGGTGCACACAATTTGAAACCATTGAAATCTAAAATGTCTCTTTTAGGGTAATATGTTGACAGTGATTGATGTGTAATTGATTGTATGATATGTGGTTTATGTATGTTTATGTAGCACTGTGTTTTAATATTTTATATTAACCTACAATAATTAAGTCTTACATGCATTAATGTGGTCTTCATCTTCTTGACAGGCTCCGTGAAGTCTCAGAGAAACTCAACAAATACAGCTATAATAGGTGAGTCTGTGTCCACGTTGTAATTGTAGGCTGCCTTGCACAATGTGATGAACTTTTGTAGACAGGATCTTGTTAATTATCCTTTATATTATCTCAGTTGTCTTTTTGCTTGTTTTTTTCCTTTTCCAATACAGTCATCCGCACCTTAGTTTGCTGGAGCAGGCCACCCTGAAACAGTGTGTCGTCGGTCCAAACCATGCCGGATTTCTCCTTGAGGTAATGCTATAAGACATGACATCACTAACATTAATCAGACACCTAGGGACCTGAAGTAAATGTTTATAATCTGCTGCGAACCAAAAAGAGTAATTGGAAGATTTCCATTCTGTCTGGGTCACTATTATCAGAGGACCTCTGGCTTTCCAATAAAACACTAGTTAATTTGCTACTGTTTACCTTGTAGTTGTGTAAATTGTGGACATATGCTAGGTCTAATAGATAGAATATGTTGTTTATACACAGGACACCACCCCAATTAGGCTAATCCAGTTTGAACAGGGCTGTAGACACACTGAGGAGGCATGTGTTAATTGACCTCAGTTTGCTTATTTGGGCTTGGATAGAAACATCAGCAAACTGGTGCATGTAGGTGTCAGCGTGTCCACAAAGAGTGTTGAATGAAATATTGTGGCTTCATTCTTTGCACTGAAATTGTGCTTTAATAAACATCACACACGGTGATGTGTTACTGTCTAATGTAACACCAAATGATGTGGTTATAACTTCCATTGTTACAGCACCTCTTTGATAAACGAATTGGTGTGCAAATCACTGATTTGCATATAGACCCACACTATGTGTTTGGCTCTATGGTTAATGTAAGAAACTATTTTATGTTTGTCTTGATGGAGGCCTCAGTCCTCAATCTGATACATTGGACTCAGCATGACAATATGATTTTTTTTTCCTTTCTTTAGGAGTCATTTGTCAATTTTTTTTCAACTAAGAATCATGAATTCTTCTCTTTTAGGATGGACGTGTGTGTAGAATCAGCTTTGCTGTCCAGCCTGATCGCCTGGAGCTCAGCAAACCGGATGGCAGCGATGGGTGAGAGACTTCTCTATGATGGGATCTGTCCTGGAAACTGTTTTAGCTTTGGCATTGAGTTGGAAAACAGATGGCTTGTGGAGATGTCTAGTTCAAGATGCACTGAAGATACTCAGGCTTACTGATGGTGGTTTTTGTGATTTGAATTCCATTTGGCCCATGTGCCCTTTTTTTGGCAGAGTATGAAGCGTTTGGACATGGTTTCTCTTCTAGAAAAACGCTCTGACTCTTTGCTTCAAAGAGTTCCATCTATCAGGAGTGAAACAGATATCTGAATTCATCATAGGTCTGTTCCTAAAATGTCCTCTGTTAGGCTGCAACTGGACTGATGGATGCTTTTGTGTTGTGCTTGAAGAGACGTTCTCACGAGATAGCCGTTTTTTAGTTACATTGCACTGTAGGGACATATTTGTTTTTCTGATACAAAAATATTTTATTCTAATTTTGACACCAAACAGCCAGCGGCAGGACAGACCCAAAATTGTTTGTGTACCTTTTTGAAATCCAGGTGCTTTATGACTGAGCAAGTGTGTGCTTCTTGCTGTATTTGTCTCTCTAAAAGACTTTTTTACCAGCTGCTTTGTTTTCTGTTGCCTATGAGCGTGTATTTTTGGTGAATGGCTCATTGATAGTTGTCGATATCCTGCCAGCAGAACAACATCCAAGATTTCAGAGTTTTCAAGGCCCCTTTAGCTGCTAAATATGCATGTGAATCAGGCTGTAAAAGGCTGAGGAGCTCCCTGCTCCAAACCTTTCCTCAGAGCACACGTTTTGTTCCCTGCTGTAACAGAAGATGAAAAGTTAAAAACTGCAATAGCCTTTCAGTCCATACCATTGTGAGTTGCAGGGGAGCTTATGGAAAAGAGTATGACAGGTTGTCTTTGGCAAGTTTGTCAGCTTACTTATCAAGGCCTGTATCCTGACTTTGAGTTACATGGATTGTGAATTTGTCTTTTCTGTTTTGCAGTAGTAAAAATTTGAATGCTTGTGTCTGTATTAAATGTCATGTTATAGTACGGTACTAAATGTGATTGTATTATTTTGTTGGATAGTATTTCAATTTGGTGTCATTTTGGTCTCTGTTACACGAGAAGCTTAAAAAACTGTCATAATTTAGTTCCTTTGTCACAGACAAACACCATTTATACCAAGTGCGTGTTTAGAACACATCGGTAACGTATATTGTCGTAAATAACCTTTTGGTTAAACTCAGAATGCATCCTATTATAAGATATCTTGAAATAGGAGCAAGCAGTTGCAGCCCCAAAACCCCGAGAACTTTTTTAAAATGGAAAGTCTTAAAGGAGGAACGAGTTGCAGCCAATTCTGATTCCCAAGGGTGTTGCCATGCTAGTCTCCAAAATACCCCATCCTGTTTCATGGTATAATATTAAAAGAAAATAAATCCTGAACCGAGGGGTATAATTTGGTATAATTTAACAAATACCTGGTGTAAATTTACTTCCTGTTAACCCAGGTAATAAAAAGTCTTTTGGTCCTTCTGGGACTTCTGTAGGTTTGTAACTGATCTCCCATCTTTTGTTTCCAGTTCAAAGTTGAGCAGTGGTTCAGGGACAGGAAGGAGCTCCAGGCCAGGCAGGACTAGTGATCCGCCCTGGTTCCTGTCTGGCTCTGACACACTGGGCAGACTGGCAGGCAACACCCTTGGGTAAGTTCTGGCAGGGTTGACAGAGACAAATGGTCCTGTGAAAACTCAGTGTTTAGAGCACAGCACTGATGCTGCAGCGGTTTTGGGGTGTATTCCCCACAGGCCTCAGTGCTACTCACTCAGAAGAGAGAACCTTAGGGTGCTGTAAAATGTAATAAATAAATGTGTCCACCAAATGGCATACATCATTGACCCTCCTAAATTTGCACTATGCAGTTGTGTTTTTTAGTGCTCTTATTTTCCCACTGGAGATTCCCCCTTCAGATATATATGTTGTGGGTTTTGATATTTGTAAGTTGTGCAGAGCTGCAGAATAACCCTCTAAACCTGCACCCTCACAGTTTAATGTTAAAATGAAACAAAATGATGGTTTAAAATTCAAAATATGTACATAATATATTTATTATTATACTATGCTTATATACTTTATTGAAGCTTTTCTCCTGCACTATCTGATTACATTAGAAAAGGGCCACCTGTTAACTTCTAACCTCCTTTAAATGCTGCTGATGCAAAACCTTGTCAGTCTGGACTGCCCTGTCTCTGCTGTCACAAAGGCTGAATCCCTTCATACCCAGATGTGTGCGTGTTTTGAGTCTGCTCTGTAAGTCAGATGGTGTTTTTGGTAGCTGTGTCTGACCATGGCCTTGCACTGTATGTAACAGGAGTCGCTGGAGCTCCGGTGTAAATGGAGGCAGTGGAGGAGGTGGAAGTGGAGGTGGAGCAGGGGGAGGTGGAGCAGGAGGTGGCAGCAGTGGAGGAGGAGGAGGCGGAGGAGCAGGAGGAGGTGGAGGCACGTCGGGCAGATCGTCAACAGCGGCTCGCGATTCCCGCCGACAGACCAGGGTGATCCGTACAGGAAGGGATCGTGGCTCAGGCCTTCTGGGTAGCCAGCCTCAGCCAGTCATACCAGCTTCTGTCATCCCTGAAGAACTTATTACTCAGGTACAAAATTCTCACAGTGTATTAACATTCTTACATCATTATAACATTAATGTCAGCGATTTCTGAAGCCCTTCTCTTACTGGAACAAATTGTGCCTTGCTGCCCCAGGCCCAAGTAGTCCTTCAGGGGAAGTCCAGGAGTGTGATCATTAGGGAGCTCCAGAGGACCAACCTGGATGTCAACCTCGCCGTCAACAACCTGCTGAGCCGGGATGATGAGGATGGAGATGATGGAGATGATACGGCCAGCGAGTCCTACCTCCCTGGAGGTTTGTCAAAAAACAAAAAAAGGGGAAAATGTTATTGTGTGATTTAGTGTTATTTATTCAGTTTAATTTCTGTGAACTACTGTACATCATTATTTAACATTGAAATTCAGGCTTAGCAGCAGTTCAACACATTATATTACACAAGGTTTGTGTTAAACATTAAAACATATTTCAAAATATTTACTCATGATCATTGAAATGGTCTCTGCCATATTCATAAAAAGAAAACGTATTTTTTTTTCTAACATCCCTCTGAGCCCTGTATCCCTCTTTGTTCCATGCAGAGGACCTGATGTCCCTGTTGGATGCAGACATTCACTCTGCTCACCCCAGCGTGATTATTGATGCTGATGCCATGTTCTCTGAGGACATCAGCTACTTTGGCTACCCCTCTTTTAGACGCTCCTCGCTGTCTCGCCTGGGATCCTCCAGAGGTAACTCAACAACTCACCTCTGTGTAGTGAAGGGAGGGGCAGGGTGTTGGACAGGCTTTGGTGGCAGCACTGGTGATGGCTTTTGTTAGTGGGGATGTAGCTTCCGTTGCTTCAGAGGACAACACTACAGTCAAGTTTAAAAATCAACGCAGTTTTTTCAATATTTCTTTGAAGGATTGTAAAAATAATGACTGTGAACATTTTATTGAGACAGAATTTCTCTTTCTCTGAAGTTTTTAGAGATAAAAATATTTTCCTCTTGCTAAATAGATAGTGTAGGCTTTATGCAAAATGATGTGTAATCAATTTGTTATAGCTTCTTTGCTGGGGAAATTTTCTCTTCAGTCTGGTTAGCTGGTTCTGTAACAGGAATGTTTGGTGTCATAGGCTACAAATGTTTGGTGTTGTATGGTGCATGGCTGTAGTACATACTGTGAGCTCTCTGAGAAAGGCCCGCTAGGCCCACCTGTCTTAACAGGGACCCTTTAAGTCAGTCTTTTCTAAAAAATATACCCAGCCCACGTTTAGCCCCTATGCATGCTTTCTTTCTGTCTATCCACTTCCTCTTCTACCTGGCATTTTAACATATGAGCGTGTAAACTGACTCACTCACCAGTATAATTTAGATTCCCACAAAGTATTGCAATTTTGATTTGCATTACAGTAATTCTAAAGACTCTATCTCTCTCTATCTCTCTATTCTTAAAACTATGTTGACGGGTCTTTCCCAGAGAGTGGCTTACTTCTATCCCACTGGTGTGACCTTATTGCATACCAGTTCTCCTTCTTCCCTTAGAGCGTGACTCAGAGCTGTTGCGTGAGCGTGAGTCTGTATTGAGGTTACGCGAGCGCCGGTGGCTGGATGGGGCCTCGTTCGACACGGAGCGAGGCTCCACCAGCCGTGAAGGCGAGCCCAGCCTGGACAAGAAGAGCATCCCAGTCCAGAGCCCCGTCTCCCTGGGAGAGGAGCTCCAGTGGTGGCCTGACAAGGTAGGAGGCGCACAAACAGATGTTGATTTATGTTTATTTTAAAGTACAGAAATAAAACCCTTCACCATGACTTTGCAAGTAGAGCTTGGTAGCAAATTCAATTCATTGGACATTTATTTAGATCTCAAATTTACTTTCCAGGATGGTGTGAAGTTTGTGAGCATTGGAGCCATGTTCTCAGAGCTGGTGGCTGTCAGCTCCAAAGGAGAGCTTTATCAGTGGAAGTGGAGCGAACCTGAACCCTACAGGAATGCACAGAATCCTTCCATTCATCACCCACGTGTCTCCTTCCTGGGCCTGGCCAATGAGAAGATCACCTTGTTGTCTGCCAACAGCATCAGAGCCACTGTAGCTACAGAGACCAACAAGGTAGATGACAACTGCTGCTGTTGACATAAGAATGTGTTTGTGCTCTGCTTTGTTCATAGCAACAATTTTTTGATCAGATTCATTTGTATCAAAATTGCGATTGAGTAATTGTTTCTGCATTTACGATCATCACACATATTTTTTTAACGAATTGCTCATTAACTCAGCTTTGTGTGTGTGTGGGGTATAGGTGGCAACCTGGGTGGACGACACACTGAGCACAGTGGCCTCGAAGCTGGAGCACAGTGCCCAGGCTTTCCCTGAGCTGCAGGGCGAGCGCATGGTGTCACTGCACTGCTGTGCACTCTACACATGTGCACAGCTGGAGAATAGCCTCTATTGGTGGTGAGAAGAAAAAGCCTTTTTCCATTAAACTACATTGAATGGAATTATAACTTTCTTTAACAATAGCATTGGCTCCTGAATGTGGCCATAACATTGTTATTCTGCAAAGTGACAGTAGTCGTTCATTGAAGTCATAGATTTGACTTTATGTAGTATTCAAACACAGAAAGCACGCTTTGAAAAAAGGGAATGCCTTGTCAAAAAACAGGCTTTTCTCTCTGTTCATATTGTGTAGTTATAAGTTTTGCATCATTAAAAAAACACACAACCTGATTTAAGACCTTTTCTGAATTGTTCGCGTTACCTGGAAATTTGTACACACTCATGTTCCAATGAGGAAAGAAGATTAAGCTGAACTGTCTTCTGCCAAGATACACAATGGGAACCTCTAGCAAACAATGTGACTCGTGCTTGACACCAGACATTTAGCAAGGATTGCAAAGTGATGTCTTTGTCAATATAAAGTGACAACGGTATATATCAGGGAAAGGTATGAATATCATTGATGTTTTGACACTTACCCACTTGCATTTGTCTGCAGGGGTGTTGTGCCTTTTAGTCAACGGAAGAAGATGCTTGAAAAGGCCAGAGCCAAGAACAAAAAGCCAAAGTCAAGCGCTGGCATCTCCTCGATACCCAACATCACCGTGGGAACACAGGTAAGACCATTTTGGATTTTCATTGTTGTTATGCCAGAAGTGCATTCAGTGCCTCTGCTTTTGGGAGTCTTCCATATTGATGTATGTTACTGTCTTTAGACTTACGACTCACGTTGGGGACTTTATGTAAGTATTGCAGGTTATGGAAAACACATTTCTTGCTGCTAATAAATGGTTGCCTCCACAGGTGTGCCTGAGGAATAACCCCCTCTACCATGCCGGTGCAGTGGCCTTTTCTGTCAGTGCTGGGATCCCCAAAGTGGGCGTCCTTTTGGAGTCTGTCTGGAACATGAACGACAGCTGCAGGTTCCAGCTGCGCTCACCAGAGAGCCTCAAGAACATGGAGAAGACCACTAAGACCCAGGAAATCAAGTCAGTTGTTTTTGATAGTCTTCCATTATTTTATGTCAGTAAAGTTTCTACCTCAGTTAGAAGGCATAGATCATAAATCCAAAGGTAAAACTCACTATCTTGGTCTTATGCCATAGGACTGAAAGCAAGCCAGAGCTGGTGAAGACTGAGATGGGTCCTCCTCCTTCCCCGGCCTCTACCTGCAGTGATACCTCCTCCATTGCTAGCAGTGCCTCACTGCCCTACAGTATGTCGTCCTCTCTCTTGCTATCTCTGCCTCTTAACCTCTAGCTCTCGCAACAGCACTTGAGTCTTGTCCTTCCTCTCTATCTCCCAGGCACAGAACCAATTTCTTCCTCACTCTGTGCTCTCATTAGCCCTTTGACTTTGAAACAGATGGTGCACAGGCTTTTATCAGCACCCCCCCCCCCCCCCCCCCCCCCCCCCCCCCCCCCGCCTGTTTTCCTGTGAAGGAAGTGTGGCCAGCTCACAGTGTATGCTGTGGTATATTTGGTCAGCTTTCTACTTATCATATGAACCATACAGCTGGCTGTCAGAGTTGATAAATCATTTTCTCTAGTCCACACTAAAGTTGTTATCACCCATTCAGCAGGATTTTTATACAGCCATAATCAGGAGTATATTTCTAAATCACTCACAACTCCTTAATGTAAATAACTACAAAGTGTCTTATTTGAATATACAGTGATCAGAGGACTAAGTTAATATGCTGTAATATTTGCAGAGCGAAGGCGTTCTACCCCGGCTCCCAAAGAGGAAGAGAAGGTGAATGAAGAGCAGTGGCCTCTCAGAGAGGTGGTGTTTGTGGAGGATGTAAAAAATGTCCCAGTGGGAAAGGTGGGTGCATCTGAAATATGAAGATATATTGATTGGAATAATAAGCAATGTCAGTAAGATGATTTATCCCTACTCTATGTGTATGTTTCTGTGTCATGACATCTCAGTTTCACAACTTGCTGCCTTCACATTCTGTCTTAGGTGCTTAAAGTGGATGGCGCATATGTTGCTGTGAAGTTTCCAGGGACGTCAAGCAGCATGAGCAACCAGAGTACTGCGGCTCCCACCGACTCAGACCCATCGTCACTGTTGCAGGACTGTAGACTCCTCAGAATCGATGAGCTGCAGGTACAGACATTGCTTGTCTTCATCCCAGTTCTTGGATTTCAGAGTCAATAAGTGAATTATGTTTCTGTTTGAGTGTGAGCATCTGTCCTCCTGACATTGACATTCACTGACTTATTGTCTCTGTTCCTGACAGGTGGTCAAAACTGGTGGGACTCCTAAAGTTCCCGATTGTTTTCAGCGCACACCTAAAAAGCTCTGTATCCCAGAAAAGGCAGAGATTCTGGCTGTGAATGTTGACTCCAAAGGTTGGTCTTTGCTAAATGTTTCCGTATGTCAGTATATGCTTTATATGGTTTATCGATATATAAGTTAAGTGTCTGTAGTTTTCTGTAGATTTGTATTTAACCCTTAAACATCTCTTCACCCCCCAGGAGTCCACGCAGTGCTGAAAACTGGTAACTGGGTAAGGTACTGTATCTTTGACCTAGCCACAGGCAAAGCTGAGCAGGAGAATAACTTCCCTACCAGTAACCTGGCCTTCTTGGGGCAAAGTGAGTGCAATGTGGCCATCTTTACTGCAGGACAGGTGAGATGATCTCCCAAATTGCTGACAGATTTTTCCAGATAAGTATGCCTTAAGTTCTGTGAACTAAAAATGTTGAAAATATTTTTTCTCAGGAGTCTCCCATCATCCTCCGAGATGGAAATGGCACAATCTACCCTATGGCCAAAGACTGCATGGGTGGAATTCGAGATCCCGATTGGCTGGACCTGCCACCTATAAACAGCCTGGGAATGGGAGTGCATTCTCTGGCCAATCTGCCCTCAAACTCCACCATTAAAAAGAAAGCTGCTATTATTATTATGGCTGTTGAGGTAAAAATGGCCTCATGAATGCAATGTAAAAAAAAGACTGAACAAAAGCTAAAGAATGACTCTTGTGTTATAGGTATTTCTCGCCCTTAAAACTTTGTCTTACCTTGGAAAACCTGCAGTTTTCAGTGGTAGTTTTTAATCACATATGTTGTTACCATGTTTTTGTCCATAAAATTGTCTGAGAAACCAAAATTCAATTCTGTCTGTGTCAAAGTGAAACATCATAAACATCCAGATGAGTAGTCACAACCAGGACTCACTCTTCCTGTTTGTCTCCTCCAGAAACAGACGCTGATGCAGCACGTGCTGCGTTGTGACTATGAGGCGTGTCGGCAGTACCTGGTGAACCTTGAGCAGGCCTTCCTATTGGATCAGGGCAACCAGGCCCTCGGAGCACTTCTGGGCCACCGCTGCGATGGAAACCGCAACATTCTCCATGCTGCCGTCTCTGTCTGCTTCCCAGTTAGTAATAAGGAGACCAAAGAGGAGGAAGGTAAACTGGTGTATTAGTCAGGATTAGGATGAAACGAAAACTAGTTTATCTTATTTTGCTGGAAACATTTACATTTTTCTTCCCAATGTGTCTCAGTTTTAGACTTTGCTATTTGTGTTAGAAAGGGGAATTGTGGAAGAAAATTACTTTTTCTCTCAACACGCTCTTCCAGCTCGGTGTGTGCTCACCTGTAACAGTTTAATTGCCTGCATTCTCCTGACTCCCTTCTCCATGCTAAGTGACCATGCTGTTTCATTTCAGAAGCTGAAAGGTCGGAGAGAAACACATTTGCAGAGCGCCTGTCTGCTGTGGAGGCGATTGCCAATGCCATCTCTGTGGTTTCAAGCAACAGCTCTGGAAATAGGACTGGCTCCTCCAGCAGCAGAGGGTAAATAACCATTTGAGCTATTTTGCTGAATAGTCTGCAGAAAACTATAGGTGTCATTTAGTACAAATACCTGCTCCTGAAAAGTAAGGAATCTCTTTGCTTTACAATGTCACTGGGCATGTGTCCCTGTAATGTCAGAACACAAGCATCGCTGATTTTAATTTCATTGCTTTGCTTTACTTTGTGTGTCACCTCCAGGCTTCGTCTGAGGGAGATGATGCGGAGGTCTCTACGAGCGGCAGGTCTTGGCCGCCACGAGTCTGGCCCATCATCCAGTGACCATCAGGACCCTGTGTCACCACCCATTGCCCCACCAAGTTGGGTCCCTGACCCTCCACCAATGGACCCTGGTCAGTGCAGATTAACAAAACTGATGAATTATTGGATTATCTCTGTGTGCTGTTTAGAGCCTCACAGAGTCACATTGTCAAAAAACAAACAAACAAAACAAAAAGACTCAGTGCTTTCTCTACAATTTTTTGGGTGATTTTGTTGATTTTTATTTTGCTAATTTAATGGTTTGCTTCTTGGAAAATTCCACTTGGTAAATAATTTACCTGTAAAGCGCAATTCAAAGCATGTGCAAATAGGAACTGACAGTTGGAGATGGGCATTACTGTGCATGTTCCTCCATCCCTACACTGGGCACTGGCTAAAAGACAGTGAAGTCCTATTTAGTTTGTGCTGTTCGATCGATTGGTCCTGAAAAGCAAAGTCAGTTCATAAATAATATTTGAGAACTAGATCAAAAACTGTATATGTGGTATGAATGACTGAAACTGACAGAGTCAAAAAGAAATAGATAAATAGATGACTCAATAAATAAATTCATATGCCATTAAATACATTTATCAGAAATAAAGACAAGATTTAAGTAATAAAATGTGACAGATTTTTCTGTTTCATTTTGCATCTGTATTTATTTACCTTCATATTAATTCCCCTATTTATTTTAAATTTCCATATATTTACTTATTTCTTATTTATTTATCTATCCATTAGTTATTTCATCTTATAATATATGAGCTTACACATGTTTAGTGGATCCTCTACACTGGTCAATTCAATATGTGTAAGCTTGTACATCAGGTAGAAATCTTAGTATGTACCTTGTAGCATTGTGTTGTTTTGCAAGATTAAGCCTCAGGGTGTGAAAGATCTCCAGAGATGTACAGTCCTGACTCGAGAGTATTAACTGCCATGTTGCATGTTGGCATTTTGAAAGCTTTAAAAGTGGAGTTCTTGATTTCATCTGCTCACTGGTCCTTGTAGCAGCCCACCCATAGCAGTGCAACCTTTTGAGCTGTTTAGCCTTAGTTGTCAATTTGAAGGCTGCTTTACACAACTGTGTTGGACAGTCTGTGCACAATCATGAAATTTAACTCTTCCCTTACCTTAGTGAATGAGAAACTAAAACTTTTTGTATGTCTTGTAAGGTCGGTGACATATACTGTCTATTTCAGAGCTTTTTTTTTTTTTCCCAAATCAACAGATGGTGACATTGACTTCATTTTAGCACCAGCTGTGGGTTCACTTACCACTGCCTCCACTGGGACCAGCCAAGGACCCAGCACCTCCACCATACCAGGTAACAACATCTTCACTGTAAGAGGAGGAGCGAGGATGAGATGATATTTTTACTGCTAGTCTAGATTTCTGGTGAAACAGGAAGTTCAGTTGGTGGCACAAGGTTACATTTATCTCGAATCACACTGCAAAATAGGTATTGTGTATTAATGCAGCAGTGATACACGTCTCTACGGGAGAGAGGATTCTCAATATGTTTGTGTGGATAAATTGTGATGAGGTGCTTTTCAGTTTACATAATCTTGGTGTTATCAATGTAAATTACTTATTAATCATTGTGTTCTCTATATGAACAGGGCCATCCACTGAGCCATCTGTGGTTGAATCTAAAGACAGAAAGGCCAACGCCCACCTTATCCTAAAGCTGATGTGTGACAGTGTTGTTCTGAGGCCACACCTACGGGAGCTGCTCTCTGCAAAGTACGAGTCTTTATTTCTGTATAAGCATATTTATGAATATTCCACACGTTATTGTACATTAGATCGTCCTGATCTGCTCCTTTTCCTCTAAAGTGCTCTTGCACATTGTTGTTGTGGTTATTCAACAGGGATGCCCGTGGAATGACCCCGTTCATGCTTGCTGTCAGTGGGAGAGCTTACCCAGCAGCCATCACTGTTCTGGAGGCTGCACAGAAAATGGCCAAGGGTGGGTTAATGGCTTTTTTTGCACACTGCTGTAAGATGGTTGGTTTTTGAAGGGAGACTTTACTTAAAAGCCTTGTATTGTGTACATATACTCAGTTCATGTGTTATATTGTGGGGGGAGAAGGAAAGAAATGAAGTTTGCGTGACCAACCAGCCGCCACTTCAGTGAATAAGTTCTGAGAAAGCAGCGTAGTTATAGTGAATGTGATGTAATTTTAACTGATTAGGTAACAGCTGGAACGTTGGATCTTATCCATGAGTTATGTGAATCCTGACCTATTTTGCTTCACCGCTTACAACAGCCAACTATCATGTTGTAACTCACATTTCTCTGTTTCCTTTTGCTCCTCCAATGTTGTGCACAGTGGGTGACCCGGGCATTACAGAGAAGGAGGATGCAGATTCTGTGTTCATGGAAATGATTTGCCCCTCGGGGACCAATCCAGATGATTCGCCCCTGTATGTTCTTTGCTGCAATGACACCTGCAGTTTCACTTGGACTGGAGCGGAGCACATTAACCAGGTCAGCCCATGAGGATAGCATTACACATCATTACACTGAAGAGTTAAGAGAAAGCACTCGTCATTTGAAAATGTCAAGTGTTGTAGACTTTGCTTAGGCCATGTACACGGGGGTCAATTAGTGATGGGAATTTCATTCAATATATTATTGTTTTAGAGAGACAATTGCGTAACTGACAACCAACTAGCCCTAAAAAAGTAAGATGTGGCCTTTTGTAATTAATTATTGCTGCTCACTAAGTGTAAGCAGCAGAATAAACTATTGCCAGCAGGCAACAAAGCAGAGAGCATGAATATATTTCACATGTTAGGCCAACTTCCACAGCTTCAGGCAGTGTTCCTTCCTCTGCTGCACAAGTGGAACCTCACTCATTTTGAAGACAGTTTTGTTTTTTTGAAGCTTTTCAATACATAATGTTCTCTTGAGAGTTAACACACTGATGTGACTTTGTATTTAGGATATCTTTGAGTGTCGTACCTGCGGTCTGCTGGAGTCCCTCTGCTGCTGTACTGAGTGTGCGAGGGTGTGTCACAAAGGACATGACTGCAAGTAAGTCCTAGTTATGAGTGTGACCTGATTTAATCTTTGTAAAGGTTTCAGTCTTTCTCACCGTTGCTTTTCACCACCTGCATTTAAACTAGGCCACATTTCTAATCATAAATGTGCCCCTGTTATTTCCCAGGCTGAAGAGGACCTCTCCCACAGCATACTGTGACTGCTGGGAGAAATGTAAGTGTAAAACACTGATCGCCGGCCAGAAGGCTGCTCGTCTCGATCTGCTGTACAGGTTACTGACAGCCACTAACCTGGTCACAACACCTAACAGCAGGTAAGACCCGTGCTCTTCTGTGCTCGTCTATATCATCTCGACTTCACATAGGGTAGTGTGCTTTCTTTTGTGCTTTATAATTGGCAAGTAACTGAGAGTTTTGAGGTTAAATTACGTGAACTGTATTATCTTGGTGCGCTTCTATTTAGAAGAAGAAGAAGATAATTCATATATTGTGAGGTATATGTGATATTTCTGACTGATTCTTGTTTCCATCTGCAGGGGGGAACATATATTATTGTTCCTGGTGCAGACTGTTGCCAGGCAGAGTGTTGAGCACTGTCAGTACAGACCACCACGCATCAGAGAAGACAGGAACCGCAAGGCTGCTAATGCAGAAGGTAGGTTCACCATCTCATTCCATCAATTTAACCATCAGTACAAACAAACATACATATTAAAAACATTCATTTGAGATCATTTTCTGACTGAGCTCAAGGCTGTGGCTTTCTAAGACATAATCTCCAGAAGGCATCTGGTGTGTGAAAACATTCTTCTTCTGTCCTCTCTTTCAGACTCTGATATGCCAGACCATGATCTAGAACCTCCCCGCTTTGCTCAGCTGGCTCTGGAGAGGGTTCTGCAGGACTGGAATGCCCTCAAGTCTATGATCATGTTTGGTTCTCAGGAGAATAAAGACCCGTGAGTATCACAGCCAACAGCACACCCTGCATTAGGATTTGGTTGGCAATAGCTAAGAGTAAAAGCTTGAAAGACTTGTTCTTAGTTTGTGTTGCTTAAAGAACTGAAAAATGATACACAAAAACCTCAACAGCAATTTATCTCTTCAGAAACAATATCACAGTTAGTTTATCCACAGATGTCTTTGAGGACACTTTGCTGCTGCGCCAGTATAATTTAAAGGCGCTGATACTGACCTAATTAAATGATTGGTATCATCCAAATGTGTCTGTGATGTAGTTACAGCCTAATGTATCATGTCCACACTGTGCAGAACAGAGTATTACTCTGTAACAGACAATATTTAGAGATTTGTATTTTTGTCTTTCGTAGCCTCAGTGCCAGCAGCAGAATCGCCCACCTCCTGCCTGAGGAGCAGGTCTACTTGAACCAGCAGAGTGGCACCATTCGCCTTGACTGTTTCACCCACTGCCTCATTGTCAAGTGTGCTCCTGACATCACTGTAAGTCCAATTAGTCTTTCCTCATGCTCTTTGTTTCTCTCTCCTGTTTTGTTCCTTTGGTTTCTCAGTTTATTACACTTCAAGTGTGCACACAATGCTAAATAAAATCTCCAGTCCCCAGTAAAGCTTACACCTAAATGTTACCTGTAATTATCTGTTTTCTGTGCCATTACAACACCCTTATATTTGGAAGTATTTTGGTCAACCAATGGGGGTTTTTCTTTTGTTGCAATAGTTCATAGACACTTTACTGGGCACACTGGTGAAGGAGCTGCAGAACAAGTACACTCCTGGCCGGAGAGAGGAGGCAGTCAACGTCACCAGGAGGTTCCTTCGCTCTGTAGCCCGGGTGTTTGTCATCCTCAGCGTGGAGATGGCTTCTTCCAAGAAGAAAAAGTAAGAACATACAACATTAAGATTTTCATATACAGTTTTGGACAAAGGCTCTAGGACTTATGTGTAATTGATTAATGACATAGTTTGAGGCATCTTCTCATCTTTTGAATTGTTACAAACACTGATTCTGTCATCTCTGCCTTTCCTCCACGTAGCAACTTCATCCCCCAGCCCATTGGGAAATGTCGGCGGGTATTTCAGGCTCTCTTACCCTACGCTGTGGAGGAGCTGTGCAACGTAGCAGAGTCGCTGATTGTTCCAGTGCGAATGGGCATCGCAAGACCTACAGCTCCTTTCACTTTGGCCAGCACCAGCATTGATGCTGTTCAGGGAAGCGAGGAGCTCTTCTCCGTTGAACCTCTGCCTCCAAGACCCTCACCTGACCAGTCCAGCAGGTTGGTTGGTTTTAGTTTCTTCCTTTTCCTGTCTAGTCATTTTAGAGCACTGAATTATGGGTGACTACAACATGCCTGTATGGAATCAGTGAGTTGGTTAAGAGCCCATGTTAATGCGCTGAAGTAGAAAAATTACTTGAGGTTATTAACATCATTGAAACATTCAGTAATTTTTATTGGAGAGAAGAATCTAAAGGTAAAGAGGATGCTTGATTTTTCTTATTCACTACAAATAAAGACTTCTGGGTTTGTGCTTCATTTTTTCCAGCTCCAGCCAGACAGCTGCCTCTTATATCATCAGGAACCCCCAGCCTCGACGCAGCAGCCAGTCTCAGCCTGTCAGAGGGAGAGACGAGGAGCAGGATGACATCGTATCAGCAGATGTGGAAGAGGTGGGGGGCCTCATTATAAAATCATTAAGGCCATAATGAGCTTTGTAGGCAAGGGATTCATAGCATGTTGGTGATGAAGTTTCCAAGTATGTAGAGTATCACCTAGAACTCAAACGGTTTATTTAAATTGCAAGATTACATCTTGATAAAAATGTTTATGCTTCATTTAGATCATTCTTTATTACATTATTGGTTTAGATTGCATCTGTATTCTGTCTTGCTTCAAAGTTTAAGGATCTGATTGTTTGTGTTTCAGGTTGAAGTTGTAGAGGGAGTAGCAGGGGAGGAAGACCATCATGACGACCAAGAGGAACAAGGAGAGGAAAATGCTGAGGCAGAAGGGCAGCATGATGAACACGATGAGGATGGTGGGATACATTCTGCTTTTTATGAGTGGAAGGAAATTAGTGACAGTGAATTTAATTTAGTTTGACAAATAATTATTTGAACCTCAAAACCCAGCCAACAATGAGCAAAGAATCTGTTTGTCTTTGTTTCTGGTTTCAGGAAGTGACATGGAGCTTGATCTGCTGGCAGCTGCCGAGACAGAGAGCGACAGTGAAAGTAACCACAGTAATCAGGATAACGCCAGCGGCCGCAGGAGTGTTGTCACGGCAGCAACGGCCGGCTCTGAAGCAGGTTGGTCAACAGCTGTTTTTAATCTTTTAGTTAAGATTTAATTTTAGATTTTCATTTAAATCGTTCATGAAACATTCTCTTCAGTTTCAAAGTACTGCTCCTGTTTGTTTTTGTTTTTTTTGTTGTTTTTTTTTGTGGAAATGCAGCCATCTATCTTATTGACCTCCTTTAACTGAAATCTTTGCAAATGTTTGTAAGGCTCCAACTGCTTACCAAGTAGAAATCGGATTTCTGTCTTGCTGCACTGTGTTTTTTTTCCTTGAGTTACGGACTAATTCAGTTCTTACAGAGTCACTAGTGCTTAACAGGCATTTTGGGTTGTGGGGATTTATGGTTGGAGAGCTAATGATACAGCAGACAAAATGGTCCCTGGCTGAATACCCAATGTATTTCATTTGCAGGCAGTAGGGTGTCCTTGGCATTTCCTATTTTTGGTATGAGCTCCTCTTTACTTCAATGCATATACAGATGTCAGGGCAAGAGTGAATTTGCAAAGTTGCATACACAGTTTCCTGCTGAGAGTTCCTTCAGTTCGTCCCCTTCTCACATTTCACTGTGACTGTGTCATTTTGTGTCATTTTGAACTAATACTGTCCCTCATCACAAGCTTAGTCTCGTTTTTTCATCTCAATAACAAACTAATCTACTTGTAGCTTTTCCAAATGGTGTGGGTGTTTTTTTTTCTCCTTGGTTGTCTAAAATGTGTAGTTCCTACTAATAATGTTCTTGTAGAATATTCAGTACAATTGAAATATTGCTGTTCTATCTCTCTGATGAAATTCCTTATGATGTGGAAGATTAAGTCATATATTATTTAGCACAAGTTAATCGACAGAGAGCAGCTGTTGTTTTGACTTGAAGCCTCAGTGTATTCACCATCATGTTAGTGTTGTTTGGGCTTGTAGTGGTGTGATTCACTAACCCTCACTCCTGCCTGGAAAAATCTGATGTGAAAGACAAAAGAGAGAGAGAAAAGGAGAGACGAGGTGAATACTCAAGCCATTAAACTTGTCTCCCTTGTCTTTTTCCCTCATCCCTTCTCCTCCTCCCCCTCCTCTCTGAAGGTGCCAGCAGTGTCCCTGCCTTCTTTTCAGAGGATGACTCCCAGTCCAATGACTCCAGTGACTCTGACAGCAGCAGCAGTCAGAGCGACGATGTCGACCAGGAAACGTTCCTTTTAGATGAACCACTGGAAAGAACAACTAGCGCCTCACATGCCAACAGTGCGGCTCAGGCTCCTCGTTCCATGCAGTGGGCTGTAAGAAACACCCCCAGCCAGAGGGCTACTGGTAGTGCCCCCTCCAGTTCCTCCACACCAGCTGGTCAGTAAAGCTTTGTCTGTTTCTGCTGTCTTATTTTTAAATGTTTGTTTCTTTCACCAGACTAACGTTAAAGAAATGGTGTATATTAATTATGCCCATTATGATGTTTGTCTTCCTCACAGCAAGCTCCACAGGCCTGATATATATTGACCCCACTAACCTGCGTCGCTCCAGCGCAATCAGCTCCAGTGCCGCTGCAGCAGCAGCGGCGCTGGAGGCCAGCAACTCCAGCAGTTATCTGACGTCTGCCAGCAGCCTGGCCCGGGCCTACAGCATTGTCATCAGGCAGATCTCAGACCTCATGAGTCTAATTCCCAAGTACAACCACCTAGTCTACTCACAGTACCCTGCTGCTGTGAAGCTCACCTACCAGGATGCAGTCAGCCTGCAGGTAAGAAACAGCACCATCCTGTGGTGATCTAAGTGAACTCCACTCCTCCACCAAGGCACCAAAATACTGCTGTAAAATGTACACTATTTTATAATTTTGCTGTTAAAATATGAAAATAGTCACAAACCTCAGCATATGAATGTTTAATATTGTTAAAGGTTTAATGTTTTTTTCCTGATATATTTGGCTACACATTTATAGAGGTCAGAGGCAGAATATTAGGATTTTTATCAGAGTTGGTTCATATATTTTTGACCACACACTGCAATCTAACACAAAAAATTTGAAGACATATCATTTGACTATTTTGAATTGGCTGGTAATAAAAATGTCACAGCATCAGAATATCTGAAGGAATTACAACACATATCAACTCTGCACCTTCAGAATCATCATATCAGGAGGTCACTGCCAGTTCCCATCGTTACTTAATATTAAACCACGTGATACCTGGCAGCAGACAACAGTGACTCTGTGATCATTAGTTTAATAAAAATCGGATCCCAATTAATTGAATAAGTAACTGTTTGTTGATACAGAACTATGTTGAAGAGAAGCTGATTCCCACCTGGAACTGGATGGTGTCCATCATGGATTCCACTGAGGCCCAGTTGAGATATGGCTCAGCCCTCTCATCTGCTGGAGACCCTGGTCACCCCAGTCACCCACTCCATGCCTCTCAGCACTCGGCTCGCAGGGAACGCATGACTGCTCGAGAGGAGGCCAGCCTCCGCACCCTGGAAGGACGCAGGTAAAAGAAATAAACCTTGCTTTACTTGTTCAGTTCATATTTGTAATACTTCTGTTCCACAGGACTTAGTTCAATTAGCTGATTGATTTGTTTTAAGAAGCTATTTGTAGGTTAGCACATTAGCATTAACAGCTGTTTACTTACCAGTCTAGAAGAAATGTCCTAAGTTCAGCATCAAACTTCATTCATGTACTCATCAAGAGCTGTCAAAAGCAACGCCAGTGTTAACTCTGGTCTGTTTCACGTCTGCTACTGAAGTTAGCACACTAACCAGCTGGCCCTGACCCATCTTGTCCCTCTCCGATCGTGACTGCCTTTAGCCTCCAATCTGCCTTGAAGACAAAGCGCTGCTCAGAGGGCGTTTTATAACCTCTTGCCTTGTAAACGCAACGATGGCTGAAGCTCTTGTCAAGTAACAATGACCACCACTTGTTCCCAACAAGAAACCTTATTCGGCGGCAGAGAAAACAATTAGCCTCTGTAACTATTATATAAACTACCTAGTTAGGTGAGTCTTTTTGGAACCCCTGTAGAGCCTTGACACATGTTAAAGTAGACTGTATTCTGTGAGGAAACCACAAGATATTAGGAAGTCAAATTTTTACAGTCCTAATCCAATCTTTCCCATCGTGTTGTTTGCTCTGCAGAGCTAGTCAGCTTCATATTTGTGCAATGTTCTCACTTGTTCTGCATGTGTCCTGTATTTGTTCCAGGAGAGCAGCCACTCTGCTGACAGCTCGCCAGGGCATGATGTCAGCACGAGGCGATTTCCTGAACTACGCCTTATCACTGATGCGCTCCCACAATGATGAGCATTCTGACGTGCTTCCTGTGCTGGACGTGTGCTCGCTGAAGCACGTGGCCTACGTCTTCCAGGCTCTCATCTACTGGATTAAGGCCATGAACCAGCAGACCACACTGGACACCCCACAGATAGATAGAAAGAGGTAAATGGAGAAAATGAGGAGATATGCTGTTTTTATATTCATGAACTGAAAATTTACTTCAGGAGAAGTGTAACTCTGGTTTGAGTATAACCAAGAAGCAACAAAATCCTACAATCGCTGTTGCAACTGCCATTTCTTGATTAATGGATTTAATGATGTGCCACTAGATCATTGAGTTACCTATATGGAATTATATGCGATTGCCACTGAACAATTCTCTGGAGCCACATTTTCACTACTGTTTATGTATTTCATTGCACTTAATCTACTGAGGTGTCTTGATTATTTTGTCTGGTATCGTGCCTGACAAAGAAAATGCCCAACCAACAACAATGGTTGGTTGGACATTCGATTACCAATTGCTTAAAATGTCTGTATGTGTACCTGTAGTTTAAACTGTATTTGTTATCCATACTTGTAGGAATCGAGAGATCTTGGAGCTGGGTTTGGACAATGAAGATTCTGAACACGAGAATGATGAGGACACAAATCAAAGTAAGTCAGATAATTACTGAATAATATTCAAACTGCCCATCCTGAAAACAGCAATAGAGGATGGGCAGTTTGTCAGGCAACATTTAATATTGATTACTATTAACACTGATTTCCTGTCCTTCCACTGCCAACTTATAATTTAGTGTTTCTGAGCTGAAAGTCGCCTTGTTTCTGCTTTTTCTCAGGTTCAACTCTGCAGGACAAAGATGAAGACCCGGTACCAGCTGAAACGGGTCAGAACCACCCCTTCTTCCGTCGCTCTGACTCTATGACCTTCCTGGGCTGCATCCCACCCAATCCCTTCGATGTTCCCTTGGCTGAGGCAATTCCACTGGCAGACCAGCCCCACCTGCTGCAGGTCAGACCTGGTGTCTCTGTGTCATCCACAGGATCCTCCTAACAAAGCTAATGTGGAAAGAGTTAAAGAAAGAGTTAAAGTCGACATTTTACTTGCATATCACAGAATGCTGTAATGTTGCTGATGTCTTGAAAGTCGTACTGCTGGCTAGGGAATTGTTAGCCCATAATCGCAAAGTATGCATGATGGGATGAAGGGTATTTATCGAACACTCTGTCCCAAGGTAGGGATTCACCTTTTGCCCGTATAATCTTAGCTTTGGCCATAGCTGGTGCGTTGATTAGATTGCATGAGGGTTTATCCACATGCCAGTGTAGCAAGGATGTACAAAACACATGGAAACCTGAGTGCCGAAGCACCTTCAAGTTCTTTGCCATGTTTGTTTGAGCTGTTGTTTGAACAGTTTCTAGTTTGTTTCTGTCACAAGGAAGCAGAGGACAGGATTTGTTGTGGAGAGGATGTGTTTTGGCAGCAAAGACATGAACACTTGTTCACTTGTGATACAAGCAGCAGCAGTGGCTTGAAGTGACAGGCACCACACCAACATACTAGACACGGTCACTAAACTGAAAGTAAGATATTATATAATGGCTAACCTTTACTTCCTTTCCTTTCAACACTACTACCTCTCTCACAGCCTAATGCCAGGAAGGAGGATCTGTTTGGTCGTCCCTCTCAGGGCTTGTACTCGTCCTCCTACATGGCAACCAAAGGCCTGGCTGAGGCAAGCATGGACAGGAACTGCCTGGAGGTAAACATGGGCTCCTCTCTACCCTCCCCCTCTCAGGTATACCACCCCTCTTCACTGAACAAACACTCTGGCAGCTGTGTACTAATATCCACACATAATGAGCACCATTGAAATGTTGAAGTCACTGCATTTTTAACAGAAATCTATCCAAACTATCCCAACGTCATAATTTTCTATTTATTATTTCCACTGCTTTTGAGGGCATAGGAAATGATAGATAGCAAATAATAATGGGAATGTTGGATAGTCTGTTTGCTTACATGGTCATTTCAGTATGGATATTGGAACATAGCCTGCGTTCTGTGTCCCATTTCCATGTTTCCATTCTTTCATCATCACACTGTCATCATCTCAAGATGCACATCTGTTCAATTTACTGAAGAACTACTCTGAACCCCATTAAAACAGATCCTGCCCACTAAGATGTCTTACTCAGCCAACCTGAAGAATGTGATGAGTATGGAAACTGGCCAGCGGAGCTCTGAGAACCAGTCACTGGCAGAGCAGGAGCTGGAGGCTTCAAAACCAGGCCCTTCCCCCCATGACCTCGCTGCCCAGCTCAAGAGCAGCCTGCTTGCAGAGATTGGCCTCACTGAGAGCGATGGACCACCCCTCCCATCATTCAGGTAAGCATCTGCTCTGCACCCAAGGCTGCATTTTCATTTTAAAAGGATGATAGCCTTTAGCTCTGTATCAGAAATAATCTCTGTCCATACTAACACCATATCACATGATCCTTGACAAACACTGGGCATGCACATGCCGGTGTTAACAGGAAGCAGACTGTCTACTGTAGAGTAGACAGACGGGGAACAGCAAAGGCAGTTGTAGTGTTAAAATGCTAAATTGTAAACAGCTCCTAGCAAAGCCAGCAAGGTCAGCAATGCCCATAATTCATTATCCATGTTGCATTCATCACTGCTGACAAGACTTCATCAGGGAGTGAACGTGAATATCTGCATCGTTTCCTAAAGTCTCCATTTTTGCCCCTCCACATTTCACCACAGCCCCGGAGTTTGCAAACTAAAACGAAGTCAGCAGCGTTTAAAATAGTCTCAGTTTTAGGGGTTTGAAAATCTGGAGTTGTGTGAACACCAGGTGTAAATGTTGTAGAAGTCATGCATTTTACAACTCAAACGTATCAGTGTGGATGTTGTCTTAAGCTTAGTTGAGGTTGCTGCAGAAATTGTCCTCAGAGATGAATAATTGTAAATTGAATTGTCAAGGAAAATGTTGTGTCAGGGTCTGTTTTAAATGACAATTGTAAAGTGATATCTCCAGTATGATGTAATATTGTTTTAACATAATATTATTTCTTATATACGATTAAAATGGATTTGAAAATATCAAAATGTTGTGTCCTCTCTCCAGACCTCACTGCAGTTTCATGGGGATGATGATCTCACATGACATGCTGCTGGGCCGCTGGCGTCTGTCACTGGAGCTCTTTGGTCGTGTCTTCATGGAAGATGTGGGAGCTGAGCCCGGATCAGTACGTTTTCATCTCTTTTTTTTTTTTTTTTTTTTTTTTAATACATGTAAAAGTCTCTACATTATCCCTCCTTTTACACTCTAATAAATGTTTTTCAAATTTTCAAACTTAAAGTCACAAAGTTCATAAATACTGAATTAAGCTTTATTAAGGTTTTTGGTGGTTGAGCTGCAGAAAATGACTCCTACAAATCTACAGATCTACATTACCAGTCAGTAACGCCTGGCTAACATTATATGCATACCCAGCAGTAAAATGGTTCATTCCTCTCTCATTACCTTTGGAATGAATGTCCAACATTTACCAGTGTTTTTATTCTGTTGGTCTGCCATAGCTTGAGCATGTGTGAGCTTGTAAGTGGAAAGTGGTGGCCTACAGTTTTATCTTGGTGCAATTAAAACCAGAGTGACTGTCAAACTGAAGCATGGGTCTTTTCCGAGTCAAGAAACTCTTACATTACAAGGAGTTATTTTATTAGTAAGTAAGTAGTATTAGTTAGTAAAAAAAAACAAAACGTTTTGCATAATGAAGTTTTAATTTACAATGGTGTTTTAGGGGATGATGAAGCTTGAAACAATTTGTGTCTTCTTTTTTAACCCAGATCCTCACAGAGCTCGGTGGTTTTGAGGTAAAAGAATCAAAGTTCCGTCGGGAGATGGAGAAGCTGAGGAACCTGCAGTCCCGTGACCTGGCCCTGGAGGTGGACCGGGATAGAGACCAGCTAATACAGCAGACCATGCGTCAGCTAAACACACACTTTGGCAGGCGCTGCACGACTACACCCATGGCTGTACACCGGGTGAAGGTCACCTTCAAAGACGAGCCGGGCGAGGGCAGCGGCGTGGCCCGCAGCTTCTACACGGCCATCGCCCTGGCCCTCCTCTCCAACGATAAGCTGCCCAACCTGGACTGTGTTCAGAGTGTCAGCAAGGGCATGCAGGCCAGCAGTACGTGTCATCACGATTACAATTCAAGTATGACAATACATAGAAACTATACTGCATTATGGAACTTGATTTCATTGTTACATTCAGTCATGCTGAATGCAGTTATTGTATGAGTAAAGAAGATATTCTTTACGATAAAACTGGCACTGAAAATTTAACTTGCTCTGTTTGGTGTGGATCTGTGTAGATCTAATGCAGCGTTTGAGGAACAGAGACCGAGAAAGAGAGAGGAGAAGTGGAGGGCTTCGAGCAGGATCTCGGAGAGACAGAGACAGGTAAACTTCAGTGTTAATGCATTACTTTCTTATAATGAACCAAAATAGTGTGTGCTATGTGAGGCAAACCTGTGTGTCTGTCTTGTACAGGGACTCCAGGAGGCAGCTGTCCATAGATACGAGACCTTTCAGGCCTTCATCAGAGGGCAACCCCAGTGATGAGCCCGACCCTCTGCCTGCACACAGACAAGCCCTGGGGGAAAGGCTATACCCACGTGTTCACGCAATGCAACCGGTAATAAAACATCTGCATCTGTTAAAGCTCTGTTTCCAACACTGATTTTCTCAACAACTAACAGGCAGATTTGCTTGAGACTTGATTTGTGTATTGGCAGGCCTGCTCAGAGGTTTGCGTTCTGTTGAATACTTGGATTTAGTATGTTTCCTGAACTGGGCTTTGACCAGCTGTGTGTTTGTCTCCTCAGGCGTTTGCCAGTAAAATCACAGGCATGTTGCTGGAGCTGTCCCCTGCACAGCTGCTGCTGCTGCTGGCCAGTGAGGATTCTCTCAGAGCCAGAGTTGAAGAGGCTATGGAGCTTCTCATTGCACATGGAAGGTGAAATAACCTAATCAGTCACACAGTCGTAGATGATGAAAAACAGCAGCCATTATTAGTTCTTTTCTCCATAGTGAAATATATATATGAAGTACTGGTAAATGCATGCACTATGAGGGGTGTTACTTGAACAGTTAACAGAAAGACTTGAAGATCCCACACTGCAGTTTGACAAACTAAATTCTCCTGTTTGTTTTCCTTCCAGGGAAAATGGTGCTGACAGTATATTGGACCTGGGTCTCCTGGAGACTCCGGAGAAAACACAAGTAAACTCAATATCTCTCTCTCTTGTAATGTCCCAGCATTAATGTCTAGCCTTGTTAGTTACATCCTGAAACATCTGGGGCCTGTTCTTCAAATGTGGTTTAAATAATTCAGGCCAACATGCTGGTAACAAAATTACTCTGTTAGTTCTCATCCAGCTAATTTGGTTCTTTGAAAGCAGCTTGAGGATTGATTTGTTAATCCTGGTAATGATATCTTGTGCTCATACATAGAATAAAGGCAAAGTGAGTAGAAGATTCAAACCATGATTGACTGGCTTAGTGGTCAATGGGGGCAATCGATTCATGGACATAAGTCTCATTTTATCTGGGTTCCTGCCTTTTGCTGCTGTGATTTTGTTCTACATTTAACTCCACAATGTCCCCACTGTTTCCACACTTTGATCACTGTTAAATTACACGTGAGCAGTCAATGTGATTAGACCACGAGTGATGTTGGTGTGTAATTAATGAGGTTCTCCCCCATTGACATACGAGAGACTTTTCAGTGATGATCATTAGCCTGCCATAAAAAAGTAAAATATTTCTATCGGTAGCTTGATACTTTATAATGGTTTATAATAATTTCTGAATAAGCTATATGCTCTCATTTAAAATAACTCTATCAGCAGTCTTTGACGATATCTCTGTAGTATACCCAAGAGAGGGAGCTATCTTTATCTGAATATTAGTTCATCTATGGGATTCACTCTAAAACTCTTGGTCCTGATCTAGCTAACTGTCAATACGCCTGCACATTTTCAAGTTTGGGCTTAAGGATTTATTTGGCATACTCATCCTTTTTTTTTTTTTTTTTTTTTTTTAATACCTGAGATGTAAAGTCACAATGAATACTTTGGCACAACACAGCCCTGCCATTCTTAACACAGCCCTATCCTCTTCTTCCTTGCGTGGTTGTAGCAGCAGGAGAACCGTAAGCGTCACGGTTCAACCCGCAGCGTGGTGGACATGGAGCTGGACGACCCGGACGATGGGGACGACAACGCTCCTCTCTTCTACCAACCTGGCAAACGAGGCTTCTACTCCCCTCGGCCCGGCAAGAACACAGAGGCCAGACTCAACTGCTTTCGCAACATTGGCAGGTAACGAACTGTCGTTCTGACATAACAATGAAGTAGTAGAGAAAGTTGGGGTAAATATATTAAAGCTTCAATTAAACAGGAAACAAAAAGCTGAATATTTTATTTTATTTTTCCAGAATACTGGGGTTGTGTCTGCTGCAGAATGAACTGTGTCCCATCACGTTGAACAGACATGTCATCAAAGTGCTGCTTGGGAGGAAGGTGAGAGAAAATCTGTATTTATATCAGATTTTGCACCTGTAGGTGGGCCCTGCTCCACGATGTTGGTTCTTTTCAGACTGAAGTTGCCAAACGTACTTCTCTTTGTTCTTGCAGGTGAACTGGCATGACTTCGCATTCTTTGACCCAGTCATGTACGAAAGCCTGCGGCAGCTGATCCGCCATTCGCAAGCTGGTGAAGCAGATGCAGTATTTGCTGCCATGGACTTGGCCTTCGCCATCGACCTCTGCAAAGAGGAAGGGGCTGGACAGGTAATGGACTACACTGTCATTGTGTCACCAATTATACATGTTAGCAGGAAATGTCAACAAATTCCTGCTCAGCCTGGGTTGTTCAGACTAAAGAAAGGACTGCATTAAAATTTTGCTAGTGGGGTGTGTTGACCTGAGCAGTAATCATTTTAAAAGGTAGAATTTTAAGCTTAAACCATGATCCAGCACATGGTGCGTGGCACAGAGAACACAGTAACTGTTTATACAGATTACTGTAAAATTACTGTAAATTACTTTTATTTCTGTGACCTTTCTTTAACCTGTCACTACAAATTCAGACTCATTGAAAACAATATGACCCATGATGCATCTCAGTGATTGCCTTGTTTTTCTTTTGCCATTGTATACATTGTATGCATCACAGAGCATTGATATGGTAAATGAACCTCTTGAGGTTCAGATTTTGAAAGTAGAATCTCAATACTCTAAGTGCCACACACAGGAAGAATTAGTGATAAATATGTTTGTTGTTCTTCTGGTTCAGGTGGAGCTTCTGTCAGGTGGGGTTAACATGCCAGTAACTCCCCTCAACGTGTACGAGTATGTGAGGAAGTATGCAGAGCACAGAATGCTGGTGGTGGCGGAGCAGCCTCTCCATGTAAGTAAAACACCAAACTTCAACTCAAAGTCTGTCTGTTTTTTTCTGAGTAAGTGTTTTGCCAAAATGTGTCTGAGCTCTGATCCTGGGTTGTGTCTGTTAGGCGATGAGGAAGGGTTTGCTGGATGTACTTCCTAAGAACGCCCTGGAGGACCTGACGGCTGAGGACTTCAGGCTGCTGGTCAACGGCTGTGGAGAAGTCAACGTCCAGATGCTCATCAGCTTCACCTCCTTCAATGATGAATCTGGTATGGCTGCTCTGTCTGGGTCGTCTCTGCTCTGTTTGTGTCTATCCATTTTCCTGTCTTATCTGTTTCCAGTGTTTCCTCAGTAATAAATGATTTTCGATCCAATAAAGTGAGCAAAGACTTGTTCTTTGTCCAACAGGGGAAAATGCAGACAAACTACTGCAGTTTAAACGCTGGTTTTGGTCCATAGTGGAGAAGATGAGCATGACGGAGAGGCAAGATCTGGTAAGTCTGTTCTTCATTGTAAATATATAGATTGGTTGCCAAATTAAAGGTGAAACGAGGGTGACAATGCGGCCATCCACAGAGTACGAAGAGTCACTGAATGATTTGAAGAGAATGAAAAGGATGTGAATCATCTGCTATGGCGTTCGCTGTCTCCAGATCTCAACCCAGTTGAACACCAATGGGTTTGGTGGCTATGAGGGGCCACTACCAGGGTTTTAAGACTTTACCGCTTCAATTCCAGGCACACTGGCAACATGTAAATGCACAGTCATCGTACACAAGACCTGTTGCACCTGTTGTAGCTTTACATTCAAAATATGAAAATTGAGAGCAGTGCAGGAGTAGTTTGTATGTTAAGTTTGTATGTTTCAGTTCTCGGTTTCATTTCTCATGTCATACTTTCTTCTGCAAGCTTTGTCTTCCTCTCCTTTGCTCTCAGTGTCACTTACAAGCATACATTTATTGTGAGTGCTAAAGACTGAGGATAGAAATTAATTGAAAATCTTTATATGGGCTCCAACCTTATTATATATAGTAAAATATACTCAATATGATGACATGAATGAGATGGAGTGGGAACATGGTCATGAAAGGACAAGTAGTAGAGTTACATCCTTTAGAGACAACCTGACAACCTTGAACACCTAAAACCAAGATCATAATGATATGGGTAATTTATTCAAAGCCTCCCTCATTGGCCATTTTATCCTCCTCATCACAACACTAGAGGACTTAATCATTACAAAGTTTTTCTAAAATCAAATACAGCAGTGACTAATGTGACTAATTATTTTCCTCCTCATCAGGTGTACTTCTGGACGTCTAGCCCGTCTCTTCCAGCCAGTGAGGAAGGCTTCCAGCCGATGCCATCCATCACCATCCGGCCTCCAGATGACCAGCACCTCCCCACAGCCAATACTTGCATTTCACGTCTCTACGTGCCACTCTATTCTTCAAAACAGATACTCAAACAGAAACTCCTGCTAGCCATTAAGACCAAGAATTTTGGTTTTGTGTAGAGGTTTGACAGAAGAGTTTAAAAAAGGAAAAAAAACATGTTTACTGTTGTGTAATATTTACCTAGCTCCATTTTTGTAGATTTATTTTTTGTCTATACAATTTTATGAAATTCGACATACTGTCGTTATCTCCCCGGGCGGTAATATTTGTTTGTGTTGTGAACACAAACAGCTTGTTATTTTTATTTCAATTTTTATTGCTTTCTTTCTTTTGTGTTAATGAAGAAGAGGTATACAGTCCAGAACATTCCTGCATTGGCACTGTAAAATGTAAAGCCCACAGCTCTGCTCTATTGGCTTAAACCTTTGCTTCCCAGGAATTTGGTTTGACAGAAAGCTGTCTGCCGAACCCCAGCCAAAGATGACAGCAGTAGAAATATTTAAAAGAAGAAAAGAAGACACACTGTGATTATAAGTTTTTTCCTTCCCTAGAAAAGTACTATCACTGACAGTTCACTGCTGCCTTTGTGGAAAGTCCTTTTTTTCTTGTACAGGGGGAGTAGGGAATTTCAAAATAAACTTGGATGCAAATAAGTTGTCCAGTCTTTTTTTTTTTTTTTTTTTTTTTTTTTATCAGTTTGTGAGGGTTGTGCTGTAATGAAAATCCTTGACTCCATGGTTTTATTTATGTTGTGAATAAAATCACAGAATATCTAGGGAATCTCACCAAATATCTTGGCCAAATCTATTTCACCCCTTTATATCGAAACACAAGTCATTTTGGAATCAAGATTAAGTGCAATAAATAATGAAATAGAAGCTGTGTACACTCTCAGAAATATAATACAAGTATAAGCTTGTCAGTTCTTATTGAATGTCTTGAACTTGAGGTTTATAAGGCTAATTTCAACCTGCCACACACCTGATAGAGTAATTCCATCTTTAATCTATCCTGGCTTTTTACAGGCACCTGGGTAATAGCTACTGTACAATTATTATTAATAGTATTTTGATTATTGTGTTTGTGCAATTTTGCAATGGATTTGTGGAGCAAGGAAGTTTGTGTATTTAAACTATATAAACAAAACAATAAAATGGAGAACAAAAGTCTTGCAGAGCAAAAATGTCTGAAATAAATGTCTGACAATGTACTTGTTTGACAAAGCAGTTGACAATATAGAGCAATCTATCAGTCATTTTTTGGAGATTGGAACATTTTTTGAACCGAGGTTTTTGGCCAATCAGAATGGGAGAAATCGTTGCCCCGCCCATCATTGGAGCTGTCACGGCCCGTTTTAGTTGCCTTAACAACTATTTGTGAAAAACGAAATTTTGTTAACTCGGTAAATGAAGTTTATTATTTATTATACATTAATAAAAATATATAATAAATAATTAATTATGAGGCTAATGGCACCTTTACAACCGTTTGCAACAACTGATAAGAAATGTAGAACAACAAATATAGGAAAATAAAATCACTGCTATATATTGAGCATAGTCCCTTTAAATCTGTCGCTGAAAACACAGTAAATATGTTGTCTTCAAAGAAGCTTTAGGTATGAAATTAAAACGCCGTGTTTAAATAGTTTTTTGGGGAGATTAATCATAGACTGCTACAATACGCAGTAGCGACGTACAAGCTCGAAACTCAGATTTACAACCGACAGCGAAGGCAGCGTTTCTCCTCCAGTCAGACGCAGCCATATGAGGTGAACCTGCCCCACTGGCGGTCACAGTAGATGCATTGTGGTGGTCAGCTAACGGTGGCATATCACTTTACTATGATATCAGCTAGCTTGCTGGCTAGTTAGTGAACTGAGTTAAGAACTGCAGCCTTTATAGGATTTAACTAGCTAGCTGTCTGACAAGGCCGATGTCGCTGGTGGAGGACGGGGTGAATATATTGTTTTCCATCATGTCGAAATCGTTCCGTTATTTTTAGCTAGCACTGCAGGCTAGCGCAGCTAATAGCGGCAAGCAAAGCGTGACTAATCTGTCTGTTGTTTGAAAATCAATGCAAATGGAGCAGTGGCAGGACGCGGCCTCTCAGCAGGTCAAGCTGCTTACAAATCGTCTGAATGAACTGTTGTCCAAAGGCCTGCAGCTACTGCGGTCCGAGTTCGGCGTGGATTTGGGACTGAAGCCTGAGCTTATTCCGCCATGGGTGATCCTCTTAGCGGCATGCACCGGGCTGGTGCTGATGGTCGCTCTGTGGGCCTCAGTCTGCCGGACTCTTTTCAAGAAGCGACCCACTGTGAGCCCTGTAGACGACGGCGTTGAGATAAAGCGCGGTGTCAGTAAACCTGTCAAATCCGAAGAACCGAAGAAAAAGAAGAAGAAAGCAGAAAAGGTACGCAAACGAAACCAGTCTACACCCTGTCCTAGCTTGGTAACCGCACAGATAGCAAGGCTAGCTGTCATGCTAGCATCTCATTGACAACTGAAGCTAGCTTGCATACTTCTACCTCAGGCTGGTGTCCAAGTTGGCTATGCCAGCTAATGGTGGCGTTAAATAAATTGACTGTAACATAGCTGGATATTGTAACGACCCTCTACATTTTATCTTCACATTTCTAGAAAGCTCAGCCAAATGGTAGAGCTGTTGCTGAACCACAGGAAGAAGCCATCGTGTCGGAGGAGATAGTGCCACATCACCAGCCGCTGCCACCAGAAGTCAAGGCTGAAAAGGAGGTAATTTGCTGTACCAAAGACATATGGCAACAGATTCAACACAAACCGGCGATTTGACCTAAACATCTGCATGTGTCCATTGTGTTGCATGTTCCCTGGTTGTGTTTGTAAATGGTTGCACTTAAACGCAATGGCTTGAGGTTGTGTCATTTTTTTTTGACCACCCCTTCAATGAAACGCAGTTAAGGAAACGCCACGTTTTCTCACTGTCACCCTGCTATGATGTTGCCAGGCCAGCTGCCAGTATTGGGTTACACTTTTTAAGATGCAGCAAAATCCTGGAGGATTGCTCTTGGCTTAGAACAGTATAAGGTGCAGCCTTTCACCTAATGCCCACTGCCATCTGGATACCACAAAATAAACCATAAACTGTTGTCCTAAGGATTCAGGAATCAGAATATATCATTGTGCAGACACCAAGAGATTGAAATGGTGCTTTCAAAAGGGGGCATGTAACTGATTTAGAGAGTCTTGGGTGTAGTTTCACTTATAAATAGATGCGGCTGGAGCATGCTGATTTGATTGACTGTCCATGGTTCAGTGAGCATGGGGTCGCTTGCCCAGTTGCTGTTCCTGGAGGTGAAGTAATTTGTGCTGCACAGGGTCTCCGCTGTTGCCCTTCCCCTATTTAATTAAACCCAGTTTCACGACCACAAGTGCTTTTTTTTCCAGATACATTGGCTTTCATTTCTGCATTATGCTCACTATGTATCGTTTTCTAGGGAAAGAAGTCCAAGAAGAAGGCCAAACAGGCTGTAAAGGAGACCAAGACAGTGACTACAGATGGCAAAGAACCAGAAGAAGGTGAAATAATTTTATGAATCACATCATAATTAAGTTGTTTTGGTCAAAGTGATGTCGGAGTATAATCCCAGTTATTTGAGGTCTATTTTGACTCATTTTTCTTTTATATTAAATGACCATTTTCAGTAACTAGGGCATTTCTCCACATAGCAAACAACCAACTTCTGCACTAATTTTGTAATAAAATTGAATGTAGCGTTGGTTAAAGGTCGATTTATTCCACCTGTCTCAGGCTGGGAGATTAGGACCACCCTGAAGCCCTTTCCTTAGCTAAATATATTTGATGTGTGTTTGAACAGTCTCTGCATCTATTCCTTCATCCTGCCTAATCCATACCACATTTTGTTGCTAATCCCACAGTGAACCCTTCCAGTGTTTTGAAATTAATTCCCTGCAATGTTACTTTTCAGGCACATGGGAGACCAAGGTCAGCAACAAGGAGAGACGTGAACAACGCAAGAAGGACAAAAGTTCTAGTGATGGCTCAGCCAGTCCTGGTGGAGGGGACACACCCGTGAACAATCCCCCAGAGCAGCCCAAGGCCTCTGCAGCCCCTGCACCTGCAAACCAGAAGAAGAAAAAAGGTGGTGGCTCTGTTGCTAAATTGTGTATATTTTCATTTAATTTGTGATTTGCTTCTATTGAGAAGATGGACGGAGTTTGCAACTGTCTTGTGTGTTTTTAGTGTATACATGCGCACAAGGCACAAAATCTCTGGACCATCCTGGATAAACAGCTTAATTTGGCATCTAGAGAGAGATCTGTATAGGCTGTTGTTGTATTTATGCAGTCTCTTGTTGACAGGACAGACTATAAAAACAAGCATTAAGGGAATTAAACTGAGACTCGAGTGAGTTTTCCTTGAAGTGTGTGTGCGCTCTTCTCTCTTGTGGATTGTGTTCTTGGCATATATTGACCTTCTCATCCTTCATTCCCAGGGGAATCCACCAAAGTGAAGGCAGAGAAGGTGGAGGCTGTCGTGTCTCAAGGTAATTCTCAGCAGAAAATGCTCCAGCCTTTGTGTGATTACCAGTTCAGGAAAACAGCTGAAGTACTGACATCTCATCTTTGTGTATAGTAAATCAAAAGTTCACATGCATCATGGGGAACTCCGGTGTTAGATGTTGATTCATTTTGAGACTCGCGTCAGTAAGATGCCATCCGGCTTCTACCATTTAAGAAACTTTTCCAAAATCTGTTCATGTCTGAGTCACAGAAACCATCATACATGCTCTAATTTCCACTCCATTATATTCCTGTAAGCGTCTCCTCACTGACATAAATCAGAAAACAATTCACGGACATCAAATCGTATAACATGCAGGAGCCAGAATACTCACACAACCTAAGAAAAGAGGTCATATCACTCCCCTCTTAAGGTCTCTACATTGGCTACCAGTCCATTACAGAATCGGATATAAGATCCTTTTAAAGCACTCCATGACCCCAGACTATTTCTGAATTAATTGCCCCTTATCAACCTGCATGTAGTTGAGGACCTCAGACAGAGGTCCTGTTAGAGCACAACTCTGGAACAAACTGCCTGATGAAGACTTGAAAAAAAATCTGTATCTTCTTTTAAATCGCTTCTTAAAAAACAAATTTCTTTCACAAAGCCTTTGAATAATCTTATTTAAATATTTCACATCACTCATTTGTGTTTCATTTGATTTTGATAAGTGCCATATAAAACTTTATTATTTATTGAGTGTTGCCAACCTGAACTGTGTTTATTCTGCCCGAGAACCAAGTGTTTCTCCCTTGGTTTTAGTTAACAGCAGAGAGGTGGCAGCAGGGACTGCTGGTGTGACTGACATGCCAGTCAAGGTTCCTGCTCGCAGCGTTGCTCCGAAGTCAGGCCCCTGGACAAACAGCAGAGAGCCAGTGTCGATGTGGAGAGCAGAGATCGATGGTAAAAAATGTTATCTCTACTACTAATCTGCTTAGCTGCTGAACCCTACAGATGTTAGTGTAAGACTTTAAAAGTTTATGGCATCTCATGAAGCAATTAATGCCTGGTAACGTCTGAGTCAGCTGCAGTGTCAGAGGTAGGGTTACATAGGTCTTTCCTTCCAGCTGCTGTCAGACTGTGTAACAAACACTCAGTAGACCACACACACACACACACACACACAGAATTGACAAACTCACCATGTGCAATAATTAACATACACCATCCTTACATGCTGCTATTTTTGTGACATATTTTTAGGATCTATGTTTATACTATATTATTCATCTTTAGTAAGTTTTTCAGTATTTGATATTTTAATTTTACATTTCTTTTGTACTGTCAGCTTTGTTGCCGTAACACTGGACATTTCCCCACTGCAGAATTAATAGGACTATCTTATGTTATTAATACATTGATGCCAATATTAACCTTACTCAAAGGATCAGGTACCGGGCACATGTGACTGATCCACATTAGATTCTTTTTCCTAGTCACTGTTATAAAACTGTGTTTCAGATTCGTGGACTGTGATTGAAAGGGCTGTGCCCACAGCAGAGCTGAAACTGAATTTTGCTGGGCTGGGAGTTGGTTCTGCTGGTAAGTATACGGTAAACTGGTGATGTGATGAGCCTCTCACCACTAGATGGCACAGTTTCCCAAAGCATGTGCCTGGCAGGTTTAGTCACTGTCTCTTGTGTCTTGTAGAGCCCCACCCTGTGAGCGATCTTCCCTGGCTAAAACAGCCCAGAGTGGATGATGAGTGGTCTGGACTCAGTAAGGACCTCTTTCTCTTTTTAAAAAAATTATTTTTATTATTATGTAGTGTTTATGAAACTTGATAATCACGACACAACTTTACACCTCTATTTTCTGGTGGTGATTTTTCAGATGGTGGTTCAGCTGACCCCAGCTCTGACTGGAATGCCCCCTCTGAAGCCTGGGGCAACTACGAAGAGCCCACTCCTGAGGCCCCTCCTGCTCAGGAGCAGCCGCTCCCTGAGCCCGCCAAGGTTAATCTGCTGATCAGAGCTGCCGTTAATACATCCAGGCTTGAGGCAAAAATAAGCATTATAGGAGTTACCTGGAAGTTTTAAAAATAACAGCCTAGTAATTGATGACTCCTCAGTGCTCAGGCCCCAGGGCAGCTGTCCTGGTTCTTCCTGTGACGCTCTGCTGCTTATTGTAGTGACTCAGGCATTTTTGTTGTTTTGTTCTTTAATTAAGAATATGAAAACCTCTGCGAACCCATGACACACCCACACAGTCCATTAATGGTGGCAGATTAGACACCTCTCAGGACCATGTGCTTATTAGACTCCCTTCATAGCAGACAGTGCTCCTCCATTGCTATTTTTTACATTACCACCAGATGGCACCAAGTAAGAAGTTCTGTTATTCTGAATTGTTAAAACTTTGACTCTGGTCCTGCTTTCTGTCTGAGTCATACTTTATACTTCTGTGTTCCTCAGGATAATGATGAGGATGAAAAGGACAAGGGAGAGACTGTTTCTGACGGAGCAGCTAAAACTAAAAAGAAGAAGAAAAAGAAGAAGAAGGCTGCAGAGGAGGGAGGAGCAACAGGCCAGGTAACCGCTAGAGACAAAAAAACACACACACGCACACGTTTCTCTATTCTCTTGTTCCATGTGTTAGAAGTCCACCTACTGCATATTTTAGTCTTTGACATTTCTAGAGTTGATCTCAAAGTCATGAGACAGATGTAAACTCAGCTTGTGTCCTGTGAAGGGCGAGGAGCCGGAGAAGGAGGCAGCACCTGCAGCCTCAGTGAAGAAGCAGCCACCTGGTCAGGAGAACGTTGCTGCCATCCAGCCTGTCAAAACAGCTGCTGTCGAGGTCAGTGGGGCTAACATTTAACACAAGAGCTTGTCATCTAAAATGTATTTCTCTTCATAAACCACAGACCTCCTCCTGTTCAGTCAAACATTAGTCTAGTTTAATCATGGAAGAATACAGCTTCCTTGTGCAGTATTTTAGCATTTATTGTGCAGCTGACTTGTTTCTTTTTTTTTTTTTTTAACTGGTTTGATGTTTGTGTTTACTGCAGTGATAATTGTTTTGCTTTTCCCTTTAGGCGAGAGTGGAAGGACCAGTGAAGGACAACATATCCCCAAAACCCCCCGCCACACAAGTGCCACAGAAGCCCACTGATGGAGAGCCCACTGCCAAGCAGAACAGCCTTCCTGCTCCAGTCCAACAAAGTGAGCACCTTAGACGGTCAGCTGAAAAAAGCTGCCTGACCACAGCACTGAACCATATGGCAGAAACTAATCATTACTTTGCTGACTAAGATAGTAATTGATATTTAAACTATGATTATTTTCTACTCACTGAAACTCCAGGCCAGCAGCAGAAGTGGTGAATGTGTTATTTAGCCGGTAAAGTTACAGTTACAAATACAGTTGTAATTGTTGCCTTGTGGGATTGATAGTGGTTCTCCCATGGTTTTCTTTTTCATGCAAGGCAGTCAGAGAAAAGTCTGCTGCTTAAACTAGCAGTAATTTATCATGCGTTTAACAAGATATCACATGGCTGACTGCCCCTCATTGTCACTAGATGTGTTGGTTTCAGAGTTATGTTGGTTAGTGACTCTGGCCTGAGGGTTATCTGAGGATTCTAGCTTCCAACCAGCTTTCTTTATATCTAGTTACATTTGTTTTTAACGTTTCTGTGGTGAATGCAGTAACAAACTATAGGAACACAGTGGGTGATATTGCTGACTGGTACAACTTGAATATCTATAAGCTTGCATATGTGTAGTGATTATTCTCCCATTTCTCATTGAACCTGATCTCTGAGAATATAACTCTCTTCCATATGACAGCTCTCTGACCTCTGCTTATGTGCTGAGAGCAGGCTTATTACATTTTTAAAGGTGAATTTATTTGTTACCAGTGCATCACATTATCAACTGTCATGTCAGCAGAAGAACACACGTAGCAGACGCTCGTCACACTACCCAACATTTATATTAAGGCTTCCACCCAGTTACAATCATGATATCTGTTCTTAGCACTAACCCATGTCAGGTTCCTGCTGTGAAACAGATGTAAACAATGAATCACATGCTTAGAGTTGTATGACTAATCTCCATCTCCCTCTTTGTGTTTCCACAGAAAAACCTGAGGAGAGCCAAGCGCCCAAACCAGCAAAGAAGAAGAAGGCAAGGAGAGAGACATGAGATCGGGTCCACTCTGCAGATCTCTGTATGCAAAAGACTTCATATCCTGTTTATGCAACACCTTTTGTGACAAGAACTATGAACTAAGGTCTTCGTGGCGAACTTACCTTAAAACCTGTCTGGAAAATGAAAACAACTTTTATACACGTCGAGTGTCAATCGGTGGATCATTGAAAACTGAACCTAGATGCAGTGCAATCTATTGTGATGCGGTGTTAATGATTTTTAAGTATGCATTTGATACTTTGATTCTGTCTTCTAATTCTACTGAATCAAATAACTGAAGGAGCTGTATTGTAGTAATTAGACATGTAGAAAATACTGATCATGTTTAGAAAATTGATGTTGGGGTGGCTAACAGCTGGAGTTTTTAAAGGTGTAGAGAGTGAAAACGGTCAACATGCATCAGGTCACTCAGCACTGGGCCATTAAGTTGAACTGGCCTTTGCTTTGCAGTCTTTTATTTTGCTCTGACCTTTGTGAGCCGTGATGGCGCAGCGAGCACTGACGATGGCAAGAGGAGTGCAGAGATCAGACATTTATTTCACGTCAGTGGTTTTGGCTCAGTAGATTGTGAACATTTGTGACATAAATGAGACATGAGCATCATTATGTGCAGAAAAGGGAATTATGTCTGCTCTGTATTTTTGCATTATAATGTGTGACTACATTTCATTGACTTGGTCCATCTGGTTTGTCCCTTGTCTGACATTGTACTGCGGTGTGTCAACAACTGTTTCCTTGCTGTTTTTACTATCTGTGACTGCTTTGTGGCTGGAGCCGTGTGGAAGCCTCTGATCGTAGATGTACCATTGCAGTGTCATCAACCTCTCCACGATTTTCCACCTGTGGTTGAATTGGAAGTCTTCAGAACCTTTTGTAAAACCTGTTTGTAATAAAAGAAAAGCTAAAGCCATATGTAAAAAGACTAAATAAAGGCCAGTTTTTCTATATTTGGGCATCTTTATATTAGTTTTGGGTCAGCAACCCACCACTCTCTAATGATAACAATGTATCGGGTCATCTGTGCTGTCAGTGAAACATAGTGGGAATGTGTCTTGAGCCATCACAACAGGCAGCGTTTCATCAGCTGTCAAGGCATGCAGGTTAACCTGTGTAACAAGATAAAGTACCAGCGCTCACAGTTAAACAGTCTTATTATTTAATATGGGGCAATTGACAAACACATTTCAGCTATAAGCTAACATCAGCATAAGAAACAGTAGTGGATCAGACAGTTTATCTACAGCTGAGGGTTAAACAGCAACACCAGACAACAAGTAGTAAAACAAAACAAAACATCAAAGAACAAACCCCTGCACCAACCACTGTTATGAGTGCTGCACAACAAGAAATAGTAAGTACAACTTAGAATAAACACAGTATTTTCTATGAAGTATATGCATTGTTTCATATGTCCTACACAGAGGCAAACCTGTAATGGAAACTATGCTTAAAAATGTCCCAAAATATAAGATGTGAATATGGGGCTCAGAATTATCCAGTATATACTAAGTCAAGATCAAGGTTTGGGGACATACAGCATATAAAGGGCAGAGGCAGAGAATTCGAGTCTATGACTTTGTTTATCATACTAGTTTAGAAGTGAAAAGGAGGGGCTAAAAGCAGGTTTACTACCCTTTAATTTACAGGCCGGTAATTATGGACTAATTACATAGTAATGTGAAGAAATTCCCAAGAATAAACAGCCAAGTAAAATCAGCAAAATCAGTACAAGCTGTAGTGGTGTAATTACCTGGAGTTGCTGTAAAATATTGGGTAAATACAGAGTAAAACTGAAGCAGAATAAAAAGAGTTGGTTTGTAATTGTATGGGAATTAAATGTTTTATTAAGTACTATAGCCCACATACAGGGTAAGACAGGGTGGTTGCTTCTGTATGGGCAACTATACGCCTACTATACTATCAATAGCATTAATATCTCTTATGGCATTGTGAAGACAGGCTGTTTGCTGGTGATACCAAGTCTCATATTTTAACCATCAGCATGCTGACATTGTTGCTGCCTGAAATAAAGGCAGAATAAGAATGAGAGGCTTCATCCATTTCAACCAGGGTTCATAGCCCTTCGTAGCATGTGGCAGGGTGACAAATAACTCTGTCAACTAGGAAAAATGCCATCCTGGTTTTATTCGATTCTGGTGCTGCCTTCAACTCTGTGGGTCATGACGTCCTTTTAACTCTTCTCAAACTGTGGGTCTGTATTAAGGGTAGATTATTAAACCGGTCTAAATCCTCTCAAACATATTCTAAGTGGCTATAGGTCAGTTTTCCTCTTCCTCTGGCCCTGTCACCTATGGGGTCCATCTTAGGGACAGATCTCTTCTGCCATACTCCCTCTTGAAAACATTAGAAAGTCTAACATCTCCCGTCACTTCTATGCTGATGACTCACAGCTGTACCTCACTCTAAAATCTAAAAGACATTCAAGGCAAATAATTTCCCTCAGCTGAACAGTACACAAAAGAGAAGGTCCACACACTGTTAAGCTCCCAATAAATATTTTATTCTCTTATTCAACAAGATAATGTTGATACAAGAGAGTAAAAGGAGAGGATAGTCTTCTGTGTTAGTCCTTTTATCCATAGTTTACAGCAGCAGCTCAGGTGGTAAAAAGGAAGAAAAACAAATAATGGTTAAAAGACAGACAAAACAAACTTTGAATTAATAAAAAAGTGATATGTATAAACAAGTGTAACTAATGTGTAGCTGATATTACTTTCTCTGCCTTTACATGAAAGACTATGCTAGGTCATTTTTTCTTACAGTCAGAAGCTCATACTCACTTTTTCTGTCCACAGTGAATGGCAGCAGCTCAGGTGGCAGAGTGAGAGAAAAATAAAGAATGGTTAGTGAGACAAATTATCTTAAAGAATTAATAATAATAATATAAGGATAAACAAGTTCTTACAATAACACACATTTCTATCACTGTCTTTATATCATAGACTATAATATAGACTATATAGACACTTTCTTTCCAAGTCAGAAGCTCATACTCATCTTTTCTGTCCTCGGTCAGCTTCGATCGGCTCCAGCTGATCCCTGCTGACATTGGGGCATGGCTGGGGTACACCCTGGACAGGTCGCCAGTCTATCACAGGGCTGACATATAGAGACATACAGTACAACCACTCACGCTCACATTCACACCTATGGGCAATTTAGAGTGGCCAGTTAACCTAAACCTGCATGTTTGGACTGTGGGAGGAAGCCAGAGTACCTTTGTGGCCATATGAAGACGTTTTTAAACCTCAGAGGAAATACATTCAGGTGGTAACATTAGGCAGACTTTACCCAGACTGCCTTTGGGGAGCTTTCTTGGTCACCAGATTCACTGAGGTTTGCTCATATTGTATCCTCTATATTTGCAGAGAAAGTAAAGGTGGTGAGAAAGTAAAGTGCTTTGTCTTCTCCTTGATTTTTCCACATCTTTTTCTTCATCCCTTTGCAGTGCAGGCCTCCTCAGTGCTAACTTTAGTGTTGACATGGGGAGAAATGCAGAAGGCCATGTGCTCCATCCATGCCAGCCTTTTGTTATGGCATTGATGAGCTTCACAGGGAGGACATGACAGCTGGCAGACTGCAGACCTACCAGTAGGAGCCAGTGGTGCTGGGAGAGGGAGTATTATCATTATTATTCTTCATTTTGAATGCACAACCAAGAAAATGGTACAGTCTGCCACACACAAAGGCTACCTGGGGCTTTGCTTGCCCAGTCAGACGCTGGCCAGCCCTCTGGGTTAAAAAGAGTCAAACCATCAACACTGCCAACATATAGAAATGATGGACAGATGCCACCCAGTGCAAGACGCTACCTGTGGTGTCACCAGCCCTGTCAGACGCAATGGCTAGCCCGACAATCATTGGCTCTATCTGGTATATTTTTTTTCTGCTGTTTCCAGAAGGTATGGAAGCCCTGTAGCACATTAGAGTCAGTCTGAGTCGCTGTCATGGTACACCTCGGCCTTTTAGCGGCAGCTTCCTCAAGGTCGCTTTCTTCCCTGTGCTTCTTTGTGGAGGAGCTGAGACCAGATGTTGAAGGAGACACAGGGGCCACTTCCAAAGAGCTACCAACACCAATGGGGGGTGCCTCAATGTTCCCAACTTCCTCATCATCAAGACCAGTAATGTCAATCTCACACTTCTCATCTGAGAAGTCTGAAGCAGCATCAGGAACAGCACCAGGTACAGCACCAGGTACAGCATCAGGTACAGCATGTGGGAAAGCAGGAGTAGCATGCAGGAAACCATAAGGAACAGCATGGGGTAAAGCAGGAGCAGTGTGTGGGAAAGCAGGAGGAACAAGATGTGAAACAATAAAATGAGCAGCATAGGGAGCAGGATAGAAAAGAGGAAAAGGAGCAGCAGGGCCAAGTTGTTGCCTCTCCATCCTAAAGGGTAGTGATGGGAACTGATGAGACAGAGGTCTTTTATTTTCATCCTGGTCATCAGGAGGCCTCTCGGCATCATGGAGTCCATTGTTGAAAGGCCAAAAAAGGCCACCTGAGGGGAGAAAAATATAAAAATGTAACATTCTACATTTGTAAAAAAAAAACAAAAAACAAAAAACAGGCTGAAACAGGAGACATAAGGACCTAAATAATAATGTTTGACATAGATGTAGATTGTGGGTTCACCTACACTAACTGCAGCACACGCATCACGGGCGTCTTGTGATAAGCTCAGTGCTGTTATACTAATTTTACCCTGTTGAAAGCAGCTGATTTGACAGCACAGTTTTGAATGATGACTAGTAATGACAAACATCTGTCGAAAAACATCTGTAGAAAAAAGAAAATCTTCTGGATCTGAGTATTTATGGATCTTGACTCTTGGCTTGACTCAGATACTTTTATCAGCAGCTCCCTTTCTCATATAACTCACTGACACTCATTTAGTTACTGCAAGGTGTCAGGGCCGCCCATCCATTCTGACTGGAGGGCACAGTGTTGAGCTGCAGGCAGGAGGAGAAAACTTGTCTTCTTCTAGTTCAAAGTTTGTAATAATAAGTTGAAGTTGGCTGAGACAAACAGCCACAGAGGAAATATAGGCTATAAAATAAGAACATGTCCACAGTTATGGTCCACAATGATTAATTAGTAAAAGCAGGAATGTGTCCATACACTCATATCATCAGCACCTCAATGTTGTGAGAGAGAACATTTTATAAAACTGTGTGTGCAACACTAAAAGGCTCACAAAAACGTTTTAATTGTAAAGCACACATTAGCATCTCTTGGTGGTTTGTCATGCAGCTCACCATCACCTCCCTCACAACCAAATATACCAAATTTCAATATATATATATATATATATATATATATATATATATATTGGCATTTTTCAAACAAAAAGCCCGGTCGCCATCTTTTCTTTCTACGTTTTCAACGCCAACTTTGGAGAATTTGGTTCAATCAAACGAAAATAACAGTACTTTCAAGTGAATACACAATTGTTAACACATTCCACATCTGTTCCAGGAAGCTGTGCATGGTTTTACTGATTCTGTTAATGTTTTATCTTAATATTCAACATGTTTCATTAATTTAGTGCTAATTTTGTACTGGCATAAAATTAGGGGATGCAGGTGCTCCTCCATTTTCCAGCAGGTGAACTTTGCAGGAAGTTTCTGCAGGTGTCTTATCAGTGTAGTTTTCCATGCTTTGGTCCTCCAGGGAGGTTTCCGGGAGATTTTCCAGGGGAAGAGTTCGACTTTCCAACAGACAGGTTCTGCATCGGGTTAACTCAGGTCAAGTCCCAGTGCATGAGAGGAAGTGGACAGGCCTGCAGCGCCTACGGCACCTCGGTGCAGCGCCACTACTCTGTGGCCGTGACTTGAGAGATGAGTTCGTGGATGAAATATTATCCCATAAATTGTTGGACACCCCAAACAGACCGGTTCAACACTGACTGTCAGGAACTGCAGCAGCTCTCACCATGATGACTCAGAGCACAGTTACATCTGAAAATCAACCGTGCTGGCAGACATGTTGCATCTAGTTGTTTTCTGTGAGTGCGATATTTTCTCTATTTTTTGAAATACAAAAAAAAAACAAACCTTACCTTGCCTTAATTTGGAAAATAGCCTGCATATTTCTTTCAAATGGGTTATTTTGCAGGCGACGCTTTACAGGAGTAAGTGATTACAGCAAACATTCTTGTTACCATGTCCTTATCTGTTCTCATGTTGAAACCACCATCATATATTTCAAAGAAACATATGTGATGAAACTTTACTAATTGAATTATGGGATATCTATGTTGACATCTCCAGCAGTTGCCACAGCTGCTGTTCGCTTTTAGTGAACAACTGTTGCAGTGGCAGCAACTCCTCCTGTCTTACTGGAAGGTAAGACACCCAAACTATCTGGCTATGTGGAGGCAACTGGCTGCTGCTGCGTTTATTTTGGGGACAGCAATGTTGACATGCGGGGGACATGTTATTACCTGCAGACAATGCAATAATACCAAGCAACCCTTTTTATTCTGCCCCAGTTTTACTCTGTAATTACCCAATATTTTACAGTGACTCCTGGTAATTATACTGCTACAACTCGTCATTATCCTGATTTTACATGACTCTTCTTTGCATCGCCAGGTTATCACTGCATAACTAACAGCCTATTTGACTTTTCTTCACATTACTAATTACTATGTACTTACTACATAATTAAGGGGCTGTAAATAACTAGGTTAAGGCAGGCAGTACTGTGGCAACATGCCTGGAGAAGAGGTTACTATTTTTTTTCAGAAGGAGAAAACAGTGCCACGATGCGGTGTAAAGATACACCTGTAATTTCCACAGTGAAGTATTTAAGCCTCTAACTTTCTAGAAATGACAAGTTACGTCATCAGATCTGATCCTATCTAGTCGGTCACATGCTCCGGTGTTTACCATCAGGTGGACGACTGCCAAGTTGGCAGCATTAACAAGAAGTAGACCGGAAGTAGGACGTTTTTGGCCTTTAAAATAATAGCGACGTGTCTTACTGTCGGCTTTCCATTGTGAGGGGTGAAGCCGTCTAAAATATAAGAACATGATCTGAAGAAACAAACATTACATCATTTTTACAGCATTAAAATGTAGTATTATAATTACACAAAATCTGTAATAATAGGCATCCAGAATAAGCTTAGACAAAAATGAACATGTATGTGTGCTGGGATAAGCAGTGAAATAGCCTGTCTGAGGATTTTAAAGCTTTTCTTTTACAAGAGGAAATAAAGCAAATTTCCCAGTGTTCTGTTCATTTTAAGGTGGTTCTTAGACTGCAGGCACTTTCACATGATTGATAACCACCTTAACCTTTTCCCATATTGAGATTTTCTTTTTTTTCTTCTTTCTCTCCCAACTTATAAATTGCATGTAAGTAATGGGATAACGGAGGCAACAGAAGGCTAAACACTTCTCTTAAAACTTCATTGTTATACTTCATACTAAAAAACCGGCAGCACACATCGACTATTGGTGTTTTATTTTGAAACCGGACGTTACACTTCCCCCTGCTGCTTTGACGCGGGCTTCTCGGTTCCGTTAAGCCGTGATAAGTGTCCGGCAGGTCGGGAGCGGTCGGATCCTGTTCGTCAGTCCTCGGTGAAGACCGGCGCTCAGCGGACGTTCCCCGGGGAGCAGGGGTGTCTGTGCTCTGTCCTCTGTACAAACACCGCCGCTGTTTCTAGATGCCCACGCAGTTGAGATAAAGCAGACAAGATGATGATCTCCCCGTGGGACCGCTGGTACTCCACAAGCTGCTGTCTGTGCTGCCATGTCCGCACAGGAACCATCATCCTGGGGGTCTGGTACATGGTGAGCACCGCCTGTGGTTTGTCACTCACTGGATCCATGTAGACATCCAGAAACACCTTCACTAGGGAAAACATCACCTCATCTTCATGTGTGGCAGATTTTATGATTATGCTGGGTGTGTTCCATTAATATACAAATTCTTACTTTGAGTAAAGGGCTGAATTATTTTCGTTAAAGACCATATTGTAGCAGACTTCATCAATTTGTTGTTCTTAAATTACTGAGCTAAAATTGACTTGTAGAGGTCTATAGGACGGGTCTATAGGTGAACATGGACATTATAAGTTTAGGTGGGGTTTTTCCTCCTCCACATTGGCTTTCTAAAATAATTAATTGTGAATTTTTCAGATAAGAAAAAAACTCATAATGTGAACAAATTATTGTGCTAAATGAAATCCAGAAGACTAATGTACCCTCTTTTTTGCACCATTAATTCTTAAGGAATTGACAGTTCTGTTTACTGCACCAGTTTGTTAAACTGAATGTGCAGGAAGGGGTTAATTTAACCAAACACCACATGTGGAAAAATCCTCTCTCTGCTCCCTATGAATAAATTAGCAGTGGGCCTCTTCAGGTAGCAGGTTTTGTGTCATGCTGCCTATTGACTGCAAAGAATTTTCCATTGCATTCACCTGATCAGTGGGGATGTATGAGTCATCTGCATAATGAGCGGCACTAGCCAGACCAAAACAAAGGCTTATGTATGCGCCTGGTCTTCAAACCTTAACCGTAGATTTGTGATTTCATTTATATAGCTGCAGTATTTCTAGGGATAAAGGTTCATTTATCATTATTATATTTCCACAGTCACTGCTTACAGATATGTATTTCCCTTTTTTTCCCCTTTTTTTCTCGCAGCTTATTAAGATGAACCCATTATATACCAGGAGACAGATTTAGAGAGGTTAACATATCAGACTACATTCAGCATCGGCCCTTTTTTATTCTCTTGTTCCACTGTCTCCTACCCATGTTGCCCCTCTGTCTGTCTGTCCATATTGTTGCCTTTATCTGCCCATATGTCCTCTGTCCTTAAGCTCATCAATGCCGTGGTGTTGCTCATCCTGCTCACAGCACTCAGTGATCCTGAGCAGTATCACCTGACCAGCGCTGAGTTGGCTAATGACCTGGATGTCATGGATGATGCCAGTAAGTAGCCCAGAAGGCAGGTGCTTAACAACTTTACAGTAAATGTCACAATTATAGTCTCACGGAGCAATAAATCGGGTTGGAGAGAACAGAATACCAGAGACCCTGTTAATGGATTTGTTATGTTTTGAGTATTGTCATATACTTTGTGATCTTGTTAAACATAATTACATTTAATCAGGTAAACAGCTTGGCTGCATTCTGTAAGAAAACCCCTTTGGCCTCCATAGTGTTTCCATTCTACCTGAAACTAAATCTCTTATAATTGACTGACAGATGACCTGATCGCTGCTTGTGTGGTGGACAGGCTCAACAGGGTTGTCAGCTGACTAACAGGATGATTTATTGTGTTGTTAGAGGGACCTCACACGTTTGTCTAGACGACAGCCAGCACTTCTTTTTAAGTCAAACACCCAAAGCCACAGACATGCAAGCCCAATGTCCATCTGTGCAGGGCATTTGAAAAGCCTTCTTAACAGACCAGGTGTACACTGGAACAGTCGGACTGGAGTGTCAGTGTATGCTGCTGGTAACCTCTGATTGGGAATGACTGTATTGTCCCAGCTCCAAGGTATTAGGGCATCCTATGATCCTTTACAGCAGGCTGGGCCAGCCACTGGCATTAGGAACACACACACACACACACACACACACACACACACTTGTACTTCTATCTTTGTGAGGACACTCATTGACATAATGCATTCCCTAACCCTGACCCTAACCTTAACCTAAACCTAATTCTAACCATAACTCTAAAACCAAGTCTTAACCCTCAACATGTGATTTGAAGGTGTCTCAAAAAGTGAGGACCGGCCAAAATGTCCTCACTTTCCCAAAATGTCCTCACTCTGTTAGTAAAATACTTTTTTGGTCCTTACTATGTAGCAAGTACAAGTACACACACACACACACACACACACACACACACACACACACGAGGAACTAAACATGACTGCTCATGGTGATGAAGACCACTGTAATGTTGTTCAGGTATTTCACCAGTTTTGAATGCTCAGATTTGACAGCAAGCTTAAGTGACAGCTGCTGTGTGGGTTTGTAATTTTTAAACTTCTGTCACTTCATATGGGTTGGTTATATGCTGCTAATTTAGCTGAAAAGTAAATCTAATAATCAAGTAAAATTGATTGTAGACCTTGTATTGTAGATGATTTTCCTGTCAAATAACTCAGCATGTTTTTCATACTGGGCCTTTGTTGACAAAGGCACTAGTTATTATTTTGGTGCATTGCTCAAAAACGTAACTCAGAGCAGCATCAAAGCCTGTGCTGCAGCTAGTTAGGGCATCACATCTCCAAACCAGGACACTGAGCTGTGAGATAGAGAGGATGAAAAAATAAGCCCACCAGGCAATTTCTCTTTTATTATGACTCTGCTCTTGATCATGAAGCCTGAAAGAACGAAATGCTCTTCTAAAAAACAACCTGTTATTAGATGACCAGCTTGACATTTTGGGAAATATATTTGTGATAATGTCCTTCCATTAAATTCCCGCTTTTCCCCAGTGCTACCACGTGTACTGTGACTTTGCCTGGTGCTTTCCTTATGCAACTGAGTGATTAGTTTGGTTATATTGAGTTGATATGAGGTCAGGCTGAGATGAGGCGAATCACAGAGCAGAGGTTAATTCCTCGTCTGGCTGACAGATGCAGCGTGTCATTTATCTTCTGCAGTTTGTTTTCCTCAGATCAGCTGGACCTGATGTTGCAAACATTTTCAGAAATTTGATTTGGAATTGAATGTGTCCCATCCAAAGTGACCTTACAGTCGTGACTGAAATAAACAGTGACTATATAAATCAGTGTAGTTTGCATTTCTAACTCTACTCTTCTTGCTGCTCCAGACATGTGCATCGCCTCAGCCATCTCTCTGCTGATGATTCTTATATGTGGGATGGCAACATATGGTGCATACAAGGTAAACTGATACTTAATGTGATGTTTCTGTTCATTCTTCAACAATTTGGCAGAATAAAAACCAAACACACCGTACAATTATACACTGATTGTGTTAGTCAGATAGGAAATCAGAGAACCTTCAAGTGTTTGTGTGTTCTATTAAATTAATGTTTTTAAAACTTTTTTTTTTAATGTTGCTAGCCTACAGCCATACACACTTACACTCCATCTATTTTTGCAGTCTTTGAAAACATGAAAAATCCAAGTGTCATCCTTCCTGTTTCATCATTTTAAACACACCGTAATCTCCTTGTGACCCAGTTTGAGGATTGACGTCCACAGTGTTGGTTAAAGAGCTCAGCTTGAGTCTCCGCTCTCAGATAAATATATCAGCCTATCCTAAATACCTACAATAAATATCTCTGTTTCAGCTGCGTGCTGCTTGGATCATCCCATTTTTCTGCTACCAAATATTTGACTTTGCTCTCAACACCCTGGTTGCTGTCAGCATTGTGGTTTACCCAAACACAATACAGGACTACCTGCAGCAACTGGTAAGAAACCTCAAGTGTTTTCCTCTTAAAAGTGCAGCCAGTGTCAGTAGTGATACATGACTGCTGCTGCCTGTACTGTCTCTTCAAATGAACCCTGCTGCTTATTGAGTGTTGTTTTTCTGACTCCTGTGCAGCCTGATAACTTCCCCTACAAAGAGGAGATTTCCGCTCTCAGTAATGTGTGCTTGGTCCTCATGGTGTTGCTCTTCATTGGCTGCATTCTCAGCTTCAAGGTAAGTTTTCTACCCTTAATTTACACACTTTTCTCCATAGGTTGAGCAGCACTCATTGTTCTTTTCAGGCCTGCGGGGCTCATATTTGCAGCACATCAAACTTTCTTAAAATAGAGAAGATGTATTATTCAACTTTGTGACACAGGTTGTTTTTTTTTCTTTCTGTTGATCTACGCTCCAACCCTCACCTATAGTCATGAGTAATGGGGTAATGGGTAACTGGGTAATGACTGACAGAACAAGCGCACAAGGTTTTCTCTGTGGGTTGGCTGGACACACCCTTATAGATGGGGTAATGAGCTTGGACATCCGGTGGGAGCTTGGAGTTTAGCCGCTGCGGTCAAAACCCAAGTACAGTATGGGACATCAATGTCTTTTGTTTTTTTTAGCTGCAACAAGAAGGTTATGTTTTCACTTGTGTCTGTTTATTTGTCAGCAGGATTATGCAAAAAATACTGGTAGACTAGTAACTGATTTGCACTAAACTGATGACAGTCCCATCAGAATTAGAAATACTTTGCATGTAGGTTAGCATGTTGACATGCTAAACTAAGATTGTTAATGTGGTAAACTATATCTGCTATATATCAGCTTGTCAGCATTGTCACTGTGAGCATGTACAGCCTTACAGTGCTGCTAGCATTGCTGTAGACTTGGTCTTGTTGGTTTGTAAGGGGTTTGTGTTGTGAAGATCCATGTCAGATACTGTATGTTGTTATGGTCATGATGAAACTTTGGTGACAACCAAAACCATTCTGTATCCAGTAATAACCAATGCTAAGTGTGAGATCCTAAGACAAACTGCCAACAGTTGACAATAAGATGATTTCTATTGCCATGGATAAGTGAGGTCTCAAATTTGGAAACACTATGTAGTGCACTCAGAATCTGTAGCTCAGCGTTGGTGTCTGGGTCATTTTGAACTGATGGAGTGATTCGTTTTGCACAATCAGCATCATTATCACACTTGCAGTGGCCTGTCAGGTGATCTATCCCTGGGTTTCCGAGGAGGCAGTTAAAATAACTGAGCTGTCAGAGCTTTAAAGAGGCTTCTTAATTGGGTTATTGCAGAAGTTAGAGAGCTGAGTCTGGCTTTGGCCTGTGCTAGTGGCTGGATGTAGTAGTTATGTTTGGCTGGGGAATTTCAGTAACAAGTTGCCTGCTCAGAGCCAGATGACTGCTGGATGACAGATGACACTCTAAAGTGATGTATAACCCTCAGATAGACCCTGAAAACAGAGTCTGAATACAGGTGAAAGAATGAATTATAATTTATACTTGATGTGAAGGTCTTCAGTGTTAGTGAGAGTTTCTTTGTGCTGGGATAGGACAGCCTCTTATGAGACTGGGAGGGACGATGTGCGTGTAATCATGATGCCATCTGTGTTTGTATGTGTGCAAAAAATACATTACAGCGATGCAACACTAGCACCACAGCTTCCCTGGGGACAAGATGACCTAATTTTATTTTGGAACACAATAATTTCCATATTAATGTGGAAAAGATGGTTTTCATGAAACTACAATGCTGCAGGAACTGTGCTTGAAAAATGAATGCTTTCAGGTACATAGTTCATATACTGCAAACACCAGCCATGAAGACAGATACAATGAAATAGAAATATTGGCAAATGAATTCATTCATGAAAATAAACAGTGAGTGTCACTGATAGATGATATTAGATTTCAATGATACGCAGTTCAAACTTGTAATCTGTGTTGTTGTTTTCTCTCTGTCTGATGTCAGGCTTACCTCATAGCATGTGTGTGGAACTGCTACAGATATGTGAGCAGCCGGGGTACTTCTGAGATCCTCCTCTATGTTACAACCAATGACACCACGGTAAGTCACTCTGATGATTTTTTCTGTACCATAATAACCAGAGTTTAAAATCAGGTTTTAAACGTTAACACTGTTCATATCAAATAATTGTCATAAATATATAAATTGAATTCCAGTAGGGTCAGTAATTTCCTGAAACAACTGTGCAATTAAGTTTCTTGCAAACTTCAAACAGGAGTAAGTGAATCATTTGTCTGGGACTATTTTCAGCACCGGGTTAATAAACATTTTGTCAAAATAAACTACAGTGTTCATATTCACCGTAATGAAGGAACTTATCACCCAGTGCAACGGCGTGACTCACTGGTGATTTTAAATGGCTTTTTGATAACAGTGGACTTCTATTGCACAGTACAAAATCAGACATCAGTTACACATTTGTTGGTGGGGTCAAATTGTTGGTTTTGGTATTTTCACGGGATTCGTTGACGGTAAGAAACTAGAGAAAATCACTGGACCTATCCTTTAATTTTGCTATCCTCCATGTCATTGTTCAGTTTACTGGGAGGTTGTACAGCACTCAAACAAACCCTGTAGAAAAAAAAATCTAATCTTCTCATTTTTTTCTAGTCAGACCACCTGAGAATATTTATCACATTTTCCTGTGAGCTGTTACTGACGTCTTTGTGAAAAGCTCAATAATTGTCTGAGTTCTCTCACCTCATCAACATGTACATTCCTTGTGTGTAGTTTACAGTTGGACAAATACTTAAGTCAGCATTTACTGTCAGAGAAATATTTTCACAACAGAATTAAATGTCTGACAAGCAAAGCAAACAGTTTACAAGTCAGCTGATATTAATGAAACATGGCAGTGAAGAGGAGAGTATCAGAAAAGAAGTCACACTGTGAATTTGTCCAATATTTTAAACGCTTTACACAAACATTGTTACCATATACACAGTCTTTAAACAATCCTTTATGTCTATATTGTCATCTAGAGATCCAACATAAAACTCTATCTGATCTTGATTTGCTGCTTTTTTCACTTCTTAAGGCAACAAAACAACTTCTGTGGAAAAATGATTCCCTTTCTCAATCCAGACCGCAAATCACTTTTTTTTATCATCTACGTGGGTTTCCTCTGCTCAGGCCAGTCTGGCAGATGTAAAGTCATCATATTGACGGGGGAGGGAAGTTTAAAGCTGGGCTGTCTTACCAGGTAGTTTCATATAGGCTGCAGAGGCACGGATGAATGAGCAGACTTGGACGGAGAGATGAAGCTCCATGCTGGCAAAGCCATTATGATGGTGAGTGAAGCGCAACAGTAGTACAGTGAGCTCTGTGCGATTGTTCTGGGGTCTCCTGTCGGTGTCCTGTTGCCCAGGTCTGGCCTTCGGACCATGACTACACTGCTGCCCACACATGTATTATAACTACTTAAACTTTGACAGAAGGGAGAAGAAAAATGAGGCTGTAAAAACACTAATGACATGTTGTGACTCTCACAAAACGCAGAGCAGTTAAGATGTGAGCAGCTGGCTCCATGAAGACTGATATCTGACCTCGCAGTGCTTTGGGTTTCACAGGTATTTTGAGAAATGGTCAACAGCTTAAGACCCCTCTGAGTGTAACATTCCACACTATTTGACACAATCCACTTCGCTCAGCAGCTTTATACACTGCGTGGCTTTTATGTGATGTTGTGATGTGGTTTTAGGAAACAGAAATGTCCACAGGCTCCTGATGCATAAAACACCTGAGCTCACATATGCTTCACCTCTGTAAATGTGCTTTTCCAGTTAGAGCCAGGCATATTTAATTAGAGGTCCCCACAGTTCACAGGCAGGTTTGAGGCTTTTGGATAACAGCACGCACGGCTGCATATCAGTTATACAGTGGTTAGGTGAAAGGTCCTCTAATGCCTTCCATATGAGCCAGACTCCTGCACATATGGAGAAGTCACTCACACTCACACAGTCAGGTGCTTTATTTGGTATAAAAGGAGCAGTATTAAGTTAAGCTAATAACTGAAACACCTCATAGAACAAAATGAGTATAATTTCTCTTACAGGGACCTACAGGGAAGCATCAACGACCCAGGAAATTACTGAAATTACATTTCTAGAAGCTAAACAGCAACAGCAAAAACGTTCTGTAGGAAATGTAATTGTGACTGGATGATGTCTTCTGTTAATGTAATGAGTTTTGTTGATAATATTCATATTAGGAAAGAAGCCAATACATTGATATGCAGCCTAGTATCCACATACAGCATTGTAGCATACAGCACGTAGGTAAAGATTAGGGAAAGATGTGTTCACATGTAAATAAACACGTGTCTGAAGTCACTGTCAACTTTTTCTGTATGAAACCAGACCACGATCTTTGAAGAACCCTTGACCAAAATGCTTTGGTTGCCTAAACCTAAAACACACAAAGCACTCTGGACAGTTGTGTGCATTGTACACACCGGCCACCTCCTGGTGACTCCACAGCTGTTAACAAATGAAGCGCTACGCTCATACAAAAGCAGCCGAACATAACCTAGCCACTGATTACATTTTCTACAAATCTTATTTGCAATCGCAGGTTAGTTGTATAGAAATTTCATGGAGACAGGGTTGACGTCTGAGACCTTTTGAAATATGCTGCCGGTTTATAATTTTGTTTCCTCACAGTGGGACGTCATCTATCAAAGAACAGGACAGCAGAAACATCTGTCCAACAGGAAGTGAGATTTATTTGTAATGCAGATGTAGAGTCATTAGCCAAATTTAGCAGCAGTGTCCACTTGCCCTACTTTTACTTTCATTGTGAGGGAAAAGTAATGGAAGATGAATGAAATCTGTCCTTGCTCGTTAGACAGTCTGTGTTCAGCTTTAAAACTAAATCTGGATGCTGACGCCTGCTTTGTTTTTTCAGATGACATAGTGTCCTATATCTCATTCATCACCCACTTTCTCTCTATGTTCTACATTTCTTTCTTGTTTTGAAACAGCGTATACCTACACACAATACGCAGAGACAGTCACTGAATGACTAATGACCCAAAATACATCTCTGACCTCTGATCATAATGGACTGTTTGTTTCAGTTTTTGTTGGTCAGCACTGACCTGGTCATTGTTCCCAGAATTAGACCCAAATATAGCAATGGTGCTTTCAGCTACCATGCTGTGCAGACCTGGAATGAGCATCCAGAAGCCCTGACTTCTCTCAGCACCCATTACTTTTACATTAATATTAAAAATCAGTTTGACAATGGGGACAGTAATGTTGACATTCATGGTCCTCGGGCGATGAAGCCTGAGGTTCTATGAGGTCTTGAGGTTCTGAGATCTACAAAGGTTTTTAGTTAAATGTCTTGACAACTTTTTTGAAATTTGGATCTCAAATTCATATCCACATGACTTTTCATCTAACACCATCAGCAGATCAAAATGCATACTTTGTTTTGAATTTTCCCACCAACCTCAGCTGCATTTTGTGCCAGTGGTGTTGGTCTTCTAACCAATACTGTTGAGAAGAATGCATATTTTATAAAAGTAGCTGGTAACTGTAGCTGTTGGATAAATATGGTGGAGTAAACAGGACAGTATTTCTCTCTGTGATCTGTGGAGTAGAAGTAAACAGTGCTTCCTGTTTATCAGTTTGACTGTGTGTAAAATGTTGCATACATAAAAAGTTGCCTTGCCTTACATACTTCAGTTGTACATGTTACATAATCGTATTTGGTTAAAATCCTGCAGTTTAGCCTGTTAGGAAATCATAAGGGTTTCTGTGCCATTTTTCATATTTAATTTAATCCAAAATACTGTTTTTACAGTTAAATTCCTCAGTTTGGAATTGCACCAAAGCCGGTGTAATATTATGCAACTTTAACAAAAACAGACTTGGAGATTGACATAACTATATAATATTACCCTTTGATTTTGACGCTCATTTGCAAAGTCTAGTGAAAGAGCAACTCGACGAGCACCACAAGCAATTTTTTTGTCTTCTGTCCTCTTTATCTTCAGGTGCTGCTACCTCCATACGATGACAGTGTCAGTGTCCCTCCCAAGCAGCCTCCTCCACCCTACATCACTGCTACAGCATGAAAACATTTCCGGGATGCTGCCAGCTGGACCCTCTTGTCAATGAAACCCCAGCAGAATTTATGCACCACACTGCCTCTCTGGTGTACAGTATATTCATGGATATATTGGAGCTACACACACATTACAATACATGCACGCATGCACTGACACATACAAAATCATGTCACACACACATGCACGTGCACACACCACTATCACCACCGTGACCTCTCCCCCCTTCCTGTTACTTATTGGTGAACTCATATTCTTCCTATAACTCTGCTCCCATGTATCTGTCTCTGTAAGTGTAATTCCAGAAATGATTGCATTTTTATTCATTTGAAACTGAGTGAAGTAACTCATGAAAGCACTAGAAGGTTTGATAGATAGAACACATATATTTTTATGCTCTGTGTGTCCCTGTGATAATATTTTGTGAGTCCTTTGATATTCATATTTAACTTATGCACACATGAATGAACAAAAATGTTACTATTACCCACAGTAATGATGAAGAGTCATCATGTGTTTCCTGTTTGTCGTGTCTCTGCTCATGATCAGGGTTGAATTGCCTTCATTCATAACTTTCTCTCTGATGGGCTGCACTTTATAGACCCATGTGTGAAGTGTCACCTTGACTGGAAGTTTTCCCAAAGAAATTAATCTGCCTGTGTTTTGACATGATCATAGAGCAGCCTAGTGTATATCGAACATATCACCTTCTTTTACTGTTTTATCCATCTGCAGACTGGATTGTCGTCTGTTGTAAAAATCAGGAGTGTTGGGCTGTGCTGGTTGGCCCTCCTAACTTTTAAATGTAACTGTGTGTTTCTACTGACCGACCAGAAATGTCTTGAGCTGCTATTTATCTATTTTGAGAGCAGAGAAGTAGCACTGATCTGGAATCAGTTGACTCTTTGAAGTCACTATGAATGAGTTGCTGGAGGGAACCTGTTGCAATGACTCTAGATCGAGCCTCTCCACATTTAGGGGCTCAGTAAATATGGACACCGGTTGTGTTTTTTGAATTAAGCCAACAGGAGCGCCTGGTCTGTGTAAACACATGAGTCTGTTCCACCAGATGCAGTTATATTGGCGAGCTGCTCCCCGGGCACAAAATGTCCTGCAAGGACACAGAAGTCAAACTTGCTGAATGAAAAATAAAGATCTGACATTTATTTGTCTATTAAAATCCAATTTCATTGACAGATGTCTGTGTTTTATTTTGAAGTTGAAGCTTGTGTGTTAACTCAAATGTTTATGTTTCAAGGATCAAGTTGATGCCAATTTAGGTATATGAATGATAATTCTCACAACTCATCACAAATGATTGAGTAGGAACATGTGATTGTTTCTGCCACTGCCACTGACTCTGTCCTCTACCCTGCCCCTGGAAACTGTTTGTAAGAGGTGTATAAATGGGTTCATTGTGTGGCGGGCAGGTACCACCAGAGTGGTTAGAATTGACTGTACTGACTGGGTCTTTCCATAACCTGCTGCCTCACAGCTCCTTGACCGGGGATACAGGAAGTTCATCCAAGCATCACTTGTAAAATTACAATACAGTTCTTTCACAGTGGCTAAGAACTGTCAGACTGCAAGACTTCAAACATGTTAACCCTCAGATACCCCAGTTTTACAACAGTGGATTCTCATAATTTTATGAATGGTCAACATGATCTAACACAAATGCGGATACTCATCTTTTAAAGGTTATTTAAGCCTTTACACCGAGTAGAAACAATGTAGAAATAATGCTTTTTTCCACTCATGTTCGAAAAACAAACAAAACATAAGCCAAACCCAATGAATTTTATACAAACTTGCAAAAAAGATTAAATCATCATTGCATGTTTGTTTTGTTTTTTTACACACTTTAAACCTATACCTAAAGGATGTCAAAAATCTCTGAATTTAATGCCTCCAATGTCCCCGGATCTGAAACCAAAAGGGACAAAACACTTAAATTAAGTAACTTAACATTTAACATTTAACATTCTTCAATGTAAGAACAAAGCTCGGAGCCTCCACTTAGATATTAATATGAAATGTTTTAAGCAATTTAATCAGGGGTTCAGTCCCAGCTGTCTGTCAGAATCTGAACGTGAAGGAAATCCACAGTGACTGTTTTACCAATAGACGGAGCTGAACAAGAGGCGCCCCCGTGGTTCAAGTCAGAGAGGGAGTAAACAGAGAGTGGATGGAGTAAAGAGAAGAGCAATGAAAGAGCCTGCACACACAAAAAGACAGGGCTGGGGTTTATGCATATTTACAGTTTGGAGCTACTGCACAGATTTTTCCTGCTGGAACTCCTCTTGACTCAGTCCTGGGATTTCTTGAGAAACTTTTATTGCAGGAACTGAGAAATTGTTAGTTTTCATACAAAGGTAAGAAGCTTGATTTATTTTCCTGAAAGCATGAGTCTTTGAGTGAGCTTGAATGAATTTGGTTGCTGACTTTACTTGCATATTTGCAATATCTTCTTAAAAGACATAATACCTTTTCTTTAGCCTTTTATAAAACATGGTGAGAAGAGGAGTCACCAGCTGTCATCTGCTCTGTAATTACTTCAGATATAGTTTAGGAAATATCTTACTTTCCATCTCTGCATCATGAAAAGTCATCACAGTGAATGTGAAAAACAGATCAGGTCCCATAAAACACATGGTACACGCTGTTTTTGTATTCCATAGTAAATAGACCGCCTTGGCTTTAACTCATGAGGAAATGTGAGAGGGTTTGCTCTGTGAAACACACCAACCATTTCAGTCTCACACACAACTGACAACAGTGGAATTACTGTAATTGTTCATACTTATTTTATAGAAAATGTAAAGGATGATTTCATGTTTCTATGACGTATCTGTTGTTTGTCATGATCACTCTTCATCATAGGTTTAATGTTTTGAAAGATGTTGTTTTCCAGCTGGTATACATATAAAATGAACCTGAGACATGCCAGTGAAGGACAGATACTGTCAAACTGTAGCATGTGTGTCTGTGGCACTGCACACTTGTTGTACTGACTGATAGTCATTAATGAAGAAAACACTGTCAGACCTGTCTGTGGCTGAGAGACATCAAACACATGTGAGGTCAAAGGTCAAAAGCTCTGTGTGGGATGCAACAGGGATATGTGACCCCTGCAGGTCTCAGGTCAGCAGCTACCATATACATATCCGTGCGGGACTGTTCATGAGCCAGAGCGGCAAACAGACTGAGCTCTGAGTCGGTGTCGTCACTCTGGATGGAGCTGATGGAGCTGTTCAGAACTCCATCTAGAAATCCAGAAATTCTGGTAGCCTACATGTTGCCTCAGAACTCCTCCTGTAAGACTAACGCCACGTCCTTCTGGTTCTGAACATGGATCTGTTCACTATCTGTCAAAGACAGGTTTCAGACAGCAGCACAGCCTGTAGTCAGTCTGAATACGACAGAATGGCTCTCCTGGGGACTGGATAGGGAAACAGTCTGTAGCATTTGTAGTAAATCACTTTACACCACCTATGTAGCAAAACATCCAGAAACCTTCGCATATGGAGTTTTGTTGACTTCATTTGACGGCACATGGGAAAACATGACCCTGCTGTGTAGCTCAGTCTTGTTCAGAAACACAACCCAGGGTGGAACGCTGCTTTAAATTAAGACATAAATATGATATATAATATATATAAATATAATATCATGTCTGAAATTGGCCTTTTCCTTTGGCTTTCCAAGTCCTGTCCTGTGTGTAATACAACTATACACACTAAAACATGAAATCTGAAGCTGGGCAGGTCAAATATACAAGAGGTGAAAGTTCTCCCTATTTATATCCCTCTTCATCATTAACTTATATGCAGTACTTCACTAGTCTACTTCCTGACAGTCACTATATTTGTTTCCTACACATCGAGGTTCCTGTATGGTTATTTGTTCCTCTCATAATTAGAAACGATACCTCAAACAATAGCTAATAGATTTCAGTGAAATCTGGTGCTCAGTTAGATTATAGGTATGTGAAAAGGAACACTACAAACAGTAATATAGTTTAATGGTGTAGTTTTGTTGTATGAATAAACTGATTGAATAAAATGAAAAAAGTGTTTATACTGTGGAGTTAGTCATGACCCTTTAAGATGTTTAGCCATTTGAATCACAAAACAGGTTTTTCTAACATTACACCTGCAACCACATGAAATATTTGGACTAACACCAAATTAGTTTATTTGATAATTTGACATAAGTTGTGTAGGACTCAAATAATGCATTTGCAAAACTACTCTGAGTGATCCTGCACAGTTTTATGGCATTTCACGGTAATGCAATTATTCAGCAACGTAAATGACTGATGCAATAAATCAATAGTTATGAGTCTGTTAATCTTCCTAAGCTTCCCAGACAGAGTTGAAGTGTTATCCTATTCCATCACCCAGTCCACAGGATTGCCTGTCACTGTGTATATTTCAATGCAGATTAGGATCCAGATGCAGTTTGGAAAAAATTATAGGATAAAACACATTTTCTTGTTTTTGGCGATTTCCTTCCTGCCTTGTTGCAGTTTTGTACTCTTCCATTCAGGCCTGTGCTCTGTTTGCACTATGTTCTGACTGTTTTCTACCAGCTCTTGTTTCTGTGACTTTATCTGTCTATACAGTAAAAGCTGCAGTTGTCATCTCCTGTCAGAATGAGGATCCTGGCCCTTGGCCTCTTCTGCCTGATGTGTTGTGATGCAGCTCAACTGGACAGACGCCGTCCTAGACCCATCAGAACAAGAAGGCAAAATGAGACCACTGTCCCAATCAAAGCAGAGGGTAAGTGTTGTTTTTTTTAATCAGCTGCATTTTTGTCAGTCAAAAAGGTCCTACAAATCCAGTTTAGATTATGGATAAAATTTGGTTCCCTGTTCACAAACTACCACCGTGTCTTTCATCACAGAGAACCCTTGCAAAGCCATCCCGCTGGATTTCGTCTTTGTCATCGACAGCTCCAGAAGCATTCGTCCTAACGACTACCAGAAGGTCAAGACCTTCATCATCAACCTGATTCAGTTCCTCAAGATTGGCCCTGATGCCACACGGGTTGGTCTGCTCCAGTATGGCAGCGTGGTCCAGCCTGAGTTCTCCCTTAAGACCTACACCAATAAGGCTGAGGTAGAGCAGGCGGTGAGGAACATGGAGCACCTCGCCACAGGCACCATGACCGGTCTGGCCATCCAGTACACCATGGAGACTGCCTTCACAGAGGAGGAGGGCGCACGACCAGCAAACCTACACATCCCAAGAATTGCCATGATTGTGACTGATGGGAGGCCTCAGGATATGGTGGAGGTGGTTGCGGCTCAGGCGAGGCAGGCTGGCATCCAGATCTTTGCTATCGGCGTGGGCAGGGTTGATATGAACACCCTGAAGGCCATAGGCAGCGAGCCACACTCGGAGCACGTGCACCTGGTGGCCAACTTCAGCCAGATAGAAACCCTCATCTCTGTGTTCCAGTCCAAACTGTGTGGAGGTGATGAATCCCATGCTCTTTTTATTCCTGTATCCCTCTTTATTTATGCAAACGTGTGTTTCTGTTGGCTTGAGTCTGTGTGTTGGTGTTTGTCCCTGCATGTGTTAGGTTCAGAGATGTGTGAGGTTGTGGACCATCAGTGCCAACAGATCTGTGTGAGCAGCCCTGCTTCGTACAGGTGCAAGTGCAAGAAAGGCTTCACCCTCAACCCTGATGGCAAGACATGTAAAGGTGAAGGAACTCTTTTTTTCTGATCTATTCTTTTTTTTTTATTTAAAAGTGGTTTAAAGTCTTTTTTTTCTTTTTGCATTTGCACTGTGTGGTGGCAAAAATGTTTTACCTTGTTCAATAATTGAAAAAGAAGATCTGCACGCGTCAGCTGTCTTTCTTGAGTTTAATAAACATTCATGAATGGAGTCACACAAACACAACCGAACAGTAGTACAGTCAGTGAGTGAGTGGCCTGAGGATGTTACCCAGGGCCACAGTCTTATAGTTCCAAAAACACATTCCACAAAGACAAAATACGATACTCTCTCACGGGATTGTCTCTGTGCTGAGTCTTCACCTGCTTGCCTCTCCCCCAACGCAATGTATGAACAACACACTTATCACAACGAGAAGGGCAAAGACATCCACATATATTGTCTACATGTGTTCTTCATCAGTTCACACAGAGGTCTTTCACACAATCATAAAGGATGTACAAAGGTTAGGTTAAAAAACTTCATTAGAACTATCCACACAGTCATTGGTTACACAGTTTTGAATAGGCACACATGAGTTATACCAAAATTTCCCATTACAACTGTCATCATCCTTCAAGGCTGTTCAGTGCAAACACACTCTTCTTTTTACAAAAACAGATTCACTTTCTTGGACAAAAGTGAGAAAGGATGAAAAAGAGAGTAGGAAAATTACAAGCACCTTTGTATCCTCACTCTAAATTTATTCAGACATGGTAGCAGAGACAGTGAAGGTCTCCTGTCTGTACTTTAAAGCCTGTAAAATCAATGGATAACATGACATGACAAGAAGTCGCTTGCAGTGAAAACCTAGAGAGAATTATCTCCCAGCTCTGCAATTCCCTTCAGCTTTACAGAGTTTCAATGTCCTCCAGTTAATTGTTTTGATTTTCTCACCCACAACTTTACTGTTTAGCTTCACTCTCACAGTTCCCATCAACTACACTTTTGGCTGCAGCAGGTCGGCAACACAAAAGCTCTAAAAACACATCGTACACTGGATGTACAAACCACTCTCTCAGAAGTGGAGGAGACCAAAACAGAGCTGACAGGAGAGTGAATTATACAGATTTATCTTCATCCAGTGGATGCAAACTCACAACAAATGCTAATACTGTTCTATATCTGCTGGATGTGTAAATAAGCATCTCTTTGCTAACAAGTTAGCCATATCAGCTTAACCAGTGGTAAATAATACATCAGCGTTGTGTTTAGAGTTTGTTTTGGTCGACAAAACTATCAGTTATTGCAGGTTTAATTCCGCTAATTCTACGGTAAATGACAGTTTAATCTCTCTCCATGTTGTTGCTCTGTAGCTGAGGATGTGTGTGCTGAGGTGGATCATGGCTGTGCACACATCTGCGCCAACCTGCCCGATGGCTACGAGTGTCGCTGCCGGCCGGGGTATCAACTCACCATAGACCTGAAGACATGCAACAGTAAAAATACATGTCGTACTTTACCGGGGACTCGTCTCTTTCTTCATCATCTGCAGTGGCCTTAACCTCTGCCTTCCTCTTTTTTTTCAAATTAACCTGAACAAAAATGTTGCTTTAATATTCTCAGCTGCACCCTACTTCAGTGTATATCTCCCTTGAACTAGTCCAAATGAGAATTTCTAATATTGACAACACAAACACTAAGGTGCAGACTAGTGGAAGATTTAATGCCAGTCTATCAAATTGAAACACGTTGGACCCGTCTCCTTCAGTGCACCATGATGTTCTCTGCAGGTAATAATTATATCTTGGCTCCATCAGCGAGTGGTGCGAGCTTGTCTCTGGTCTCCATCAGTCAATAAATCATCATAAATATACATAAAAGTACAACAATCTTTTTAGAATAGTTTTTGTGGTATTATTTACTCTTAGTTGATACTGGACAACATCTTGATGAAGGCAAAATAGCCAATAAAGTATTTGGTGAACAACAACGTGTGTAATTTTGATGGACCTACAATCCAAACGAGAGCCAGCATTCCTCCTGCTTGTGATGTCCCTCCACCCACGGCTGGAAAACGTCCCTCCTGCTCCTCTGGTGGATGTTAACTGAAATTAAGAGGGGGAGATTTCCTGCAGGAAGTGTGCTTTTGCAATCACCAGAGCAGCTGGTGAAATGTGGAGGTGTATCCAGGGTGTGATAGTTTCACCATGTGAAAACAAAAATGACTGTTTGATCTTTCCTGTCTTGTGCTCACAGCTCTGCACCTTTTTAAGAGTGATCATTGGTTCTGAGTGAAAGAATGATACATTTCTCTCCGAAAGACTCTTTTGTCTTTTTTGTGTTTGTACTGTATTCACTATGTGTTTAGCTGACAGTCCTTATTCATGCAAAAAAAAAAAAAATCAGTTGTAATAATGTTCTATTAATTGCAGCAGCAGTACAGGAAGCAGAGTAACTGAGATTCCTCTCCCTCAGAAATAGACTTCTGTGACCTGGGAAACCACGGCTGTGAGCATGACTGTGTCACCGTTCCTGAGTCCTACATCTGCAGGTGTAAAAAGGGCTACGTCCTCAACCTGGATGGCAAGACCTGCAGCAGTAAGTGACTGAAAACACCGTCACTCTACAGCGTCAGCTGAGCAAAGAGGAGCAGGTCGACACTCACATACATCCACAATTACTGGGAGCAGAGGAATACTAAACAGGACAAACATCAAATGAAGTCTGGCCACATTCATCTGCTGCTGCTCATGAATAGCATTAACAAAGCAACAATCTCTCTGCTCTTTTCTGTTTTACATCTAATGTCACCCAGAGATTGATCACTGTGCTGATGGCACCCACGGGTGTGAACAGGAGTTTATAAATACAGAAGACTCCTGTGTATGCAAATGCAGAAAAGGCCTCACACTCAGGCCTGATGGGAAAACTTGCAAAAGTAAGTGTCAAATGGTTTTTTTGACTTCATTGCTGTTATTTCAAAATAGAAGTTTTAGGATTTTTTTACTCTATTAGAGCAAGACAACACCTCAAACAACAATTTGTTTTTAATTTACACCATGTGTAATGCTCTATACATTCATATGTATTGTAAATGTCCTACTAACCTACTTTGCATACAGGATTTTTTTTCTGAATGTTAATGCAACTAGAATATTCACAAGTGCATATGAGGAAATGTGATTAATTGATGACTCTTGCAAAGACTTGCCTCAGATGTTCTTACAGACCAGTTTGGAGGCTGTACATGAAAACAGGATAGAATAATATGGAAGAATAGGAATAATAGAAGAAAGGAGGAGTTCATTCTCTGGAATATACGATACAGGTTCCTAATAGTTTTCTGTCCATGAGATTTTGATATTTCCAATGCACAAATGAAAATCTTGGCCTGTGTAACTCAACAGTTACCCAGGTTTTCTCATCCTGATAAACTGACAGCTCCCTGCAGGGACTGATTCATCGATTCATGTTTTAAACAAAGCAACAATCTCTCTGCTCTTTTCTGTTTTACATCTAATGTCACCCAGAGATTGATCACTGTGCTGATGGCACCCATGGGTGTGAACAGGAGTTTATAAATACTGAAGACTCCTGTGTGTGCAAATGCAGAAAAGGCTTCACACTCAGGCCTGATGGGAAAACTTGCAAAGGTAAGTGTCAAATACTTTTTTGACTTCATTGCTGTTATTTCAAAAATGAACTTTTAGAGCAAAACAACACTAAACCAGTGATTCTCAAACGTTTCCATGTCAAGGAGCCCTAAAATGATATAGATTAAAAAACAGACCCTCATCTTATAAGATTTTAAATTTTAGATGTTTAATTGGAGAAATTGTTAGAAATCCATGACCACAATAGTCATACATTCTGTCATTTTACAGTGTCAAATTACAGTGAAAAAATAATTGATTCCCCGTTTTGCTGGGGGCCCTTAGTCACCCCTGGAAGGACCCCTGAGGGTTCTCAGACCCCACTTTGAAAACCACCGCTTGAGAAATAATGTTTTTAATTTACACCATGTGTAATGCTCCATACATTCATATCTATTATAGATACACAGGATTTCTACAGTTTGTCTTTGTAGTGGAGCAGAAGTGCAGCATTGATACAGCTATAATATTAACAAGTGGAAACGAGGAAATATGATTAATTGATGACTCTTGAAAAGACTTGCATCAGATGTTCTCAGAGTTTGGTGGCTGTACATGAAAAGTGGTCATGCTGATGTCCAAGGCTCAAGAATATTCAGCTGTCTGGAGTCAGATTTCCTGTTTGTACTCACTGATACAATAGAAAAATAGGAAGAATAGCTCAGCAGTTATATTAGTTGTCTAAGTAATCTTTCCTTAATCCCAACAAACTGACAGCTCCCTGCAGAGACTGATTCATTGATTCAGAGCATTAACAAAGCAATAATCTCTCTGCTCTTTTCTGTTTTACATCTAATGTCACCCAGAGATTGATCACTGTGCTGATGGCACCCACGGGTGTGAACAGGAGTTTATAAGTACTGAAGACTCCTGTGTGTGCAAATGCAGAAAAGGCTTCACACTCAGGCCTGATGGGAAAACTTGCAAAAGTAAGTGTCCAGTGCTTCTCTCCTTTTATTGCTGCCAGTTCAATGAAGAGAGAACACTTTTCATCAACCCTTATGTCACAGTGAAGTTATTGATTTACATCATATGTAATATCTGTTGTAGATGTCATTGGACCTATGTTTCTGCTACAGGACTGTCAGAGGGTTGTGGCTGAGTCCAACATGACTGCAAATATGTTAAAATGAAATGTAATAATTAGTTGATGGCTCTTTTGAATAAAAGGTTCATCTTACTTCAGATGTTGTGACACTATGAAGTTTTAAAGTGGGTCATGATCAGTTATAAGCCTCAACATCTGTCAGGGGTTAAATATTCTTCTTTTCTGGTCTCGGATACACCTGAAAAATATTGTCAGAATGAAACACTGACTTCCATGCTAATTAGGAAAAATAATTATATTTTAGAAATATAGATGTAACTTTGCATGAACAACAAAACATTTGTAAAAAGTATTACCAGCCACAAGACGCTGCAAAGTTGTTTTTATTTTACACATAACAACATGAAGATAAATGTTATAGATGTTGAATAAATGTACAAGTTGAAACTCCATGGATATGGATCTATTCAGTAAATATACAAATTAAAATTTGGCTTTATGATAGAACATGACATTGCAGAAAGTCACCAAAAACATAATGATTCATCATTTGGGGACAAAGATAGACTAGGCCAAGGGATGTTAAGATATCTTAACTTTGAACCAAAGTTCTGGCGGCACATAAACAGACTGAAAAAAAAGCCCGATGCATCATGATTATAATAACAAAAGACCCAATATTTAAATGTGGGAAGTGTTTGCTGTTCTGTCACAAAAAGACAGATGCAACACACCATCACCATCTTTCTCTGCTAAAATGATTCATTACAAAGCTCAACCACTGTGCCCTTGATGTAGAGATGTAAACAGGAGGTTGAAAACACAGCTGACTCATGCAAGCGTAGGAGTAGAACAGGCTCAGATGTAAATGGAAAACGAGAGAGATGCCATTCATCTGTTTTTGACTGATGTAATTAAGCTGCAGGCTTGATGCATTGAAGCACCACAGGTGATAAGTCCTTTGCAAAGGTCATACAGGGAAGCAGAAATGAGTTATTTCATCTTCTCAGCACTTACCTCTTAACCTGACTGTTTGCTGCAGAGACTGATCACTGTGCTGATGGGAATCATGGCTGTGAACAGGACTTCATGAGCACAGAAGATTCATGTGTGTGTAAATGCAGAGAAGGATACACACTCCAACCTGATCGCAAAACATGTCAGAGTGAGTCCATTCACTATACTGCATGTTATATGGATATTCAGCTGCAATGTCATCAGACACTACCAAGTAGAATTATCTCGGGTTGTGAAACAGAGAGGCCTGACTTCAGTCTGCACATTACAGTCAGAAAAGACAGAGATGATATTTGTGTGAGGAGATCAGCAGGTTTTCAGATGCTGCTGTGACTGTCCCTCTCCCTGTTACAGTATCTGCATGTTACATCATTTTGAATGAATTCTGACCCGGATGGGAGGTCAGTGTTAATCCCAGTGCTCACAAAAAAAAAAGTCCCTCCCCCCAGACTTAGGCAGTATTCTATGTTCACCATGATGAAGCGCTCATATCTTCAGATATTTGTAACTGTGCTCTGTGTGTTTGTGGCCTCTTTCCTGTAGAATAAGCATCTCTTGGTTAATAACACTGATGACAGGACAGAGGACTTACAATATCTTACAACAGGGAAACAAAGCTTCCATTTAAAAAATAACAATTTTAATGATTACAACAACATAATTTCTCCATGTTTTACAAATGTTTCACAATGTCAGATAAATCATTTAAGAACACAGCACTAATCCTGGTCTCTGTAGGTCTGGACCTGTGTCAGACAGTGGACCATGGCTGTGAGCATCAGTGTGTCAGCACCACTGACTCCTACATCTGCAGATGTTTTGAGGGATTTATGTTGGCTGAAGATGGGAAGAGCTGTAAAAGTATGATCTTTGAATTCTTTATAGACCATTTCCTTCAATCTTACACTTATATAAAGATAAATAAAACCTGTTTTTAATGCCTGGCAGAGCCAGAGTGTGGCGACGGAGTCATGGATCTGGTTTTTGTGATTGACGGCTCTAAAAGTCTGGGCCCTGCCAACTTTGAGCTCGTCAAACAGTTTGTAAACGGCATTGTGGACTCACTGGACATTTCCAAGACAGGCACGCACGTTGGCCTTCTTCAGTACTCCACCAAGGTCCGCACAGAGTTCACCCTGGGCCAGTTCACCACAGCGCAGGGTGTCAAACAGGCCGTGAGCCGGATGCAGTACATGGGGAGAGGTTCTATGACTGGCTCAGCCTTACGTCACATGTTTCAGTTCAGCTTTTCAGCCAAGGAAGGCGGCAGACCAAACATCCCACGTGTCAGCGTTGTGTTCACCGATGGAAGATCACAGGACGACGTTTCTGAATGGGCTAATAGAGCAAAGAACTCTGGTACACTTTTCATGATCTAGCCCAGCCATCCACATTGTGGCCTGACAATTTGTTGCATTACAAATTTTGATTAAATTAACTTTACTTTTGCAGTTTTCTGTCCTCACCTTGTTTTCCTCTACCTTCAGGGATCAGCATGTATGTCTTGGGTATTGGCAAAGCCATTGAACAGGAGCTGCGAGAAATAGCCTCAGAGCCTGATGAGAAGCATCTTTATTACGCTGAGGATTTTGAAAAAATGGAAGAAATTGCAAACAAGCTCAAATCCAGGATATGTAAAGGTTCTTCACTCACTCTGTCACCAGAAAAACACAACACAAAGTTGTTTTAAGTCCTTGAAAATCTAGAATATCAGAGCAGTGCTAATTCATCTGAAGCTCAGTCGTCTTGAAAATAAAATGGAGCATCACTGCCACCTACTGCTGCTGTCATGATCACTGATTTATACGGTGGCCCAGAGAGCGCAACGCACTGCAACTTAAGACAACACATGTAAACATACAAAACACAAACACATTCAGAAAACATCTTCATCAATTTGATTGTTCCGTGCTTTGTGAGTTTTGAAGTTAGAAATGTTGCACATGGATGTATTAGAATACATTTATCCATGCAAGTGTGTCCCATTTGGGTATTTGCAGTGTGTTTGTGTATTTGGTTGTGTTGTGAGTATTTGCAGCACGTGTTAAACTGAGGAAGACGTTTTCTGATTTGTTTACATTTTGTCTATTTGCATGTGTTTTCTTAAGCTGCAGTGTGTTGAGCTCCGAGGGCCACCGTAGATTCAAACAACTGTTTTATTTTTTTAAGCAGCTGCATTGTGCCATTCTCCATATCATACAACGCATTAGCCTTTTCTCCTCTGTAATCATGTGCACTCCTGACTGTGTATCACCCATATACACTGGGACAGGGAGGGACACCCACAGGGAGAGATTTAAAAAGACAGGGGGAGGAAAGGGTGAGAGTGAGAGGGTGAGAGAAGATAAAACAGCTCATCTTGTTTCTTCTTTCCCCACAGACAAACCATCTGATGCCAACATGTGTCGGTGTGAGAACGTGATCATGTTTCAAAACCAGGTCAGTGAGAAGCTGAGGAACCTGGGGCAGATTAATATCCTTCTCTGAATATCTGTCGGCTCCACAGTTACTCTAACATTCACTCTGGTTTATTGTCACTGAGCAGCTCTGTCTATGCTAAATTTATGAATCATAGAAGAGCAGGGGAGATGATTCGATGCCTGTGGTTACAGTTTTAAGTCCGGGTATGTGTTTTGAAAGGATGTTTTACTAATATTGGAGAAACAGCCAGCAGTGCTTATGAATACAAAAACGATCCATGTGTATTTGTGTGCTGTGTTGTGTGTTTTACACACACTGGAAAATAATCCAGTATGTAACTGCGATGGATTGTTAGGTCCCATACAGGTTCAGTCAAAGGTCAGACCCTGTTTAATGATGTGTCTTCTGTCTTGTGATGACACATGTTGTGAGGAAGCAGTCAGCAAACCAAGTCAGGAACAAAACACACAGTGCAGTTTGGATTTTATTGACCCAAATTTCACTGTCAATGTCAAACATATGACTCTAACTCTAACACATTTAACAGGGTAAGATAATGCTGCTCTTTATAAACTGAGCTACAGGGTTCAGCAATGAACACACTGAAATGAAATAATAATATCAACATTTGCTGTAAATGACTTCTCAGATCCTTACTCATTTAAAACAGAGTTCATACTGAACCCCCCCCCCCCCCCCCCCCCCCCCCCCCTCCAAAAAAAAAAAAACAAAAAAAAAAAAACAGGTCCCATATCCATGCCATCAGTAGCTCACAGGGGTTAAATATCATAACATAATATAACACAGACAGAGCAGCAGAGAGCTCTTCAGACCATCAGAGCAAAGTGAGAAATATCCACAAATCTGTTATTGTCATTTATTCCCATGATGCTCCTCTGACATCGTGCGCACACAGGCAGGTGTGTGAGTGAGTTACTGTGGTTACGCTGTCACTGTGTCTCTGGTTTTTACAGGTTTTTAGATTTGTCTGCCTTTACAGAAATCATGAATGTGAGAGTGCCTCAATTTTGTAAAATGATATCACTGAAATCTATTGATATAATTCTACATTTTTATTATATCAAAAATTACAGTGATTAAATTAAAACCTTGGAGTAAGTTGAGTTACATTCAACCACCAGAGGAGTCAGCTTACATCAGAACACAAGTAAAAAAAAACATGAAGTCAGTTTGATGTATGTATGACATGCTTTATCTTATCATCTATTGATAAATCTATGGTAATATCACATGGTTTGGGGAAGCACACCTCGGAGACATGGGACTGAGGCCTTGCACATTTATAGGCACGTACAAACTGTCAATTTCTGGAGTTGGGAAAAACCTTTTTTCAAACTGTTGTGGTTATCTGAACACAAATGTCCTAACCTGCTAGCATGTGTTTTCATGTGGATCCACATCTTTCCTTAACATGCCTACTTGAAGCCATGTCAAAGAAGCTGGAGACACTCGAGAGTCAACTTGTGCACAAATAAAAGACTGAGACTTGTCCATATGTCTAACCTGCAGCGAGGATCCCTTTAATCCTGCTCAACCAACTATGCAAATGTAATGCTTTCTACGGAAGCTATTTATACACTATTGTATGCAACACGATGTATTCAGTGTGTTTTTGTAATGTTCTTTGTTATGTAATGCAAAGTCAAATAAATTCATTTTTGAACAGGAAACTGAGAAATAAACACTGCTCGTCATGTTTCATCAGGTTTTGAGGTGGTCTTGAAAGGAGATATTGACACTATTTCACTGTTAAGTCACAAAAAACAAAGAATTTCATTCAAGCTGTTCAGTCAGTATCCAACAACACACCTTCACTGATGCCACAAAAATAGAGGCAGCAGAGAAAAGATGAACAGTTCATGTGCTACTCTGAACATTGCCACAAGGTGGTGGCTCTCCTCCAGAGGGGACACTCCTCTATAAAGGGGAGGACACACACTTCATGCACACGTGTGCCTCCTCCTCCTGTATGAATAGAGTGACTGTGAGCAGGAAGCAGTCAAGGAACATTCAGCTGTAGTGGCTGCACTGCCTGGCTGTATGCTCACAACAGATAGTTGTCTGGGGCAAGAGGGCAGCAGGCCATGCATGCACACACAAACTGGGAGATAATGGTGCCCAGCTTCTCCTAGGAACTAGAGAGAGCTCAGCTGTCCATGTTTTCACTGCTAGGCACTGTCTGTTTTTGCTAAAAGCGCGCACTGGGACTCGTGTTTGCTCCTCAATAGGTTCCACTTTTTTTTTGTGTGCATCTCAGCTCTTTGGTCAAACATGGGTTGCTCCTCATCCAGTGCACAGACTGTGGATCAAGAGAAAAGACCAGGCACAAAGCCAGAGGAGAGCAATGGAGATACAGTAGGTGAGTACTGATCACCTTTGTACAGTCTAAATGTTTAAAAGTGTCATTTATCTTTATCCTCTGTGTGCTTTTAGCTGGTGAGTAAGTACGAAATATGATATATCCATTTTCTCAAGTTATGTGCAGTAGGTGCTCTGTCACTTTCTGAGTCAAGTCTTGCTGAGGGGTGTGTGACTGCTGCTGGCAGGTCTGGTACACTGTGTGCTTTTTCAGTTACTCTGCTTCACAGCACACTGCAGAGGAGAGAATTATTCATGTTGAGCCATTTTCTCATCAATGCACAGAAGAGGTTGGCATTTATTATTTATTTATTTATTTTTTTTCATGACATCCTCTGACAAAAAAAAAAACAAAAAACTGTGAACTGCACAGAATGATTTAGTGATGAAATAAGACCTGAGGAGGAGCTGACTTGTATGGTCATGTTGTCTCCTCGACCTCATTCCATAAAACACTTTGGAGATTTAGATTAATCTAGACTGGGAGAATTCATGCAGGACTGAAAGCAGCTCCTACAGTAGCACTGTGTGAAAATCAGCTGGGAGTGTTCAGCAGTCAATTTGCAGCCTGAGGCAAGAGCTGCAACCCAACCTGTTTACTGCCGTTTACTCTGCAGTGATCTGATTTGAGACTTTAAATGTTTTCACTCACACCTATTTTCACTCACACCTATTTTCTGTAAGATCAAAAAGATGAGATCTAGCAGACAGTGTGCATCTGCTTCATGCTTCCAAAGTTTGCCTACAGAAAAAAAACAGTCAAAAAGTAAGTCACTTAGATTATCATCTGTGTATGCAAGATAAGGAGTGCTTGAAATTTGCTCCAGGAATTTACGGCTGTCACACACAATAGATGCAGGATAACAAAGGCAAAAGAGGAGAGGCTAAAAGATTCAGATGTTTTCAGGGTACTCTGAAATTCCTCAGCAAAGTCTGGCCTGGGACAGTTTTGCATTTTAACGTGCTGCAATCATGCTGTGTGGGTAATCATTTTGGTTTGTGTGGCTTTACATTCGTTCTCTGTGTTTAAGCCTGTGCAGTCGCCCACCAGGAGGCCTGACACAGGCCATGATTGTTTATTCATAGGTTCAACACCCAACTGGCACATGGCTGTGTCATGCAAGGCACAGCTGCATGTACAGTATGTTCTCACTGCACCCCCCCCACACCCCCTCCACCCCCTTCCCCACCCCCCTCCCCACCCCATAGACACGACATGACAGTTAATACCCTTGTTAGAAGTGTTTCCTTTTTCATTTAATTCGTGTAGTAATTAAAGATTTGATTTGAATAAGGAAAAGATGTAGCCTATAGTTTTTGAGAAAGTAGTCTAGACAAATGTTATGAAGTTATTATTCTTGGCATAGTTTCCTCTACAGCATTTCCATCTTCCACTATGTCACTGTGATGTTTGTGTTGGGACATTGTCTCTCCTGCCAGCCAGCTGTGGTCACCTGGAGAAGCTCGAGTCTCTTTCCAGGCACTTACATCACCACAAGAAAACCGCTTATTGTAGTCTTCTCTAAAAGTGGCTGAATGGGTGTTTAAACCATACAGTGTACAGTCTGTTTAACAAACCAACTGTGTGCCATCCAAGTCACCACTGGTCCCATCCCCTGTCCGGGCCCCTTCTCTCCCCTCCCCCCTCTTGTGCTTCTGGCCAGCCATGCCACTGTTTTGACTGGGATCTCTGTCATCTTTGGCTGCTAAATCATGTTGACACACAAGCCATGCATGTCTGGGGACGTTGTCTCTGTCTCGACCCAAACACAGCAGCTCTGGCCCAGTGTTCAGACAACAGCTTTCTATCCTGTGTGATATCTGGTGTGGTTACAGAACAGGAGACTGATGGAGAACACGTTGGAAACCTTTTAAAGACAGTCAAAAACTGAACAAGGTTTTAAAAGTTGTTTAAACCACCTCTACTTAAACATTTCTACAGTTTTCACTTTCATACTCAGTTCATATTTCACTCCACCTAAATACTCCTCTGTGTTGTGTGTTCTTCCACTGGCTCATTTTCGTGCGAGTTGCCAGGCCGTCACATTCCCTTCCACCCATCACTCAGCTCTTTTTACTCGTTCCGACAGACAAATAAAATCAGGGAGCTGCAACCGTCCACCCATTCAGGGTTTCTGGTTTGTCTCATTTGTGAACAATGTCCACTCAGTTATCCGTAAAATGATAATACACATCAAAAGCTTCTGTTAGGTTCTTGCAATTCTTGTAACTGAGATGTGCGCTGACATTTGAGTTAAAGTATCAAGTCAACTATTGTTCCTCATCTACTATAATTTTTTTCCCAAGCCTCGTTCACACACACACCTATAAGAACGGGCATCAGGGAATAAGAACAAAAGTATTGTCCTCTCTCCAAAGGCAGCAAAGCCAAGGTCATGAGTATTTTATTTCCTTTGAGAGTGACTTACATGTCCTCAGGGCTTCAGACAAACACAGGTTTCAATAAATTGTATTTTCAGCCACGGAAATGAAAGGATGTTTTCCTCAGCACACACGCTCTGTGCGCCCCTTATTGCTTATTTCCTATCTCCTGCATTCCAGGTTGAGTCAATATTCATGGGGTTAGGGGGTTATAGTAATCCACATCAATAAATCATTGTCCATGTGCACATCAAATGTATTGTTTACAATGTGTTTAATTCAATTTTTAATTCTATAAATGTATGATTTTAACAGATTTTCAGGACCGTAACCTTGATTGTTCCCCTTTCTGTAAGTCACTTTGGATAAAAGCGTCTGCTAAATGACTAAAATGACTCAATGATCTATATTTTTGAAATCAGTTTAGAAAAAGAAATGCAAAGTATTTATTCGAGAAAGGACCATACAGGAACAAACATGACACCCTGCAATATATCACTTCATTCTTAGATAACTGTATTTCTTAGTTGGTTTATATGGTATGAAATCTGATGCTTTGATGACAAATGTGGTTATTTGTTGAATAAATCATTCAGGTCAGTAGACTGGGTCAAGAAATATGCGGACCCCCCACCAAGTTTCCAACTACTTTAAAGGTGTAACCTTCCCGAAGCTGGGTGTTGTCATGTGTTACAGATTAACAGGACACCACCAGCTGCTGAAAGGACTGATGAAGATTGATTAGTGTCACATGGTTGTCAGTTGTTAATCCTGATCAGGCTTTTGTTGTCCCTGTGTTGACAGCAGTCAGAAATGGTATCATCGCTGAAGATGCACAAACCATCGAGGACCAGATGCAGCTGCCTGTGCAGACTGCCTTACCAGATGATCTTCAACCAGGAGCTGATGATGAGACAGAGGCCGTGTTAGTGGCCCTGGAGGCCCAGGAGGATCTTGGCTCTGGAGAGGACCTTCTGGCTGCTCCTGAGCCGCAGCCAGAACCTGCTGCCCCTGAAGAGCCAGCTCCAGAGGCTCCAGCTGCTGCTCCAGCTGAAGTGTCTGCTGAACCCGAGGCTGCTGTAGTGGTGGTGGAGGCTCTGCCCCCTGTGGAGGAAGTTGGCCCTGTAGAAACTGTTGTAGCTGAGGCCACGTCTGAAGCTGAGGCTACAGTAGAGGCCCCTGTTGTTGAATCTGTTGTGGCAGTGCAGGCAGAGGCCCCTGCTGTTGTTGAGGAGGTTACTGCTGCGCCAGCTGAGGCCTCTCCTGAAGTTGCCCCCCCTGCTGTTGAACCAGTTATATCTGAGCCAGCAGAGACCCCAGTGGTTGTGGAAGAGGCCGTAACTGTGCCTGCTGAGGCTCCTGCAGAAGTGGCTGCTCCTGTGGAGGCAGAGGCTCCAGCTGTCAGTGTGCCGCCAGAGACCGTTTCAGCAACACCAGCCGAATCCTCAGAACCATGTGAGATTTCAGCACCGGCACCAAGTGAGGCTGCGGCACCAGGTGAAGCTGTAGTACCAGAGGAGGCTTCAGCACCAAGTGAGGCTGCAGCACCAGGTGAAGCTGTAGTACCAGAGGAGGCCTCAGCACCAGGTGAATCCTCGGCACCTGTGGAGGCTGCAGAGCCTGTAATAGATACTCAGATTGCTGCAGCAACTATTCCAGAGATGCCTGCATTATCTCCGGCTACAGCTGAGGAAAAGGCTGAGACTCAGCCTGCTGCTGAAGATGCCACAGAGCCTCCTGCAGCCCCTGCTGAGACGGCCCCACCAGTAGAGGCACCCTGCCCCACAGCGGCCGCCCCCGCTGTGGCTCCACAAGCTGAATCAGCTGCTGCCGAGCCGGTCCAGATGGCAGAGGCTTCAGCATCCACAGCGGCTGTTTCAGAGACCCCTGCGGAAGTAGCCCCAGAAGCATCACCAGCAACTGAGACCATGGTAGACAATACAGCCCCGGCAGAGGCTCCTGTGGTTGAGCCCACCTCAGCACCAGCACCTGCTGCTGACCCAGCCCCTGAACCCAAAGGTATGAAACACTCAAGATTACTTTTAACCCCCATTTAATCCTCCTACAGAAAAATAATCCCAGAACAGAATCTCTATTTAGAAATGTATTTAGCCGTTTAAAGCAGACTTTCTTCATATTCTATACATGACAGTTGACAAACCACAATGCTATTATCTCCCACCATTAATGAATGATGCGTGACACCAATAGGATTCCCGTGGATGATGGCTGCCTTTGTTAAGGAGTGTTCTGTATGTCTTCAGGGAGGTTCCAACAGGTTTTTGGTGAACTGTTTCCCTGACAAACCTGTCATGCCAACTCTGATGTTTAGGTGTCATGGCTCATTTTAATCTGCTTGTTAAAGCATGAATTACAAATTCTGACAGCTTTTGGGTGGAGGTCAAACTGTGCAGCTGAAGTATTTTGGAAATCTATGCAAACATGCGTTAGGCACTGGGAATGCGCAAACAAGTAGGTGAGAGGGGAGTAAAAGGGAAAAGGTGAGCAAAGACAGACTCAGTGATGTGCAGCAGATAGATAAGAAGATCCTGTTCACTTCTAGGTAAACAATTAATAGTCCTTTACATGTCCAAACAGCTGATCAATCTTCTTGCCACAACCAAAGAAAGACAGTTTTACAACATCACCCCCTCAGAGGTACTGCCATTGGTTACTAAGCAGGTTTCCAACACATATGTGATTAGCAACACCAAACTCTAAATAAATCATTCAACTATCCTCATACAATCCGTCCTGTGATTGTTTGGCACTGACAGGATGCACTTGACATTGTTGGGCTGAACTGCTAACGCAGTGTGAGGCACAGAAAGCAGCCATACACACTCTGGGTAGCTCGTCTTGAGTGTGTCGATTATAGCAGGAACATATTGTCAGCACAACAGCTCCAGTCATGCAACACTCACTCATTGTGCTCTATTGTGACCTGCCCACAGACTGATCATGCTCTGCAACCTTGAATTACAAAAGACAATTTAGACACTATACAGGACGGAGTGGATTCCAGTGATCAGGCAAAATTTGGGAGTAAAAAAAAAAAAAAAACAGGGCTCATTTGAAGAGAAATTCAGCTGATTATTAAAACATTACTCTGCAAGATTCTGACATATTTCATCATCTGCATTTATTTATTTCATTTATAACTTGGAAAGATTTGCTCAGTGAAATGAGCCACTATTCACCATATACATTTTCACATTTTTATAGCATATGTTAACTCACCAAATGTACCTCCACTTATCAGTTGTCTTGTGTTAGAGGCAGCACTCATGGTTCTCAGTTCAGCCTGCACCCCACTCTTGTCTGTCAGGGAACATGTTGTACTTTCAGGGCAGAGACGCCCCTCCAGGCAGCACGTGTGGAGGACTGGTCTGGTGTGAAGAGACCTTGCATAACTTTTATGAGAATTTCTCTCTGGAGGCTATGCTGTGTGAAACTCAGAGCAATTACCATATAGTACAATGTGTATATGTGTGTGTGTGTGAGAGAGAGTGAGAATGTTGAAAGGGCAGGTCAATCTCTAGTAAACCAGTTCAGCAGAACCAGATGTGGTTAAGGAGGAATGTTAGCTCCTCACTACTCCTCTGTGGGCACTTACGTCTTCGTTTTGATGATGGTGAAGTCAAATGTCAAACAGCTTGATGTGCCATCAGCATGAAAGACGAGGGTGTGACTTGTGTTGCATGAAAATGTGAGTATTGATTTCCTCTTTTTGCGTGTGTGTGCAGTGGTGCCTGTTACAGAAGCCTCTCAGGATACAGAGACCAACTAAACCAAAAACGAGGACTGAGTAGGTAAGAGCACAACCACAAACCACACTAAATCCAGTGCAAATACTGTAGGATCAGACTCAATTACTGACTTTTGGAGAGGAACCATTGCAAGCACTGGAACCCAGTCCCATTATTTTTCTGTTTAATGTGTTTAAAAGTATTTGATATCTGTTAAGTCTGACAAATCTACTGCAATTGAGACACTAAATTCAGTGTAATATTTGAATATGAATACTAAGACCTGCATGTCAGATGTTTCAAGATTGTCTGTTCTTCCTCTTCTCTCATTCTCTTTCAGGTGGAATGAAGAAATCTACCAACATAATGACAACTCCTAAAACTACAAATGCAACAAGTACTGGAAGAAAAACATGACAAAGTGACCAAACAAAAGCTACATTTACAGTATTGTCTCATCAGCTCTCACCAAACCAAATCACACCAGATACATTAATATACAAGGTGCCTTAATAACTTTTCTTGTAGGAAAGATCAGGATTTTTCCTACATTTGTAAATATAAACCTTTTATGATGAGTTTTCCTACTGAGACCAGGAAGTGCCTGGAGCCACATGTGGGCTTTTGTATGCAACGTGCTATGAAAACACTTAGGACGGGTTACATGAGACAAGAAGGTGCAATACTCTGTGAAATCTGTGAACTCTCACTTTAGAGATTGTTAACTCATCAGTGACTAGAGTGGCAGTGTGTTGAAGTGTAGAGAAGGATGCTTACAGTAAATCCTTGACCTTTTAAAGTAGCTGCTTCTGAGGAATACAAGCCAAACACAACTGTGAATACAACTATGCAAAGAGATTGAGGTGACATCAAACTGTATGAGAATATATGAAACTCACTTAAAAAAAATCACAGATTTAATTTTTAATAAAGATTTCTGAAATGTATATTCTGCCATAAATCCAGACTTTGATTGGTTTTTTCACATTCTTTAATTGCTGCCTTTCTAATGAGGTATAATAGGAATGACAGTACTAAGTGTTGAGTGTACAGTGTAATACTGATAAACACTACTGTAAAAAATTACTTTATTGCTTTGCATTTGAAAAATCATGAATAAAATAAAGGTTGTGTTGGGAAATAAAAATGCATACAGATGACTGGATGCATGTGCAAAACATTAGTGACATCATGAATCACTGCCAGGTTGAGGATGCGGATGATCTGAGTACTGACATGTCATCTTGCTGTTTCATGGAGCCATGTTTTTTGCAGCTGTACTTTACCTGGCAGATGTTCATTAAAGTATCTTCCTGAAAATAAGGGCATTTACACCTACATTTAAATGCATCATGTGGCCTGGCAACAATGATGTTACATGCACATTGGTTTTGCTTTGAGTGAATTACATACATGTGTAGCACAGTAAGAGATCACCTAGTGGACATGATATTGAAATTCTACATTAATTCTACAAGCTGTGTTAAAAAGAGTCAAGGTCTTAGAAAATGATTTTAACTGCATAAGATGTGAATGGGAACAAAAATCTGTTTTGATGTCTGATGTCTTTTTTTTCTCCATCTGTTTCTTTCTCTGTAATATATTCATTCTCTGTTCTATGATTCTGCTAACCTTTTAGTGTACAGAATAAAGTTCTACTCACTAATACGTATGCCATTTTAATTGAAATTGGACTGTGTTTCATTGTTTGTGCTTTAAATACACCATTACATGTTTTATACTTAAAGAAACACCACAAACACAGACACTTATCAGTAGCCATTTCATTATCCTAATGCACAGGACTGACCTTTAAAAGAGTTCTGTTTTTCATCATAGGCCTTTTTAATATGAAATATTAACATAACTGATATATTAATTTTAGAAACTGGGAAAGTGGCCACTGCAATTCAAATTAGTGATATTATGGCACAGTATGTGCCAGACTCGACCACGTCATTTAAATTAATACTTTGCATAAAAGCTGCCTCAGCTTCTTTTTCCTATATTTAACACAATGCAAAACATTTTACACACTGTACCATATGCAGACATTATGTACATATAGTTATTCTGTTTAATTTTAAGACAAACAAATGACATAATGATGAACTCCATATGCTACATAACTACATAACCCACACTGTGCTCATGCATAAATGGTTTTCCATCCTGTATGACCCTGCAGGCATCAACGAGTCTCCAGTATATAAGAACTAAATATAAGGACCAATCACCCACTGAGGAAAATGGAAAAAAAAAGTGAATTTACAGCAATGATCCACAGATAAAGGATACACATCAGCAATAAAGTGAATTAAAAACATTTATTATTGAATTATTATTTGATCATCATCTGGCATAATGAGAGAGAGGATACACTGTCATGGGTACAGCCCAGGACAACACAGGCTGGTAGAGTAATCCAACACAACAAATCAGCTTAGTTACTTTTCAGCTATTTTAAGTGAAATATGAGCAGAGGGAATTTAAAATGCAGCAGTCTCCAAACATGTCTCATTAAAGTTAATGAGACGGGAGAAAGTGCTCTGAGCCAGACTGCTTTTAGTCTGCAAGATTACCCTCAACGTATTTCTGACAGCTCTGAAGCCCTTAAAGCACTACAAAAGATCTATAATAAAAATGATTAGTACTATGTTTAATCAATTCTTGGCCTACAAAACAAGGCTCATAGTTTTCAGTGATTGTGAGTTTTCCAGTTTTTATTCTCTGATAGATGGTCTTGTTAGGAAGCATTGGTCAGAGGGCCCAAAACAGCAATCGCTTCGATCTCAACGAGTCCACCCTGCAAAGAGAGAGATGAAGAGGGCACAGCTTTCAGTTTGGTACAATCCACAACAGGATCAATGAAAAGAGCATAAGTCATCAAAGAGACTTAGTACATACTCTGGGAAGGGCGGCAACCTGGTAGGCAGCTCTGGCTGGGTAGTTAGTGGTGAAGACTGGAGAGAGCAGCACATTGAAGGCATGAGCTTACAACAGACACATTTAAACATGTTGATATTAAGTGAAACGTGAGGCCGAGCATTGTCTGTCATTAACTGGCCGGTCAGTGTCATCCACCTCGGATCTGGAGCTATAATCAGCAACATGTTAGCATGAATTTCACACAGCAGGCAGTTTGACCGCCACAGGAAGAAAAGCACAGGTGTAACTAATCACACTAACTAGAGGTCCTGCTGTATTGTTCCAGTCAGGCTGCTCAGGCATCATTAGTCCGATTAGTTACAACTGTGCTTTTCCCTCTGCGACGCCTCATCAGGTCTACTGTCTACTTTCTTCCTAAACCTTTAGTTGTTGTTCTAAATACACTGTGTCAGGTGGGTCTTTATTCAGAAAAATCCTCTTGTACATTATGTGTATGTGTGAAATTATGTGCTTTTTGAGCAACAAAATAACTGCTGTCTGTCTGTGAAGTTTCCTAGTAATTTGGAAAGTCAGATGTCAGTCTTGATACTTCTTGGTGTTTTCACTCATTTTATTTGATTGTATTCAGACAACACCTGACCAGAATGTCTCTGATCCTTCCATTAGCTTTGCTGAACCTGCTGGGGTGAGGGGATTTATGTCTTTGTCAGTCTTATTGGTTCATAAAGTTTGGTGAACTCATGTGATTCCCAGCGTCAAACTGAAGTGAAAGCGCCTGCGTGGGTGTTCAGAGTCTTTAGAACCAAAGACGCAGAGAAGGAAAAATATGAGAAAAGATATGATTGTACAGCTTTTCTGGTTGGAAACACAGTTTTAATCATCATAAATTACTTAACACGTGTGTGTTGAAAAAAGTACTAAAATACAAAAACACTACCACTGACCTGAGGTCTGTACCACAAAGCAAATTCAACATATCAGGACATCTTTTTGTTATCATCACTGATACTAACATTGGTGAATCCTGGATAACCTGTATTACAAAGCTGGTTATCAACTGGCCCAGTTAACTCTGGGTTTTTATATTCACTACAAGCCTGTTCATGTGAGAGACGAGTTGTTAATTACGAGCAACATCATCAGAATGAAACACTTAATATGATATGAGAGGAACCTGTGATGCCTGAAGGTAAATTTGGTTAATATTTATCGGTTTAACAAGGTGAGATGTAAACAACACAATCACAACTAGAATTGAAAAGAAACACTAGAAATAATTTCTAATTAATAAAGTCAGGCTGAGAATATTCTGTAAACAATTACAGGAAGTACTGGGTTGGTAGTTTTGCTCTGGTCTGAGCAAACTATCACAAACGTGTGATGCAGATTTAAAAAAAAAAAATAATAATAATAATAATGTCAGAGTGTTTCTGCTGCCAGAGCAGAGAGAAGTAGTTGAGGTTTGATGAGGACAAACAGAGAGCAGATCATAGTCTCCTAACGTTATTCTGAACTGAGGTGATGGAGGAAAAGTGAAAGCACCAACACTGTCAGGATTTTTCAGGATTTAAGAGTCTTTGTTTAATTAAAATGAAGCTAATAGTTATTATGCAGTTATTTAGAGTGAGAATCTCTTTCTCTGTTTGTTAGAAGCACAGAAAGCCTGGAACAGCGAAATGATTCAACTGATCTGTAAAAATATCTGTAACTCTTTATTATTTGTCACTTTATTGTAAACTCTTTTGCTCCTGTCGGGATCCTGTAGGAATGATTACTTCATTTTTCCAGTAAGTTCTAGTCAGTATTGGGGCTTTTGACAGATTTTCTGATTCTTTGAAGACAACCTGCTGCAGGGCAGGTTAGGTGTGCAGTATAAGTCACTATGGCCATGTACCCTGGTAAGAAGTGAACCACTGTTGTAACTCTGAAAACCCAGCGTTAAACCTGAAGTTAAATGCTAACAGCAAACCTCTGGATCTTTTTTGTAGGCCAACCCGAACAAAACAATTTAAAACTGCACTGAAAAGAATCTAGGGGATGTGGATCAATATCATATTTGTTCTTAATCCACTGGCAGCAGCTCAGGTCTCAGTAGTGACTCAGCACACCTCAGCAGTACACGCCTGATGAAAAAAATCACCTGTTTCTGAAAATGTGTTTCATACTTCGGAGTGTACTATCTGCTTATAAATATATTTTATATATATCTTTATATATTTTTTCTGTTGAGAAAATTAAAGTCTATGTAATCATAGATAAATTCCCAGAAAAAAAACATGTAATTACTCACTCTGGTAATAATAAGGCCAGTATGTCGAAAGGCAATGACTAGGCAGGGTGAGTGTGCAGAAATCGATCATGAATAGATTGTGCTGACACCCAGTGGTGAAAGCTAGACTGCACAATTCAAGTGATCAACCTTCACTTGTGGAGTCACATGGAAGCCTGTCCTGATGAGTTTTAGATCATGACAGATGGTCATGGTCAAAAAACTGCAAAGACAAAATCATAATATTAAGTAAATCAATCATACTTACACTGCGTGTAAACGTCGTTGACGTTAGTGAAGTCGTTCATGTCGGCTAAGAGCACTGTGGCTTTGACAACTGCAGGAAGTAATGACAAGATGCGATGATTAGATGTGCAACACAAGATGTCAAGTTATCTTCTCAGTGATCTGTTCAAAATCTGTTCAAAAACTTTATAGGTAGTTAAGTTTTTCTCACCATTCTCATAACTGCAGCCAGCAGCTTTAAGGATTTCACCCATATTTACCAGAGCCTGGGGAAGCAGTTTATTTTAATGTTGGTGCTCTGTTATTATGCTTTATTTTGATTTTCTCATTTATGAGACAAGTTGATAGAAAATGGAAATGATATGAGAGGAAGCTCAAGCAATATAAGTTCCAGTTATACACGGAATTTATTCATATTGTTGAACTATGTTAATGCAAAACCTAAAATACAAGTGATAAGAATAAAGTGAAGCGACAAGCAACCTCATTATATTCACCATTAACTAACTGACTAATATCAACTTTGACAGTTTCCCATGTTGGTTGTTTGTTGTGTGAGGGGGTCACCTGTCTGGTCTGAGCCTGAACGCCACCCTGCACCAACTGTCCACTGACAGGATCCATCCCCAGCTGTCCTGAGATGTACACTGTCCGATCCACCACCACTGCTTGGCTGGAGACACACAAACAGGGACAAAGAGTTATCTCCACTACACTAAATCTTAAATCTTTAAGTCATTCCTTGTGTTGTGTATGGACACAGGTGGAGAACAGACAGTGAATTCAGAAAAGTTTCTTTGGAGAAAAAGTATTTTATTTATTCCATGTGATTATACCTAGCTGAAATGTGCTTTTGTGTTTCATCAGCTTCCTCAGTTGATTAGTAAATGATAAATATATATAACGTACTGTCAACCAGTGTTCACACAAACGCTGCACAGTTGAACCGGACTGTGATAATAACTTGATAAGGGGGAAACTGCTGAGAAACCTTCAGACGCAAAACTATGACCATAATTTGGAGTTTATCCAAAAACCTGTACTTTGACCCTTAAGGCACATCTCACTGAGTGACCACTGCTCCACAATCACTGAACAGAACAGTGGATGCAATGAAACACAACTGTGTGCTCTCGTTGAGGATAACATCATTAGCCATAACTCTCTCTCACAGTTTGAACGCCTATCTTTGTTTTTGACATGTTATATTGACTGTTACTGCGTCAGCTCTGTACCAGCTGAGGTTTCAGCCTGAGGTCCAACCCCGAGCTGCTCTCACCTGTACGGGCCGATGGCAGCAGGGGCTTTCGTTGTGCTGATAATCCTCCTGATTAGTGAGGCCATTTTCCTGAGAATATATCAAGAATATATCAAGTGAATGACACAAGCGCTGTTAACTATTTAACAGTGATCCGCGTAGAGAGGCGAGCACAGGGCGACGTAGGGACGTCAGGGCTGCTTTACCGTAAATGACAGTTTAGACGCGCGAACATGTTTTTTAAATTTATTTTTCATTTTAGTGCCAGTACAGGCGTACAGACATATTTCATACTCAAATCTAGAACAAAACATAGGAAAATAGAACAAAATCTCAACAGAAAGTATGTTAACATTATTATATCTTTTCATTGCGCCCATACACTACAAATCCCATGCACACCAGATACCCGGAAGCGAACATGCGTCACCCAGCGTGAGGAAAACTCACATGGTAGCAGCCTGAGAATAGACAGGGGGCTCACATTTGGATCAAAGCTTCTGAGACACAGTCACACTCGGGAATGTAAAGGTGAACACATGCAGTACAGCCACTCTGCGATTAATCTGAAGATATGTTTTATCAGTGCTGTTGTTCATTAAACAAACACCTCAACTTTACGTGGAGTAACGTGAGGTGGCTAGCTAGCTGACGTTAGCAGTAGACATAGTGACAGGTCATGTAGCTGGTTGGAGTGCCTGCTTTGCGTTTAGCAAACAACAGGTCTGTCAGCCGGCGTCTCAAATGTGCCATTTTGTTTCCCGTAGAAAATGTCTACTGCTAAAGTGAAGATGCGGGAGAAGAAGATGAGGAACCAGCCCGCCAGTGTGCAGTATCCATCCCCTCCCCTGGCGGGGGAGGGCAGCAGTCAGAACGGAGGAGACGCCCCGGTCTCTGGTACTCTGCCTTCTCTGTTTGTGTGTCATGTCATTGACTCTTGTGATTTTTGCTTGTCTTGTGATGCTGACTGTGCATTTCTCAACCCCTACTCATTCTCTGTGATCTCGTCTCCACTGGCTGCTGCGTGGTCAGCAGATTTCAGTCTGCATCCATTATTCATCACTGACTTCCCATGTCTCTGTGTTTGAATTAAATGTATCAGAAGTTTGTTAAAGGTCCAGGGTAGATGTCATCAACAACACCACCACTGAACAGGACACAGAGTCCATGTCAGCTCCGAGGTTACTGTCCTTCAACTTATCCAAACCTCCCTGTGGAGGGAGAGCAAGCAAGGGTTTATCTAAAGGGAATAACAATGCGCCACATTCAGGGTCGGATTAACTCAGTGTGGGGCCCCAGGGCAACTGTGGGTCCCTTAGTAGTGGAGCATCACCATGCTGTAAAACTGCCCAATCCAGGTTTATTGAATACCAGTTCAGTTCAGGAATGTGAAAGACTAGGTATAATGTCAAGAGGAAGGGAGGGCCACATGATTTATGTAAATAGACAGTATTAATATGCAAGAGCCACCTTAAGACTTGTTTCATTTCCACCATTATTTTTCTCCATTACCAAACTATTTTTGATTTATTCAACCACAAAGTGATAGCCATAGAGATAACCACCCCTGAGGGTTTGGAGCCCCAGGGCAGTTGCCGATTATTCCCGGGTGGTAATCCAGTATTGGGCACATTCTCATCTCAAATGACAAAATGATTTTGCCCAAAGGTGGAGGTCCTGGCGATGGTCCATCTGACATCCATCCATCTACAGAGAGGCCTAAGAGCTCTCACCACCGGAGTGGATGGGTCCGTGGACACCAGAAAGATGGAGGAAGCTACGCCAAGGAAATGCCCAAGTACATCTCTGGTAAAGACACTGTCCTGCTACTGCAAGTCCACACTGGACTTTATCTTGAGGTGTTTTTGTAAGAGGATTGCATGATAAAGTCACTACCCAGTGTAATTGTCCAGTGACCTGATAGATATAGAGATCCATCTTTCATCATTTATTACACTACAGGCCATACAGCATGATCAGCCTAATGCTTTTATTTTTAGGCCCATTGCTTTCATTTGGTGCAATTATGGTGTTTTTTTCTGTTCAAGTAAACATGAAGTTTAGTTCAGCTGAGGATGTAAAAAGTCACAAAATGGTAGAAACTAATCATGAAATTGCTCATGAACTGCAGGGAAATGCAGTGTCACAGTCAGATGAATGACAGTTAAGATTCAGTGCCTCCCTCCACCCTTCTCTCCTGCTACCATCCCTACCTAGCTGGTGGTTTTGCAAGGGCCAGGGCAGCAGAGGTGAGCGCCATGCTGAAAGCCGTCACCAAGACAACGGGCAGTTGCCATGTGTTTGGAGCCCTGCCCAAACACATGAGGAGACGGGCCATGAGCCACAACACGAAGCGGCTCCCCTGCAGACTGAGAGATGTGGCCAACAGAATGGTAACGTTCAAGACATGTTTACGGTTTAGCATCTTGATGTCTCACTTAACACTTTATGTCGCTCCTTCTCTGAGCACCACTGACATGTTTGTTAACATTTTTGTTCCCTTCCTCCTCTAGCGGGAGAAAAGCCTCCAGGCTGGCTCAAAGAAGAAGAAGGAACAGGCTAAGAACAAGAGCCGCAAGGCCCGCCGCCGGCATGGAAACCTGCTGCTGGAGTTCAACCGCCGACAGAGGAAGAACATATGGCTGGAGACGCACATTTGGCACGCCAAGCGCTTCCACATGGTTAAAAAGTGGGGCTACTGCCTCGGGGACAGACCCACATACAAATGTTACCGCCCCTGCTACAGAGCCATGAGCACCCACTGTTTGCTGCAGGTGACCACTCAGACTGGGGAAGCGTTTCTTGCTTCATTTACTTCACATGTTTAGGATTTAAGAGGATATATTCAGCACAGGTCAAATCAGCTTAAATCTTCTGGTTCTGTCCCCCTCAGGACCTGTCATACTATTGCTGCATAGAGCTACAGGGAGAGGAGGACAAGCTGCTGGCTGCTCTGTCACAACTGACCAGCAAGAAAGCCGGTAAGTAAATTCCCTCAATCAAAAACATACACATGGGTTTTTGTGTTTCTCCACTAACGCCTCAGAAATATTTTTAACTTTCAGAGTAATTGTTTAACCTTGTTTGAGTCTTGACTGAATCACACAATCTGACAAGTTCTCAATGCACATAAACAGACTAGTTTAGTTTCAGTAGTTGTAAACATATGCTTTTTGGTGTGTGTTTTTAGGTCCTACATTTGCTGCGGCATTGTGTATATCAGGGCGAAGACAGGGCAGTGTGGTGGTGTACAGAGCAGGATGCTACCCCTTGCAGCCCCTGGGCCCTGTCACCTTTCTCTGGAGACCCCGCACACCGGGCACAACTCACAGACAGCTGTGGATCTGGGCTCATCCCACTATTAAACAGGTATGAGGTATTTTAGAGGGCTATGTGGTTGTCGTTGATGAATGCAGAGGCTGACACGTCATTGAAATTAAAAACATTAGTGTTCTTAAGAAAGAGTACATTTTGTGATGAAAGTTTGAATTTTCAAAAGTGAGACAAAACTGTTAAATCTTGATACTGTGTCCTCCTTCCAGGATCTTCTCCCTGAATTACAAAGTGTGTGCCAGTGTCATGAGGCTGTACTTCCTCCAGTTGTGCCCGTGGTGACACCTGCAGAGGTTGCTCCCACCCCAGAACCAGAACTTAAACCTGAGAAGACCCCTGAGGCCACACAGACCACCAGGACCAAGAGAAAGCGGAACTGTAAGGATGCCAGTGGACCTCCTGCCAAGAAGATCCTGGGAGATGGCAGCAGATCTCCCACCACCCCAGTGACATGGAGGTCCAGCTCAACTGGAATAGTAATAAAGTTAGTGTGGTTTATGGGCCTGACTCAGACAAACTGATGGTGGTGATTGTTTTATTTGCAGTGTTTGTATTTCACCTGTGAATCTGTTGCAGTGATCTCACAATGGAGATTGTACGCTATCGCCTGATTGGACCACAGTCCCATTCTGTTCTGGCCGAAACTCTGGAAGCTGCTACAGGCTGTGATGTAAGGTTCACAGCGTTATCAGTATGAAAAGCAAACAGCCAATGAAATATATTAGCATTTCACAGCCAATAGCTGTGTATTTCCGTCTTCTTTTTTTTAAGGAAATGAATAAATCCCAGCCGTCCTCCCTGTGGTGGCCGGAGCACTGCAAAGACGAGAGCAAGATGAAACTGCATCAACAACAGGCTGATATCTTTCACATACTGAAAGGTTTGTTATTATTTCTCAGTGTAGATTAAAATATTGTTATTTTTTGTCTCTTAGTGTTTATCTGATACGCATGTGTATCTAATAATGAATGTTTTAATTCATGCAGACATCTATTCAACTGGAGAGCTCCCCTCAGGCACAGTGCTGGGTCTGGCTGTAGATGACCCCAGGCTGACTTTACCAACAAAGAAGGTTAAAGCTTTGCCCTGTGTAAAGCAGGCACAAGGTAAAATCTGACCGACCGAACAGACAGAGGAGTGGACAGTGTGTTAACAGATACAGAAGATTAAAAGGGCACAAAAACCACAGATTATTTCCCCAGACTTGATAACTCATACTCTGTTACCTAATGTGGACTTGTTTGTCATACAGTGTGCAGATGGACATTTCTTTTCATACGGTATATACCGGCAGAAACCTGCTCATGAAATATGTCGTGCGTTGTTGAACGCAAAATCAGTCTGTTGCGTCTGGTCCTGAGGTTGTTTCAGTGAGTACACATCTGGTTCTGTGCTCCTGGGGGCCTCTGCCTGGCCATGCAGATGTTCCAGGTTCGAATCCTGGCAGGACCCTGTACTCCAAACACACCCTCAGTGACCGACAGCAGCTGATCCACTGGCACTGAGCAGATACATCAAAAGAGTGAGGGCTGATTTCAACCAGTGCCTTTATTTTGCTGGTTTTCACCATCACAATGATCAGTTCTAGTGGAAATAGTTTTTCCCAGTTTGTAAATTTGTAGTTTACAAGAAAATTGGGCCAAAAAAATCCTGTCAAACCCATAATTCAAAGAAAATTATATTTTAGTGACAATAATATAAGCAGAATTGTCTGATGCCACATGTCATTGTTCACACACACCCTTGTTTACTTTGCTGGTTGTTAGTCCTCTACTGTGTTCACCTCAGTGGGGGGTGGAGGAACAGGATTTTATCGCTTCCCCTTGAGAGGAGGCATCATGTGTTTTACTAACTGGAATACCTATATCCAAAATCTTACATGAATTTAAAAACAACCACAAGCAAATGTAAGACACTGCTTGTTTTGTTAGTATTCTTAAGGACCTTGATCAGTCTCTACAGCCAAAACAAGGATAATAAGGCCCAGGGCTAAAATTACCAAGATTATTCTTCAAGTCACAGTGACATAGTGTCATAGTCACATTTAATCAAAGCTTCAAACCAATGCTCTGTCTTGTCCTGAGTTGTTCTGTTGATTAGGAGGAGAACAGCATTAGGTGTCACTAGTTTCCATGAGAGATCTGCTCACTGTATGACTTTCACCCTCTGCCTGAATGGCTTTGTAAAGGCAGTTAACCTGTAGGGCTCGTAAATCAGGCTCATGTTTATTTGCCATATGGGTGGAGGAGATCCAGGACTTGGAGGTCTGTTCCAAGAAGCAGGTTACTGAGTTATCTGTGTAATTTTAAACCGTTATCATTTGCTGCAATACATATATATATATATATATATATATATATATATATATATATAAGAATTATTATAATCACTTACTACGTAAACTGTCCTCATACTCTGTAATGTAAAAACTAATCCTACTTTGGATTTGAAAAGTGTTAATAGTGGAGTTCAATAAGCATTTGAAAGCCTCCATTAACTCTTGAAGTCATGTAGGTTCTGATGGACTGAGGCAGAAATGGATGATGCTTCATACAGGCCAGTTCCATTTGAGAAACCCAGTAAACATGGCTGATTTTTCACTGCGGTCCATTCTGTACTGCATTTAGAAAATGCACAAAACTGTACTTTTACACTGAAGAATCAGCACACCTGCATAACTGAGGGTGCATCATATAAATCATATTAAAACGAGGGACCGTTGCAGCATATTCTTGTTTCCATAGCTAAAATGTGATTTATTATCAGTGATCAGGTAACTGCTCATTTAGGTTTTGGGTTGTAAATCAGGCATAGAGAGGTTCTTATGTCACTGAGGCTGGTGATGCTGGTCATACAGGAGTGTGCCATGTGTTTGTGCTGTGTGTCTCTTCAGAGGGGGATGAGGAGAAGAGGAGGGAGCTGATGCTGCGAGGAGTACCAGAACACTGCTGTCAGAGCCTCCTGTGGGAGCAGTCTGTACGGGACAACGTCACTGATAACAAGATATCAGAGCAGGTAGCTGTGTGTCACTTTCTTACTGCCTGAAATGTTTTACAGTCATACAGTGCTTTAACCTCCAACAATGTCTGTGTGTGGCCACAGGAGCTGAACCGTATGAGGAGCCAGGTGCTGGTGCCGGGCTCCAGGCTGAGCCCCACTCCCCTGCAGGGCCGAGTCCCTATCCTGCTGGTTCACCAGCCTGGCAAGCAGGTGGGACATGAGATGAGCTCCTGGGGTGCTGGATGGGACCTGCTGCTTCCTAAAGGCTGGGGCATGGCCTTCTGGGTCCCACTGGTAGGCAGTGTTTTTATTTGATTGAGTTTTACTGTATTGTGTCCTCATTTCTGCCCGAGATGTTGCAGTTTTGGAACAATTTAGTTTTCCCTACAGCAGCAGTTTGGTTTAACTTTGATTAACACACTGTTAAAACATCCACTCCATACTCATAAGCTGCTGCATATCTTAGAGTTTTATGTAGTGTTGAAACAGGACCTTTTCACATAATCTAATGCTAGCTGTTGTAGAAATTAAGATATATTAGGTACATAATATCAGAGTGATAAGGCCAACTTGGTTCATTGGAAAAGGTGATGGTTGTCTCCACACTGGAATGTCCAAGCTCCCAAAAAATGTAATGATACAACATCAATGAAAAGTTGCATCAATCATTTTTTGGGGGGCTTTTACATGTCAGTGCACAGATGAGATTTCCTTTCTCTTTGGATGTGCATACTATCACAACTCTTGTGTTTGAGATATTGTCAAGCATTTGTTATCCAAATGTTGATGCAAGGCAAAGAAGATATGGGGCAATGTGGATTTTATTAAAACCAAAAATGTGTATGTTTCCAATTCACTTTGTAGAATAGTGTTAGAGCGTGGATGTCAGTGTGGAAAGCTCTGTGACCGATGTTTTTATTACTTGGAGGCCTTATCCCTGTTTTGGAGCAGTCCCATTTTGTTTGGATAAGCGCTGTTAAAATGTTAACTGTACCTTGAAATTTAAAGGCAGATGGAAGCCCTCAGGTTTGCTTTTTTGTCAAGTCTCCTAAAATCCAATGTTTACTTATTTCACCCTCTGCCAGGTGTACAGGGGAGTTCGCATCAGTGGCCTGAATATGAGCCTGAAACACTCTCAGAATAAAGGAACCCCTCACTTCCCCCATGATTACCCAGACTGCCCCGCAGGCATTCGTTTACAGGAGGAGCAGGAGGCCGAGCTCCTGGACAAGTTCAAAAGGTCAGCTAAAGACTGGAGCTGACACAGGAACCAATATAGTAATGTTGTGTGTGATGATTATTATAATTATTATAAAAATGTTGAGAGCTCTGTTCATTGTACTGCCAAACCTTTTGTGTATCTTGTAATATTATTCAGGCATATCGCTATCTGTCAGCCTGCTGATTGAAAACAGAATCTTAATTACTTGCCCAAAATATAAAAGTGCATTTTACTGATGGATATGTTCCAACAAAAATTTAAGTATCTATCGGCAAACTTAAAATTATCCTTTATCCTGTAAGGGAACATGTTTTTACTTAAATAGACATAATATAAGATGATGATGACAGTCTTCATTGTCGGGGTCTGTTACTGTCTGACTGTACAATCATCTCCAAGGAAAAGATAATATTCATGAGCCTACAGCCTAAGTACATGGTGATATTGCCAGTGGATTAGAGGTTTTGATAGAGGGAAGTATTTCAAAGCTCTGACCCCAGTTAATTTTCCATTATGCAGATTGCTCCCACCATGCAGATGAGATGGTAATAAGTCTGTGTGCTGCTTATCCCCTACTACCCACTGTTCAGCAGTCATGATTGGTTACATAAATTGGCAGGGTTGCCCCAACAGTTTGACAAGGGTTTGACCTTCCGACCTCTCCTGTAGGCGTCCGCCCGCCAAAAGGACCAATTACATTAAACATGGCTGTCTGGCTCCGTTCCGTTGCCCGTGGCAACAGCTGGCTGAGGAGTGGGAGCTTATCACAAGGGAGGGAGGAGAGGAGAGGAAAAGAGACAGCCAGACCCAAACCACAGCTGACTCTGACACAGTTATGGAGGAGGAGATGACATCACACGCAGAGATCGCTGCAGCAAAGCCTCAGAGCCGCTTCACTGTGCTCAGGTGAATGTTAAGATTTATTCTTTTTTTATCCTTATTGTGAAAGTTAACTCCTCAGTGTTGACTCAAAACGCACACACACCCCCACTTCAGGTTTACGCTGAGGTCTCTTCAACATCCTGCACATCTAAATCACACCTCTAACAATATTAATACAGTTGACTTTTAAAGGTCTCCTGAGCAGCAATGTGCACTGTTTTCTGCAGCTTTAAACTTCAATCATCACTTACTTCTCTCCTCTTTTTTTGAGACCTCAGTGCAGCGTTTGACAAGCTTGATGCATGGAACTTCTCTAGTCCACCTCCCTTTCATCAAAATGTCTCTGACGAGAATCCCCAAAGTACATCCAGCCTTAAATTGCTGCAATACATCACAGAGATTAGTAGAGGGGAAGAGTTGCATCTGTTCTCATAAAGCCATCACACAAGCTTTGAGTAATGATGGACTTTATGAGAAAAAAATTGGATTGATTCTCTCTGTCCATCGGCTGCCCTTTTGTTGTCAGCATTAGGAATTAAAAAATGTTCTCCAACATTTCATGTCTCTCGGGATGCTGAATGGGGCCAATGAGAATGCAACTCCTCCTTTGAATCTTAAATGGATATTGGTTGTTTCTCTGCTTTCTAGGAACAGAAAGTCTCTGAGGCTTCTCTCTGGCTGGTGCAGACCCACGACATCTAAAGGTCAGAGGCCCTGCCGTGCTGCGGGGGTGGCCCCTCTCGACTCTTCAGCTATGATGTCATTTGTCACGGAGCAGGAGATGAGTCTGGTGTGGGTGCGTCTGTCGCTGCTGTCGAAGGGCAAACCAGAGCTCCATGCCATGGTGTGTGTGCCAACCACAGAGGACCTGAAGCTGCTGAGCAACAAATCTGACAACAGCGGCCCCCAGGAGCCGCCACACAGAAACCACTTTAAAAGCAGAATGAAACGCAGAAAGAAGGGCTCCAAGAAAGCAGCTACATCTTCTGCTAAGACTGAGGGTGAAGGGTCAGACCTTCCCTCTGCCTCTGAACCAAACCTCACCACTTCTGCTGAAGACGCCAAATCCTCCTCCGAGTCCTCCACAGATCTGATCTTTGGGCTGTGGCCAGATCCTCTGCCGAGCATCACCTCTCACTGCTCCCGAGTGACTCTGGGCTGGGTTACGCAGGCTGACTTCTCCCTGTCTGCAGGGTGTGGGGAGGCTCTGGGGTTTGTCAGCGTTGCTGGTCTCGTCAACACCCTCTTCAACCAGCCAAAGGAACACAGAGGAATATTGCTGTTGCGCAACCCCACCTCCCTGCATTACCGCTTTGCTAAAATCAACATAGAGGTCTGATTGAAACACCTGATCTTCTGCAGAACTTGTTTTCCAAAAAACAATGAATTCTGCATTATTGGAGAAGGATAAACACAACTTTTGTCCTGCAGAGGCCTAAGGTTAAAAGTTGCATGATGCTTCATGACCTCATCTCACAGAATCCCTGTGCCTTCATAACTGCTTTCATGTATTGTGCCATAATCTACAGTGTTGGCTGAAGACTTACTGGCATGCATGTGGAATGACTACCAGGTTACAGTGATGAAAACAGAATATTCAGTTGAGTATATTTTACTCTTGGAAGACATGTCTTTACTGTTTCAGTTGAACAAGGTTGGTTGTTTTTGCATATTTGTTTTTTACCAGTTCCACTGTCAGACTAACGCTCCACAAAGGGATTCATTAAATAATGGAGTTGGATGAAAACCTTCCTGTCAGTTAGAAAGATTAGTTCAACTGGGTTTCCGAAAGGTATTAATTTATGGTTTATTGTACATCCTTTTATGTCCAGACTTAACAGTGCTGACAGTATTTATGTTGGTGGCATCCTATTGTTTTAAAAAAAATCAAATCAACGGGTTTGAATTTCAGAAATGTGTACGTTTCCGTTTAAAAATGCCACAGAACTCAAACATGAGGTAATAAAATACTGCACTTGACAGAACGTGGCCATCTGTGTGTAATTACTGTCACCTTCACCTGTGTAAAACCAGAACACCCACTAATTTAACCTCCAACTCTGAAATACACATTATGGTCTGGCCCTTCAAAGTGAACACATCAAACAACTGATACTTTAACGTTCATTCTTTTTATAGTCACACTGGCACGAACAGTGGTTTCCACACATCCCATAATGTGTAGGTGGCAGATAAGAGTTTTGTTGCTTGGCAACACTAAAGTTTGGTAGCAGTTCAGTTGAGTATGAAGTCTGAGGTTTATTCGAGGTAAAGATGGGCGGGCAGGCCCTGCATTAGTGCTTTTAGACTAGGTTATATTAGAACTCCTTGGAAAAGGATTTCAGAGAGATGTGTGCTCAAGTGTGCCACTCACAAATTAAAACCTGAGACATAACTGTGAGCAGCTAAACTGATGAGCCATGAAAGAAGGTCTATAGAACTAAAACTGAACTGCTTTTCTCTGTCATTTCAAATTTAGTGAATTCACATCACCTCAGATTCACACGACACCTAAAAAATGTCTGGTCATCTTTGAGCTTCCCCAACCATTAGAGGGCAGTAGTGCACTTATTTTGCAATGTGACAGAAAATCTTCAGACTATTCAAATATAAGATTTTTACCCTTGTTTGTTGACAACTGATCACACACAGACCAATTTATTCAGTTGATTAAAATAATGCATTTGTTTTATTGGGAGGCATTTGTCAGAGTGGCCTCCTGGACCCCTTTTTCAAATTAAAAGTTGCTGCTAATAAGGCCTCTGATGTTGCTCTTAGATTCTGAGGTGTTTTATCTCAGTCCTTCCTCTCAGTGACCCTGCTGAAAATACTGTTAACACAAGAGAAACAGAAAGTTCTGTAGGATAATTGGAGCTCTTTGAAGAGAGATACTCAACATTTATGGCATAAAAATTTAACACCATTATGGCCACTGATACTGGCGCTCAGCTGGCACTGGTTTGAATCAATGCCTACCATTTGTTTCTACAAATAGAGATATTATTGAAGTATCCAGGAAGAGGCATGCACACACAAATCTACCAAAATTACAGTCCTGACAGATGGAGCTGGTCCTAAGAATCGTCTGTTTGGCCAGCTCTGTTGCACATGAGTTTGGCTGCCAGCGATCCGTATGTCGGAGTCTTTGCCTCAGGCTGCACTTTGACTGTGTTTCTTCTCCCTGTGAACACAGACAGCACAGCTCATTAGATGGACCCTGCTGCCAGGGCTGCAGACATTAGCAGCCAGATAAATCCAGCGTCACTTTTGGTGGAGTCATTATATCACTGCCGGCCAGTCAATGCATCATACACAATGTAAATAGGTCAGCGTACAACACACTTGGTTGTGAAGAGAGAGAACTGATTAATAGTTGATTGATAAATTACCAGGGATCCTGTCCATAGCGATAAAATTGCGATCTTGTTGCTTTATCTTGGGCCTGTTTCGTGCGATCAGGAAAACTCCAAGGAAAGACAGAAGACAGCTGGAAGAGAGAAACAGGGATTGACCCCATCTTACAGTAAATAGCTCACCTCAATAAGATGCAGTTACTGTTGTGTTCTTGGATGCTTACCCAAACAGGAACATAAAAATGTTCAGTAAAGCCAAGCCTTCAAATTCCTGGTAAAACACTATCCCTGCAAAATGAAAAAGCCCATTAAAATGCGTTTCACAGAGTAACAGAATATGTAGATTAGATCTCTAGTGCTTTGTTTATTTGTGAAATGTAGCCCTGGAAATCCTGAGCACATTTTACAAAAGGATGAGCGCAAAGAGTTTTATTAACTGAAGGGTGTAGTTCTTACAGAGGAGGATGAACATAGAAAATGTTCAGGATTACCCCGTAGAGTATCCGACACAAAACATTTCCTCTAAACGACACTTTCAGCAGGTCCAAGTTGACAAAGAACGGTCTGTATCTTCACTTTGCTTGTGCTCAGTTCACTGTCCCCAATTCTGCTACTGTGACCACCACTGGGTTATGACCAATCTAATAATTTCTTCATTGGTTTGGAACAGATTTTAAAGAATATTCTTATACTGCCTTCTTATGAGTCAGCACACCCTCTCCTTCTCTATGATGGCTGTCTCCCTGTATGATTATAGGGCATCAGTGCAAAAGGGTGCAAAGAAGCTGTTACTCTTTTGTTGTAAGAGCCTGACACCAAAAACTGCTGTTTACATTCGACATTTTGAACTGCTGGAACATTTTCTCTTATTACACTCCACTGAAGACTGGAAATAGCTTGAAGTGACGTCATGTCAGTGGCGGTCGGGCAATTTATCCACAAGAAGAATAACAAGCAAGGAAATGGATTTAGTGAGGTGAAGTCCACTGTCAAAAATAATTTTAAATTATAGTAAAGTGTTTTGGGTGTATTTTCCCTACAAGACAAAATTGCTTTTGCGAAACTATTGGTTTTTTTCAGATTGAACAAAGAACACTATTAACGACAAGATAATAAAGACCTGACCTGGCAGAATACACATGCTATAAATACTGTGGGGCTTCTGCAGAACAAGGACTCCTAAGTGGCTCACATATATAGGAGTGAATCACCATCTTCACTGTGTATTATGGTCCACTGTGTTGTGTCATGGATTGATTTCAACTATTGTGAGCAGTGAGTTTTGGAGCACACCTATAATTCTTTAAGGATAAGGTTGATGTTATTCTATGTTTTTCTTATTACCAACAAATCCCATCAAAAGACCAAAACACACAGTGTTTGTTCATCTCTCTTAATTTACTGACTTCCATACCCTCTCTGTGGCTCATGGCACTGAGAGGCAGCTCACTGGTTCAAATTAAAGATGTCAGTTTATAGTTTACAAGCCTGTAATTTCAGAATAATCTTCTAATACTTTTCAGTAGGTTTTGAGGAAAGTACAATACAAACATGTCCTTGAAGAGCTCATTTTAAACCCAGTCAAATTTACATTCATTACTCAGTTAATTTTGGAGACATTACTCTACATACATGTTGTATTGTACTATAAGGTCTTGACCTTACCATGTAAAGTGCCTTGATAATGAATATTGTGATTTATACAAATAAAGTTGAGTTGAACTGAATTAAATTATGTTTGTCCTTTATAAATTTCACATTGTTGTATTTTCAGGTGGCCCGACTAAAATACTAGGTAATGCTAGCCTGGATCAAATTGGCATAATTCTCTCAAACATTAACAAATGCCAGCAGCACGGCAAAGTCAACATGTTGGGTCCAGACTAAGTATCTTAAGAATAACATAATCATTTGTCCAATGGGCCTAATTTGGTTTATGATATCTGCAAAACTAATGACTCCCACCAGCCTCAGTTGTACTTTGTGTTTAGTGCTAATTAGCAAATATTAGCATTTTGAAACACTCAACAAAAATGGTAAACATTACACCTGCTAAACTGCTAAAGCTGCTATTAGCACGTTAGCATCATCAGTATGAGGATGTTAGCATTAGGTCAAAGCACTGCTGTGCCTGCTCCTGTAAAAGGCTCAGCAATTTCCAAATATAACTGGGCACTATAGTAAACAAACTATTCATCATCACATTTTGCATTTATTGGGACTATTTTCAGTGGCATCCTATGCAAATGTGTACATACATATATACAATGAAAACATATGTGTAAAAATTATTTATAAAACCTGAAATTTTAACAATTTTATATATTTGCATATACAGTGTGTCTAGCCCATATTTATGTATGCTTATACTGTAGACATATGTTATATTATGTGAGTGTATATCCATCCCAAAGCCTGTCAATATATGTTGATATTAGCCATATACAGTGGGTTCCAAAAGTTTGAGACCACTTTCCCAGAATGGGAAAATGTACATATCACAAACATATAGAATCTTTATATGTATGGTTTTATAAAGTTACATGTTAACACATATGGTAACATGTTATACCATATAAAAATTCATCAAAGTATTTCTAATATATGTGCATATACACATTTTTCTATGGGTATTTCATATATTTTAAGTTATAGCTTCATATATCCAGAGGATGTATAATATATCCCACCCCTTGAATTGAACTACAGAGGCAGTGTTCAGAGGAACATGTCAGCCAGTGTAACAGTGTGTCTCTGTGGCTCAGTAAAATATATCAGGCTATGCAGGAAATACCTGGATCAATTCATTTGTGGTTTTGGTCTTTTTGTGGGATTTGTTGACAATAAGAAAAATACAGAGTATCACTTGTCTCATCCTTCGAAGGGAAAAAACTATAAGTAAAGCTTAAACCACAGGAAGTGACAGATTTACGATTAACAAACCTGCAACAATGGCACTTGCGGTGAAAAACACAAAGTTGATAGGAACCACCTCTGTGGCATCAAACATTTTCATTGCCTGATTGAGAAATCTGAGGGGGAAGAGAAGGTGCAGTGAATACAATGACCTTGGTTACAGAGACACTATGATGCAGCATGTTCATCCATCATAATACTGGAGGTGTGATGCAGGTACAATGTCACCATGTCCAAATAGGGATTTCAGGAATAAAAAAAAGCCAGAGAGAGAGAAAAAGAAGGTGCACATAAATACGGAGAGAAAACCTTGACTAACTTGATCTGGAAGGCACAGGAGGCGACCATGACGACAAGCATAACATAGAAGATGGGGTAGATGAGCTGCAGTTGGCCTTTTATGGACTCTGTGATCATCCCTGACACGGCTTTGACTGAGATGACAGTCAGAGAGGCTGCAGTAACACAGAGGCAACACATCACCTCAGCTTTACTTATAGCAATGAGGAACTTCCTCACTGGATTTTGCTGATTTGTGGAGGTGATTAATTATCTCTCAGTGAGTTGTAGTGAATTATATTTTTCTTCCATGATGCTCTACTAATCTCTTTACAGAAATGATAACAGAGCATGGGTCCATTTTTGGTAGCCAGGCAACAAAGCAACCTCTGACTACCTAAAATGGTTTAATTCATAGCCTCTGCCCTCAAACAGGCAGCTTCCACTTGTTCATACCGAGCAGCGCCACCAGCAGCATCACAATGACAATGTGCTTCACATTCCTCCTCTTGTACAGATAGAGCAGGATGCAAAAGACGATGACCTCTATAAACTGTTGAGAGAGTGAGAGAGAGGGAGAGGGGTTACACAAATCATTAATGCAGACTCCATTTCCTTAGAAAATGAAAATCTGAATTGCTCTTCAGTTGGACTTCTACTGAACATTTCATCTGTATTGCAAAGTGGAGGCAGTGCAGGCAGCGAGCAGCATCTTTTGATTCAAACAAATGACCACAACTGAAAAATGAAATGAATAGCTGGGGTTTAATGAGAAGGGCCCAGGGTCATCCTTGAGAGTCCAACACCATTCAACGGTTCAAGGACCTCTGATAAAACAGCACAGAGCTCTAACAGATGGAGAGTGAGACAGGGGTATAAGCGTAGGATTGAGGAAAAAGGGCAAGCTTATGATATGCTAAACAGAGGGATTATTTCCATATTTAATTAGTTTTTTTAGACAGACCTGGCCCTTTCATGATAATATACCATTTAACACTGTACAAACTGAGAAGGAAAATCTGTTTAATAGCCTGAGTCCTTCCAGATGAAATCATCTGATAATAGTACGACCTCTGGAAATAATGAGAAGACAGTGATGGATATTTCACTCTCCTCTGATTAATCACCACCTACAGTTAATCCCACTCTTGATGGAGGTTGTTCTCCGCAGGCTTATGAGTATTCACACTGCATTGCCAGAGGTGGTAAACAGCGTACCCCTTTTCACACCATCAATCACTGCAGCTAGAGGCAGCAGGACTATCTCAATTTGAAAACATGTGTTTGTCTAGCCATCCATCTGTTTTCCTCATGTCTGATTGGACATTTTTCTTTTGTTCTTCATGCAGTAGATGCTATTTTTTTGTCTACATGTTGGTTTGCGTCAGTTCAGGAAATAGGATTTGATTCAGGGGTGGAATGTGAAATATGGTTGAGGGAAATGCTGTGTCCTGAATAATAATGACACTGCTACCCAGGACAAACTGTTTACACCACTGGTTAGCAGGCCTGATGAGCTGCTAGCTGTTGTCCTTTTAGGTTCCCCTCTGCCTGGTTTGATGGATTATGTGCAGATAATCAGCAGTAAAGGGGATATTCAGGATTTGATTCAAGTGTTTAGTTTGTGGTAAACATTATTTTAGTAGATTATTTTGTCAGAGGTAATTTTATATGATGTTTTTAAAAAGTAAATACAGGATATAAACAAATAAAAAGAAATAGGGGATAAAATGCAAAATGTGTATACAAGTCAGATATGAAATAAGCTATTGATCCTCAGTGACATCAAGATGTCTGCTAGTAGTTTCCTGACTCACAGGTGTCACACTTCTCTTTACTACTCACTCTTGAATTACACAAAGCACTGTATTTCTACCAGAGGAGTTTAACCTGAAAGGTTCCCTGGCTCACTCAGCTGCATCATGGGAGCCCTGGCAGCGGTGCAGAAGCAGCAGGATACGACCCTCTGCTGCTGAAAGCTTCCTTCAATAATGGCTGAGGTGTGTTTTTGACAAAGGCTAGTGTTCACATTCAGAGCTAATATTTACATTTTTGTGATGTGTAGGTTTTGAGAAAAGCACTTTGTTCCAGATCGGTCACTATGGTAACAGCTATGTTTATGCCATCCCTGCCCGAGGCTAAAATGGAGTAGGAGAGCATGCTGAGTGTTAATGCACTTGCAGACCATGAGGTGGGGACAGTTTTTTTCAATAATGAGTGCAAAAACATGATGATTCTTAGTTTTTTTGGGGGGGGCTTTTTATGCCTTTTATTATAGCTTAGTGGAGACTGACAGGAAAGGGGGTAGAGAGAGCGGAATGACATGCAGGAAAGAGTCGGACCGGTCGGGAGTCGAACCGATGACTGCCTGCTAAGAGCGTCTTGCGCTCAACATGGTACGCGCCCTAACCACTCGACTACCGGGCCGCCCATGATTCTTAGTTTTAATGGACAGAGAACTGAGTTCATCCATATTAGGTAGAAATACCAGAAATGATTGCAAGGTTTAATTACATCATTCTCAGAGTTCATCAGCTGCACTTCCACTTTTCACGGCAGTGACATGTTTGAGGGCATTTCAGTGGCAAGCTACTAAAAGCACAATATATACACAGTAACCCTTTTGGACTCAGAAACAGTAGCTTCAGGAAAAAAAGAACATGCTTACACATACTATGCACAGTATTACTAGACTCAGGAGAGCTTGATAGAATTACATACAAGGTAAAGCAGGAAGTGCCAACTGACGATATAGTACTGGACCAGATGGGCTGTGATGTGTGTTGATGTGTGGGGGGCAAAGGTCACCAGGAGATATGTTCCTGTTATTGCCAGGGTTCCACCTATGGAAGAAAGAGAGAGCCGAGAGCAGTGAGACTGTAGTAAAATGGTTTTTATATTGGTTGTGACTCATCTTACATTGCAACTATTGGTCACAATCCTGTTTCTACTTTATGAGTTTCACTTGCCTATTTTACACCTTGATATGCCTGTGTTTTTAAGGCATACATAGATCAATTTATAGATAAAGAATCAATCATAAAAAAGATCATTTAAAGTGCCTGTCTTTTTAGACAGTTAAAGTTTCAAAATGTTTTTTTTTTTTAAATTTTTAAGAAATATATGACTGTAGGATTTTCACATTAATTGAATGAGAGAAGCATAAACTTAAACTTGTTTTTGTGCTTAATTTAAAAAGGTCAAATTACTGCATTTCTGTCAGTTATGACAGTCATGTCCTCACCTGACACATGTCCTATACCAAAGGAACATTCCTTTCATTTTTGGTAATATCACTCTATACATTAGAGAAACACTGGAAATGTAGACTTCCCTCCTAGAGGTATGAACAATTTACAACCTGCCCACATATCTTTCAAGCCTCCTTCAGTTCTCAGTGCATTGTGCCTCACACAGTCAGTCTTAAGAAATTCTGATTTAAGGATTAACTAACCTTCAACAAAATGCTTGTAGTTTCTTTGCGCTGCAGATAAATATTAGATACTCTTGGACAACTCACATTTTACTTCATTCACTGAAAGTTGCCAAAAAGCTGTGGTATGTAGTTCATCTTTTCTTTGTTATTTTGATTCTTAATGCTGTTGCTGCTTTGTCTGACCCTTTACAAACAGGGCCCCCCCCCGCCTTTATAAATAAAACATTCATACAATTAAATGTTTCCAATATGTGGTTCATAATGTCTCTCAGCAATTACAAGACAATAACAAAACTGGCAGAAAATGCTGATGATTTATCCCAGAAACCAACAATATGCAGTGATGTGTGTGACGCTGATATGAATTTCCAGTCTAGCGGTTGTAATTATCATCACTGTAGAGACCATCACAATCGTGCAATTTAGTAGCAGACTCTACAAATTGTTTTGACAAACAATAGGTTTTCATAAAACAATATAATGAGATAGGCTCGTTGGATAGATTGAGTCTTTTCTTTCCAATTCAAGATAAACAAAAATGAGACTAAAACGTTTGATTCTAATCTCAGCCAATCTGAGATTGGAGTCAAACAGCATTTTGTTTTTTGCATGCAGTCAGTTTGATGTATCGAAACTGAAGATGTTACTTCTCACGTCAAAGCAGCAATGTGAGAGGACACGTTAGGTCTTCAGGTGCTACTATCACCAGTGAGTGTTTGCTTACCAACAATGTCAGAGGCCCGCATCGTCTCCTTGAGGAAAATCACAGAGATGATAGCACTGGCTGGGAAGTGAAAATATATTCCTGTTAATTTAACTGACAATTAAATCATGCTGCAGTCCAGCAGAAAACAATCTGAACTCTAACACAGTTATAAGAAGGCACATTAAACACAGTGTCATTTGAATTTGTCGAGTAAAAGCAATTTACTCTCTGTTCATCACAATAACATCAGAATCAATTCTCTCCCAATGATAACAACATAATTAGTGTTCAGCCATTTTTCGTAACCTCATATTCTGGATTGATTTATTTTTTAGTCAGTTTAATCATGAGCAAGGTCTGATACTTGACTGAATACTGACTTGATGAAAATAACAATGACACATTTAGCATTACAAACAGAGTGCTGGCTCTATACATGTGGGCTATACTGTGATTGGATGAGGAATAATTAGATTTTACCAGGCAGTCTGAAACGTGAGAACATCACTGTCACTTCCCATATTGCAGATACACACAAATTATATGCAGCTACTTACACACACACAAAACACTCTGTCACTCACATGTGCACACACTGATACTATAAAGGGATGTCCACATAAATAGATAGTTGTACACTTGAGACACACACAATGCTTGACATGTTTATCAGATTGATCAGCATAATAAAATCTGTCAGCTTGCTGAGATAAATGGAACTCATCAGGACTTCATAACGCCAGCATCAAATTATAGCGAAATGCTATTCCATGCCACATTTTTCACGAACCCATTCATCAATATTATTGTCAAAAACTGTGACACTGAAAAGCAATCAGCTTCACACGAGCTAAGCCTTAGATCAGTCTTCTTAATGTTTCCCCGGGATGTGCGCCGAACCAAGGGAGACGAATAAACATACAGCATTTGGCTGTCACAGAGACGGATGACGACACAGGCAGATTTGCACGCAGACATGCTGATAAACAGACCGATACACAGATGGACGGCCACACAGGTGGAATAACTGCCTGAGACAGAAAAACAAACTGGAAGACAAACAGACAGTGGACAGACCGACAAACAGACATGCAAAGGAGGCAGTTTACAGAACACACTGAGGCTGCCATGTTGGAGGTCCTCAACACTTCACATCACTGAGCAGCAAACTTTACATCATCTTTGGAGCTATGTTGTTATATAGTCCCACCAATATGTCAGCAGAGCCAGATGTAGCAGCTGTGTTTGCTGGGAGATTCTGGAACAGGCAGACAGACAGACGGACAGACAGACAGACAGACAGACAGACAGACAGACAGACAGACAGACAGACAGACAGACAGGCGGACGGACAGACAGACAGACAGACAGACAGACAGACAGACAGACAGACAGACAGACAGGCAGACGGACAGACAGACATACAAACGGACAGACAGACAGATGAACAGGCAGACAGACAAACAGACAGACAGACAAACAGACAGACAGACAAACAGATGAACAGGCAGACAGACAAACAGACAGACAGACAGACAGACAAACAGACAGACAGACGAACAGGCAGACAGACAAACAGACAGACAGACAAACAGACAGACAGACGAACAGGCAGACAGACAAACAGACAGACAGACAAACAGATGAACAGGCAGACAGACAAACAGACAGACAGACAGACAGACAAACAGACAGACAGACGAACAGGCAGACAGACAAACAGACAGACAGACAAACAGACAGACAGACGAACAGGCAGACAGACAAACAGACAGACAGACAAACAGACAGACAGACGAACAGGCAGACAGACAGACAGACAGACGGATGGACAGACAGACAGACAGACAGACGGGGAGACAGACAGATGTGCAGGCGATGGCACTCAGACACAGGCAGGTTAACTGAACAGTGAAATTGGTGGAAAATAATGAAAAAACCAGACAGGCAGGCAGTTTGGGTTTGTGTAGGGGCTCTGCCACCATCATAAGGAGATTAGCCACAGAGCATAAACAGCTCGATGTGTCAGAGACACACAGAGTCACAGTGGTGTGGTGGCATGACAGACAGGTTCTCAGGGTGTTAAACACTGACTGTTCAGCTAATAAAGCCAAGCCATGACAAGCTTCAGTGTAAACCATTATGCTCAGTGGCTGTAACTATATACAACATGAGTCTTTCAGAGGACAGAGGACACAGGGATGTACACGATGCCGCAGGGACATTACTGTCAAAGAGGAAGTTTATAAAGACTCTCGTTGGTATTCTGATGAACTGCTCGTTGTTAAATATTTCATACTGCGAACATGTTCGTATACACATTTAGGACTTGTCTTTGCCTCTGGGACTGGCTGGATCTAACAAGTAACCATAGCAACTCCATACAAAGTCATATTCACGCGGCTTGATAAAATGAGAAATATGGCAACAGGAACCTCTGGGGTACACAGTTCTGTCACTGCCCCTGCGTGTTTATGGAGGTGTGTGTGTGTGCCTCAGATCAGTACTGGCCCTCTGTGTGCTCTGTCTGTTGTGTAGTAATGGGAATCTTGCTGTGGGAAATCACACGGTGTCAAACATTCACTCACCACATGAAACTACATGAACAGATCAAAGCACAGGAAGTCTGGTTGTCATCTCCCAGAGAAACTCACAAGTAAGAGATGTTGCACGTATTGTATGTTCACAATGTCACTGATGACAAACCGTGGGGACTTTGTTGTTAGATAGATGCTGTACTGGAGTTTTGAGTTTAAATTTAAAGTTCCAGTCTGCTTTGTGAAATACAGCCATAACAACCATGGTATAATGTCTATTTTTCATGATTTTCTAATTGACCGTTTGCAATTAAAAGCAAAGATGTGCTGGAATTCTCAAAACCTGATGCTTCAGACTGTGCTAAACAGCACATCTTTGTCAATGGCACAGTGCCACAGGTCTGACATCTGGGAGCGATGCTGCTGCAGTGTGTGAATCTGGTGTCTGTTTTTATTTTCCACAATGCCAGCCTCCCCCCTCTTTTGCATGTGATGACATGGTATCTAATGGGGAGAGCTGATGCTCTGCTCCCTACAACAGCATCTGGGATGATGCTGTCATTCCTAATAGAGACCGATGTGCTCCATGGACGGGGACAGTAGTAATTGCTCTCCACGGAGTGTCGGAGTGCCAGTGTGACATGCAGGGACAGGGGGACAGCAGCATCATCATCAGCTCTCCTGATCCTGTCCCTTCCCTCCTCCGCTCCCGCTCTTCACTCTGTATATATCTCCACCTCTTGTCTCCTTCCATTCAGATCCTCTCTTCCCCCTCCACTCCTTCCTCTCACCTCACCCTCTTGTCCTTTCATCATCCAGCCTCCTTTTTCTCCCCTCTTCACACCACCCAACCACTTCAACCCACCTCATGTTTACTTGCCCTAGGCCTCCTGCTGTCTGCCCACCCACCCCCACCCAATGAGCCTTCACACAGCTCTTGGAAAACAGGCACAACAACGCCGCAGGAGGGTGTGTTAGACCCGGGTGTTTTTACACACCACTACAGTTATACACTCTTTGTGTGTATGTGTGTGTGTGTGTGCGCGCCTAGTACTGCGTACAGTGTGAGTCAGCATGAGGTGAGAGGTGGAGTCACGATGACAGACAGCACCCTGCACATTTTCCCCCCTCAGCTCCACTTATTAGCTCGTAGGATGACAGACCGTGAGGCAGCTGCAGACACCTTCCTTTCCTTTACCTTCCCCTCACGTCCTATCACCTCTTCATCTCTGGCTTCATTAATTCTTCAAGACTCTCCTTCAGCACATTTGAGCTGCACATTATTCCTGCATACTCCAATTCAACACAAGCCTCTCGCTGTCAGTGGTTTTTATAAGGATAATAATGATAGTAAAATGGAAATGAGTGCAGTAATTGTTAATACCTGTGGCTTTTAAAGAGAGTCATTATAATGTCAGCTTAAGACACAGTGACACAGCGTTGAGAGGTTACTGCTTTCAGTAGAACATAGTGCTCATACCAGTTATTGTGATAAAAGTGTTCTATAAAGTAAACTGCTCACCGAAACAAATACAACAACAGAGGTGCAGCCGTCTTCACACAATCTGTGGTTTGGTTCAATGCTTTATTCAAACCATTCATCCACTTAGGGGACATGACTATAGGAAAATCGTTTGAAGCGTTGGGGTAATAGCTCTCATTAATATCCATGACTCACCACCACCTCCAGTGCAGTGACTGATGGATGGCAGGAGGTAAGAAGTAAACCTGTTCAATATTTAACCTGTCTTTAGAGTGTTTGCACTGAGCAGCTGCCAGCTGTAGGGACCAGGCGGGCTTTGTTGTGATTGGCTAATGAATCCAGCTTAGTTCATGACAGCTTTAATTCACACTGACTGCTGGATTCATAATGTCACGAGGAAGTGGATGGACTTCCTGAATCAACTATAAAATTCGAAGAGAAATGTAGATCATCCTCTGGGTCCGAGTGCTGGATAGAAACTAGGAATTGGAAAAGTAGATAAAAACACAACATGCACCCACACTGACCTGCCGTGATCATAGGGTCTTCGTCTGTTATCCGATTTGTTTACTTTACTCTCAAAGCAACAGGGGGAAATTTTTTAAAGCACGTTTCTGTGAGTGTGAGAGACCCCACTGAATAAGGTGAAGACCTGCCAGCCTTGCCAGAGCAGGTAGATGTGCAGTTCTGACGCACAGGATGGAAACAGTATCACTAGATACTGAACTTCATTAATGTAGTTCATTTTCATGCCCTGTTATTCGAACAAGGTGCTTTTAAATTCTGTTTGGTCCATATCTATAAACCAGGAGATGCACTGATATTCAAAGCGTCTAAGAGAAGAGTTACAAGAAACGAAAGAAGCCTTGCTGCAGTGACAAGCGTTTAGTTTTATTTAAATCAGGAGCAGGCAGAGGTGTCAGCTAATAGCAGGTGTGCCAGCAGATTACTCAGCTCCATCACTGAGGCTGCTGATGTGACAGAGATACAACATCAACACGTCAGCACCTAATGCTCCCAATGTCATGTAAACAATTCCAGCACCTGTTCAAGGAGGGCTTCTCTTTGCTGATGGCAAAAGCTTCTTTAAGAAGTAGAATGTCCAATATTTATTTTGGTCAATTATTTCTGTGTTTTTGTGTATTGTTCATAGATCAGTGGTTCCCAGTCTGGAGTCAGGGCCCTTGTAAAGGGCCACAAAATGATTAACATTTATAACATTAACTGACATTATTTATTAGAACATTATTCATTTATTTAGATGTTCCTCTAATCCTTGCTCTTAAATCACTGAATGGTTTTTCATTTTCAGACCTCTAAAATATTTTTCATAAAAAATAAATATGCTTTTGGTCTGTTGGGTAAACACATTGAACTGGAAGACTCAAGATCAACAAAATGTTTCAAATAAAATAATGGATATATATTAAAGTCTCAACTTTAATCTGATTTAATATATCAAAGTAAAAAGAAGTGAGTGGGAGATAGTGCCCAGAGATTAACCAGAGGGTTAAAAACAAACAGATACACATGAAGTCAAACAAAATCGAGATTGGATTGAGATTTAATATTCTGTGTAAAATCTTTAATATCTCTCTGATAAACTTGTGCTTTTTTAGCCTCATTATACTCTTCTTTATTCACCTCTTTACTCCTCATATTGACAGACAACTCCACCTTCATATAAATGTCAAGCTCTGAACCACATGTGAGCTGGGCATTAGCAAACACTGATACGACTCCCAGCTGTTCAAGAACCATTTAGGAGCTAAGTGTCCAATTACTTTTGAACCCTTGTAGTTTGTGTTAAAAGATCTGAATCTTACATACAGTTTTTTCAGTATTGACATGAACCAGCTCAGATCACAGTATCCAGTGTTTTATGTGAAAGTGAATGTGCTGAAGCACAGAGCCTGAAGAACAAACTGTTGAAACACTTTTTTATTTTTCATAAATTGTCTCTAAACTCTATTCCAGAGGTTTAATTCAACAGGATGTTTCATATTATCACTTTCAGTTATGGTCATCTAATCTGGACATTAAGCAGAGCTCATTGGGGGGGGTATGTTTTCACAATCCCATATTATCATAAACCAATCCAGTCAGTAAAATACAGATTTGTAGTGACTGCATTAAACCTTTTTATGGTTATCTTTAGGTTCTCACATAACTTGGTTAAGGTCAGGGAAAGATTGTGGCCTGGTTTAACACAAACAGTTCACAGTGACTTCATTTGAATTTAACCAAAAGAAAAACCAAAAACCCAAGTGCTTTTGTTGCCTGCACCTGACCACAGATCAGGATGTGACTGCGGATGTGAATCCTGGTCTCTGCTGTGACGGTCATGTGGTTTGCACACCCAACAGTACAATACATTAGTGTGAAAGTTTTGCTGAGTGTCACAAAAAAAGGAACATTTGTGTCCATGTACACTGATCAATAGATTACATTTTGTGACTGTTCAACCAGCTAGCTATCTCACCTGCTGAGTTGGATCCTTCCTGATTTTTAATGATTGTAGGATTTGTTCTCTAATTTTTTCAAGTAAACTGTAGATACAGGTATTGGTTTGTATCTTTAGCGCACTAACGTGGAAACATTTCCCAATAAAGATAAGAAAGGATCATGACAAGACTATATTCAGAAAATCTTTCAATATTACCATGACAGACTGCTGGCCTAAAATATGGACCCATCTACCATTAGTGGAAAGAGAAATCCTGTCCTGGCTGATGATAGTTTCAAAGTGAAACCGAAATCTTCAAACTGCTGGAATGCCTCTGTTTTTGAAGATTATCCATATGTATAAAACCTGTTACTGTCATTTCCTGAGATGTTTAGAAATGTTTAGTATCTATATTCTATAGGTTGCTTTCTGATGTTGCACCAAATGCATTTGAGAGAGTTTTTCTTTTTTTTCAGATCTCACACTCAAAAGTAAAACCTGTCAGTTTTTCAGTACATAATTTAAGCACCTGGCACGAAGAGGCCTGTTTATGACAGGATCAGAAGAAAAGGAGCACACTTCACATGGCAACACTGTCTGTCATTCCCCAAGGAAACAACCTTTCATCCTGCCTTCATGCATGGATAATGTATGAGAGGAAAAGGGTAGCCCTTACCTATGACAGACACACAGCCCAGCGGGGCTATGAGTGATGCTGGGGCAAAGCCATAGGCAGCAAAGTTCCCCAGTTCCCCAATGCCCATCAGAACCACACCGCACCACCACGTCAGGGAGGTGTAGTAGGGCTTGGAGCCACGCTGAGCCTGACGCACGTGGGCATATTTCTGTCAGGGAGAGAGGGAACAGGAGGTTTCACTCAGATGAAGTGGATCCAATTACTGAAGAGCTGCACAAGACAAACTCAAACAAGCATCACACAGACATTAATAACTTATACAGACAAATACACAGTGCTGGGGAAATAAGCAATTTAAGAGATAACACAGCATTACACTGGCTATTGCACAATTTTAAACACACCATAACACTCTGCTGATTAGCATTTCATCTCAGAAGAGGCGTGGCACCACTTAAGCTAATCAATGAGGTGTGAGGCTGTACGAGGCAGACGCAAATGTGCACTTCATTATCATTACCAGTTGCATGTCTGTGAGCTCACACTGCCTCGTAAACATCAGCTTTATCCAGCACTTTTTCACATTTAGGTGAAGCCGCCTCGCCCTCTCAGTCTGTCTCACACACCCTGCGTGCTGCGCCTCAAAAGCCCCACTCACTGCACCTGCTTCTTCATTTTCTGACAAAGTGTAATTTATGACATAATGTCGGCGAATCACTGAATCACGCAGTAGGAAAAAAAAATCCTCATGTTAGGCAGGCAGGTTTTTAGAGCACAGTCTCTAAAGCCTCCCAGTCTGGCAAAAGCAAGATTGTGGTTAATGAATTACACATGTTCTCTGAATCAGTAATTCTCAAAGTGAGGTCCAGCAAAAAGGGGAATCATTTATTTTCACTATAATTCCATCCATAATTACCACGATGAGAGAGTGTATGAAGATTTTGGTCATGGGTTTCAAACACTTTCTGTAATAAAACATCAAAAAGCAAAGATCTTATCAGATAGAGGACCCTGGGATGTAATTTTCTCAGATGTGGGTCTGTGGTCTAATTTGTGTCAGTATAGGGGTCTTTGATGTGAAAAAGTTGCTGCTCTAAATGACTTGGATTGATTATTCAACAGCATGTAGCTCTAAACGATTGCTATCAGTTGAAATAGTGCTCATGAGGCAGCTGGGGTGCATTATATACACTGATAGACCATAACCAGTATGATAAACAGGTCCAGACAACGTGCACGAAACTTTGTTGTTTTAATATGTACTTGGACAAATGTATTTCTGATGTTTAAACGTTCACTTCTGTTCATTTGAATTCAAATAGGCTTTATTAGACAATTCTGCTGTCTGCTGCACAAAGCCTGCTGTGAATGTGTCAGCAGATCACACAGTCAGTGCCTCAGTGTACATTCACTGATCCTGAGTCCTGATGAACACATACAGAGTTTGCAAAAGAAAGAGAAAGAGCAAACTGTTAGGAGAAAAGCAGTCTAGCAAAACTCAGAGAGTGTAAAACTGAGTCTTTACAGGCGTTAAGTGCCTGCTGTGTGCTGAGTGCGTGCTGCACAACTGGCTTCCAGCGCCTCATACCTGTATGTTGAGCGAAATGCTGATGAGGACGTTCCCACATATAGAGATGATGATTCCCAGGAGATAGGTCTGAAGAAACAAACAGTAAACAGACAGAAGATTAGGTGATGCTCTACTTGTCACACAACAATTATAAACACCCCATAATACTCCCTGCAAGCCCTCCCTCCAGCTGTCACATCTGTCACTTCCATGACAACCACAGAGAGCATTGTTCCACTGGTGCTCTTTTCAAAGGCATGTGTAGCATGTGTGTGTGTGTGTGTGCTCCTTTGGAACAAAAGCTTCTGAGCTTTATAATATACACAAGATGGTATCAAACTCTCAGTTCTCACACACTCACAGTAAATTGCACAAACAGATGTTTAACTCACATATGCAAAAACACAAACACTCGCTCACCACAACTCTCCCACGATATACGACACCTCACAGAGCTCTGGATGCAGGCCGGTTCACACCTTTAGACAAACAAACATGACACATATGCAAGGTTTTGGTAATGTCACCTGTGTTGTTGTAGAAGCTGGTCACGTGGGAACGACTGAAGAGCCTAGAGCCACGCTCGCAGCTGTGCAAGGCTACACAAAGGCACAGCTAAATGCTAACGTCAGCATGCTAACATGCTCACAGTGACAACGCTGATATAATGATGGCCGGCAGGAAAATGATCATGTTTACCATCTTGGTTTAGTGGGCTAGCGTGTTAACATTTCAACAAGTCAAAGTGAGGCTGATGGGAATTAGTGTCACCAGTATCTGGTCATAAACCGGAGTGTTGGACAAAGTCTTTTTTTCTATTTGATGAGGGAGCGACAGGGAAAGTTTTTTTTATTTGGTGAAGCAAGAAAACAACTGACAGCCTTTTCTTATTGTTATAGATTCATATTTTTGACTTATTGAGAAGGAACCGATGTTTTTTTTAGCCTAGGCAGAAAACGGTGAGGGAGGGCACCATGCACCAGTGGGAGAGGCGATCAGTACTGGGGGAGCTGATTTGTTTCTTTCTTTTGTTATATAGATGTGCAGCACTGGGTAGATGGGACGTGTTGGGGACGTATTTGGTTTGGTTTTGTCTTGTTATTGTACAGTAATACAGGGATGTCCCTTATAGACTCTCGGAGGGAGTCTGACAACCGGGTGACAAGAATGCTACATGGAAAGTTAAGGGATCACCAAGGTTAGTGTGGCTTCATAAACTGAGGACCAGGAATGTCTGTGACGACTCGGCTCCAAGGCCATGACAAAAAGTGAGGGAAACGCAGGATGAGGTGAAAAATACATTGTTTTTTGGTTTTTTTTACAACAAATAATACAACTACACAGACCTTCACCTTCCATGTACCTGCTGCACAAATGAAAAACAGAAGAATAAACTGCCTAGAAAGCAGAGCTCAAAACCTAAAGTTGGGCCAGGGAACTGTCATAGTCTGTACAAATTTTTATGATAATCCACCCAGAGCTGTTAAGACATTTTGTTCTGGATCAAAGTAGTGGACGGACGGACTGACTGACACTGCTGTTCCCAGAGCCACAAAAGTGCCTTGTAATGTATCTTAAAACTCTTATTATTTTATCATTAAAACTTACATAAAACCAGGGAAAGATAATATATATCTTTTTGTAGCCAACAGCATGAATGCATAATTGGTGTTTAACCGACGGAAGGAGAAACAGGATCCATTTGGTTTAAGGATTTCAAGAATACACAGGGCTGTTTTCCCCCATATGCTTGGAAAATTATTGCCAAGAGGAAATTTAATTTTAGGTCATAAACACACCGACGGCTGTGGGCGGACAAAGTTTACAAAGAAATGAAAGCACACAGTGGGGGTGGAATGTGAATAATGAAAATCTAAAGAAAGAAACTCAATCACTGAAAAAGAAGTAACAACAGCCAAGCACATCCAAGCATTTATGCCTTGAAAGAGCTTTATGAGAGAGATGGAGGGTGGGGAGAAAAAGAAAGGGGATCCACAGTGATGGGAGGGAAAACAAAAGGATAAGAGGCGAAGCAGAGGATGAGTGCGCGGGATTATAGAAGAGAAAGAGTTTAAAAAGAAAGATGGAAAAGAAGAAAGAGCCGCGATAGATTAAATAAGTCAAAGAGAGAGAGTGAGGGTGCGCTCTCCTCAGGCTCAGTCGTCCATGCTGCGAGATAAGACAGGCACTAGGTTATTGTCAATAACATCCATCTGATATTGTTGACAATGAGATAACAGCGCTGTGGTCAAATGATGCCAGAATGAATGGAGTGTAAATGAATTCCTCTGGTCTCCAAACACAACAGATGATCACTATCACACAGTCCAGAGGTCGCCTGTCACTCTGTCAGAGCTCGTTATTGAACATCATCAGTGGAAACATGACAGACCGTCTCTTCACAGCAGTGACAGGGTACAGCTGTCATCAGAGTTGGAACTGAGTGGAAGAGTAAGATGGAGCATCACACATCTGACATCCCAACTACAGGACCTACATGCACTTTGCACTGATTTTCATAGGCTACACAAGCCATCAGCTATTTCCTTACTTTAGACTTAACAATTACAAAATAATCTCATTAATACACTTTGATGGCTCTATGTACAAACCTTGATTTTCACTGGACCTTTCCAAGTATTGAGATACTCCAATACATTAACACTCGCTGACAACTCTGGATCAACTCAATCGACAATATCTCCCGTTTCCCTGGAGCTGCTGTTCTTCACTGTCTACATGTGAGATCTATGTAGTTTAATATCAGCTTATAGTAACACAACGTGATTTCCTAACAAACATTTATTTCCCCTCAGAAATCAGTGTAACCACAAGCAATAAAACATGTTATAAAAGCAAACTGGGTTGTCCTACAGTGCAACACTAGATGAAACAAAAGGGGAAATCCGACAGTGAACTGACCAATATTGTACATAAACTTACAGTGTGAAGGTAACATTGTTGCCTCCCATAGGAGAAAAATGTCACAGACTGAAGGACTTAGTGGCTAAAGGACATTTAACAATAAAGACATAATAACTAACATGACTCAGTCTACAGCAGCTGCTCTGTGAGGGTGTTGTTAGCCACAGTGATGCTTTGGGCTAAATACTAATGTCAGGATGCTAATGTGCTAACAACATGCTGATGGGGGGAGGGCATGAATGTGTGTACAAAATATCATACCAAACCATTACCGCTAGTTGCTGAGATATTTCGGTCTGGAACTGGTGGACTAATGAACCGACATCAGTATTCCTGGAGCCACCACGTAAAATCTAAATTAAACATTAGGGGATGTATTTCATACAAGTTTAAATTAAGCCCAAGGTGGTTTGCCAATGTTGTCCAGAAAATTACTATCACCCACTTTTGCATGTTATTTTGGAGTCAATTAGGGTCCAGTTTGCTGTTATTCTCCACTGATAAACATGGCAAATAAACACATCCATGAGACCTCAAGAATAATTCACATGCAAATGACAATAAATACAAACTGATACTACCCATTACTCAAAACTCCTCGTCTACATTTCTCATCCTGACAGGATTACACCATCGCCCTAGCCTGAGGCTGAATGCTTGGTGATCCGGTGATGGACGCAACACATCCACATACACTGCCACCAGACCTGAAGTGCACCAAAAGACAAGAGAGCCAGAGGTCCCTCTCCTCATTTCTAAGTAACCAGCAACATGCTTTCCCTCAACCAGCAGCCCATTTTCAAATAGTTCTGACTTATCTGATCATCACACAACATAATTTCATCCAATGGCCCACTTTAAAGTAAAACCATTACCCTTTATTGCATAACACAACTCATCATCTCCTCACCAGCCTGATAACGAATTTAAGCCAAGTGGATTTATGGGTAATTTTAAATTCAAAATCCCCACAGACAGTCCATTCCTCTCCTCTATTTCACAGTCTACCTCTTATCTCCTCTCCACATTTAGCTTGACACCAGTCTGATGAGTCCACTGACCTGTATCATACTGCAGCAGGGATGACACTGCACCAGAGGTAAACAGGTTTTGGACTCCTGTGTATATGTGTGTGTGTGTGTGTGTGTGTGTGTGTGTGTGTTTTGTCTATATATGTGTGGATGATTGCTGGGTATCAGAGGTAAACAGGATTCAGGAGGAGCTGGGGAGCAGATGGGCAGCTTGGTGAGGAGATTCCTTGGGGAACTGATATCGCATGAAGGTAACAAGTACATGTTTGTGTGTGTGGGTGTACAATGATGGACTCCATCCTCAAACCCTGAAGCAGACAGACAGACAGAGAGAGAGTGGTGGGCCCGACTGTATAGGAGATGACTACAGCTCAGCGGTAATTCATGATCAGACAGACGGTGCCATCCTTCAGGCCAGCTGTGGTCTGTTCACTAAACAAGATCAATAAACTTGTCAAGCTTTATAGGACAGAGCGTAAGTGGCCTGCTGTGTTGCTGTTACTGAGTCCACACGAGGAGGCTGCTGGTTAATACTGAGGTGCCAGGAGGCAGAAACAGGTGTTTTGACTGTGTGTGTCTCTGTGTGAGAGAGAGAGAGAGAGCGAAACAGTGTATTAAGAGTACAAGGTTGTGGACGTACAGCCCGAGGATAGTTTATTCCACTGACTTCACACAGGAGATGTAGAAATTTGGAGTGTGAGGAGGGATTCATCTCACCTTTTATTGGATTCATTCATGTGAGAATAAGCTTGCCAGCAAGTAAATTCAGCTTAATTACAGTAAATTATTCTCCTTTTTTTGTTTGTTTGTTTGTTGTGTCAGTGTTGGTGAAAAGGGAGAACACATGCATTGTCAGAATATGTGGTCACAGCGGGAACCAAGCACCTCATTCTGACAGCAGGAGCCTAATGCTCTACCCACTGAGGGAGAGAAATCCACTCAGCAGAGTGTGAGAGAGAGGAAGCGGGGGGGTGAGAGAGAGAGAGAGAGAGAGAGAGAGAGAGAGAGAGAGAGAGAGAGAGAGAGTTTTCCTTTCCTGTCACAGGAAGTGCAAACAAGGCCAGTCCAGGCGAGGCCGGTACATTGGGAGTGCCTTTGGTTTGTCAGCTTGCTTAGCAAACATGACACACTTTACCCAAGGAAAGCAGGAGACGTCATAACACAAGGCTCCCTGTGTTGCACTGTACTGTGGCCTTTACTCCTGTGACAATGTTTTACATTACTGAACTTTTTCAGGCTATAAACATCACTCTGCAGAGATGGGTGATGGGTCGTCCTGATACAGTGACGGGTCCCAGTCACTGAACCGACAGGGTCAGTTGAAGTGATTTACAGAGATGGAACTTGTGTATTGGCCACTTTGATTCATGCAGGCAGCTGACATTACCTGTGTTACCTCCTTCTGTTGAGTTGCATCTGGTTGGAAATGAACTGTGAGCCATGCTCTTGCTGGAGGAAGTGTGGCTCAGCACTGGGGCCACAGGAAATATATTCATCTTAATATCATTTATTTGGGGTTTAGTAAGTTTTGATCTCTCTGTATTTTGTATAAAGGCTTGTGTATATGTATCTCCTGAATATTGTTATGGCTACAACTGAAAAGAAAGAATGTTATCAAATGCTGGTATCAGAGAAACCTAATATGGACTTGTTCACAGACACTGTCAACAACCTACACACTTTCACCCTTGGACAACAGAAAGACTGAATACATGACACAGGATTGTTACACTGATTAAAGCCTCTTTAAAGACATTCTTCTTTATTTGTCCTTTCTGTTCTGCGTAGAGTGAGCCACACTTAGGCAAACCTCTATGTAATGAACTGTATCTGTGTATCTGCCTGTTAACTGGTGCATTTCTGACCATCTGTTGAATTTAAAATGTTATAAAAATAAATTAATTAATTCGACACTCTGAAGGGGCAAAGTGCATTACGAGTATGTTTACTTTTAAAACTTAAGCATATTTTTCTGATACTGATTTTCTTCTTTACTTTTACTGAGTCATATTTGAATCCAGGGCTTTTGGTTTTATTTGGAGTATTTCAAATTGCAGTTTTGTTAAATCGACTAAAGTAAAAGATCTATGTACGTCTTCCACCGCCACATCTCTATTTGGCCTGTTAATCAAGTTGTTTTAAGGTGGACTTTTCCTCTAAGTCTCTAACGCTTGTATTTGATGAAGTCCTCTGTAATTGTCTGGTTGTTCCAGACCGGCCACAGACGAAACCTGATTATACTCCAGCTTTCTTTTAGTTTTTTCAAAATGTAATTAATTTGATACAAAGGAGGGATTCAGTTGTACAAAATGTCACCAGAGAACAACTGACACCAAAGAACCAGCAGCTTAACAGGCAAACAGCACAGGACACAGTGATCCAGACCCTGAAGTTTTATAGCCTCAAGAATCTGAGAAAGTCATTGGATTCTTTAACCCGACACTGATACTGATTGTGAGGAAACAGATCAGAGAAAGATCCTTGTGTTCTTTTACTCAGCACTTAAAAGTCGAGATGATGATAAAGTCAAACAAGAGAACAACTGCAGAAGTTGAGCAAGTTTGAATTTCAGGACCAACAAAGACCAAAGCAAACACAAACTCTGTGCACATTTGTCACCAAGGCACAAGCAAGGCTGTCTAATGCTCTTCACTACAGCTTCTCTAAGTTTGCTGTCTTGTGGTGGAATAACTGCAGTTCTGCATCTACTACATTAAACTGCAGTCAGTGTGTTGAGTAAATTCCTTTACATAAATGTCAGAGATAAAGTCGATTTGATTTGATGTTCTTGTTGTTGGTACTAAAGGACGGCGCTGAGGATCAAATCCTGAACGTACACAAACGTTCATGCACACACACATCTTACTACTGTTTGTTTAAGTCGTGTTTATCTGAAACCAAATTTATATTCTTACTGTGACCTTAATCCTGATCCCTACATCTGACCTCGCATCATCCTCATAAAGGCACAAACTCTACACACACACACAACTCAAGCGTGTACTTCTGCAAAGCAAGCTGTCATCACTGGACCAGAGCGAAACACCTAAGCCTTAAAGCTCGTTCAGCCGCTGCAAATGGCAAGTGTACATCTCCTGATGAATCAATTTACACTAGAGCTGATGTAAGAAAAGCTGAATGGGCCTGAGAGCTGACGGGGAGACTGACAGCACTGATCCTCCTCCTCCTCTTCACCAGGACACTGACCAACAGACAGACAGAGAGACAGACAGCGTGGCCCTTTGTCTCCACTGACAATGGGGATCTGTCCGTCCCGGGGATGGGCTGATCTCTGGATGAAGCCCTTCACTTTCTGCTCAGGGGTGGTGGGCACAGGAGAGGCACGGGTGTGAGGAGAGTCAGCTCAGAGACAAAGATGGAGGAGAAAGACAGAGAGACAAGGATGGACAGACAGACACAAAACATGAGGGCTATCTACGTCCACATCCCAACTTTATCAGGTTCAGTTTTTATAATAAGCTACATGAAATAATGTTAGCTATAAGCCTGCCAGGAAATTTTAGCAATCAGAGCCCCACTCTGACAACAGTAGATTGTCAGATTGTCATGATAACATTTGACCTCAAACTAGATGTTGACTGAAGCAAAGCGAAGACCATGATCCTGGTCAAGACCCACAAACAAGAAAGCCTGCAATGTTTAATGTACTGTCAGTGTCCAGTATACTGTCAGTATGCAGTATACTGGACAAAGAGCATCCTTTCCTATCCTACAGTCTTACCAGGTTAAGAAGAGGAAAGGCAATGGCATCATTCATATGAAGATGATCTATTAAGAATGTACTCAGCAAATTACGTGGCCAAATCCCCATTAAAACTTCATATATCTTGTGTATAATATGTACATTCTGGCCTGACGATGGCACTATGAGTGAGATCAGGGGGGCGACCAAACATCTCAGGGTACCATGACGACAAACATAGTCTTCCTCAGCCCCCTCTCTTATCAGGAGAAATCTGATGCATTAACTCAGCATAGTTCTGTGGCCAAGTTTGTTGCTGCTTAACAGTTATTTTTAGCTGTGCAGTCTCTCATCACCCACCTCCTTCACCTCCTATGGAAACAGCAAATTCTGCACAAATATAAACAGTGTGCTACAAAACTGTTTCAGATTTAACTACATACCTCCTGAAATCATGTACCAAAGAGCATCAGTGAGTAGTGGACAGTAACTCAATACATTTATTCAAGTATTGCACTTGATTTTAAAATACTTGTACTTTAATTTGAGCTTACATTTCACTATACTTCAGAGGGAAGTACTGTAGTTTTTACTTCACTACATTTATTTGACTGATGGATTAAAATGTTACAATAAAAAACACATTATAATTTTATAAAATACAATCTATTTTAAAGATTAAACCAAATGGCTTCAATAAAATACCTTCTACCTGACTACATTTCAGAGACAAATACTGTGCACGATATTTATTTGACAGCTAATTTCTTTTAAGACTAAGATTAAAACATTAAAAAAACATGATAGGTTTAATATATAATACGACAAAGAGTCTGCTGAGGTTCTGTGTCATGTTTCAGGTACAGTTTTAGCAGCTGTGCTAAAGACACATTTTCTCTTTAAACTTTCTGATGGGGTTTCAGAAAATGTTCCCATAGAAGTCAAATTATCCAGTATTTCACACGACACAGGAAAGATGAGAGAAAAGCCAACAAATGTAAACAGATTGATGTAGAACTTTTTTTTTTCTTCTAACAGCCTCAGATTGCCTGACTCCATGGTTAGGAACAGCTGGACTAAACCAGCTACAATATGAAACTGCTACTTATGCATTCACAATTAAATATTACAGTATATAAAGATGTAACATTCACAGTCCAATGTTTTTCTGCAGAATTGTTAGTCATGGTACTTTAGGTGTATTTTTCTGAAAATACACCTAAAGAGGTTTTGACAGGAGGATGACTTGACATGAGATATCTTTCCATTGCTGTATTAGCAACTCCTTCACTGAAGTAAAAGATAAAGTTCTCATCTTTGGATCATTTTGACTCTGGGTTTAAGGTGTGACCATGAACTGAAACGCCCACAGTTTAAATCAGCTGAGGGACCTCTGATGCATGTAACTCTCTGTTCATTTCCTGTCATCTCTCTCAAATATCTGCAAACAATGGCCAAAAAATATTTACGTAAAATAAACCGTGTGCAAGGATCCACCACAACCAGTTATCCAATGGGATACACTGTCAAAACAAGGACTACAGCTGTAACAACCACTTTCGCAGTCACACCAATGCAAACACTTTCAACTGTGGAAGGCAGTAAAGTGCGAGACAGACAGATATTGTCCCCTGGATATCAGGATGTTCTCTGGGATGGTGGGTAGCCTTGGACAGAGGGGGAGCTGGGACCATTAGCCAGTTGTTCAGGACTCTTACAGTAGATCTATTCTCTCACAGCCCACCCATGAGCCATTACTCATTACTCACGCCTCTCATTCCTCCTCTGTTACTCTCTCTCTCTCTCTCTCTGACCCATCACTGGTAATGTCACACAGAGGAAACATGGCAGAAAAAGAGAAACACAGTGACAGGGGAGGAAGAGCATGAGGAGAATGTGTCTCTGCATAAGAGTGGGAGGGCAGAGGACCGGCACACACACACAGCAGGACACTAGTAAACGCGCACACACAGTCAAAAGGGAGAGATTTTACATTATCATACACCAACACACACACACACACACACACACACACACACACACACATTCAACTTAATGCACAGATTCAGACAGTCAAAAGTTCAAAAGGAGTAAAAGGCCTTTCAACACAATGATTTAGCCATGATCGCTTTGGAAAATAGTTCTGACAGGTGCCAACACCCATAGATCTCTGTGCCGTCTGGCTTCCTCATCCACACTGAGTGCTCATTACCCAAAGAGCTTTGGAGGCTGAGCTTATATTTTGACTCCCAGTATTTTTTCAGACACTAACTTAATCACCTCTTGGGCATTAGTGTGTAACTTCCTGGAGAGGGAAGTTCCTGAAGGTTAAAAAAAAAATTCTCATATCGCAGAATAACCTCAGTGTGTTCAGGGAAGCTGAACCGCTGAAACAGGTTCTCCATGATTTATATCACACTAAGAGTAAGCAAGGAAATACTAAATATATCTATACTGACATGTATTAGTTACATTCTTAACATGTTGGGCCAAATGTTATTTATGGGCCTCTTATGATATGAATTTACATCTAAAATAACTGTCTAAAGCTTTGATGGAGTGGGTCTCATCAAATAAATTGTGTGGTCAAAGAATTTAGCGAAGTGGTCAACATCCATGGTTTTAATAAGATTATGCATTACCATATCTTCCACGACCTCTGTAACCATGCACTGCAGCCTTTCAGTTTACACCATGCCCGCCATGACCCGGTCTTTCTCTTCTGATCCACACATGAACAAACTTACCCGGAGTGGGTTTTCCAGGATCTCAGCCCGGTGAGCGGAGGTCAACTGAGGAGCCGCATGCGGAGAACTTGAGTTCGCCATGTTTTCCTTATCATGGAAGCAGGAAATAATAGCCTACTCTTCTGGACCGCAACTCCCACTCTCTTCACATCTTTGTCCGCTGTTGTTCACCTCATCCCATCCCGCTGATCCCACGTCCCAGTCGCTTCAGTGGAAACTCAGAGAGAAACAAGTTCCTCAATGTTGCGAAGTGGATCAGGAGTTTGTGATGGGTTCAATTGCGGTCGGGAAAATTGACTTTCAATTAACGAGGTTGTGCACACACCCGACGGACACAGCCTGTAGCCTTACTTATAGGCTATGATCATTAGTTTAATTACAAGATATGATTAAAATATCAACGGCCTGCCATGATGAAAAAACATTTTCAAACCACTGCATCAACACATGGATGCTCTGTTTCAACACCCACTTTGATTACATTCACCGGGGATCAGCTGCTCTGATGTACGACATTACCAGGTGCACTTGAAGGTGCCTCTGAGTTGCGCGCATAAAGAGCGCCTCAGTGCTGCACTTGCAAACATAAGCACAACTAACTATTTATTTTGATACAACGCTTGTCATTTGTTGCTAATTGAAACGAACAGAGGAGAAACGAGCTGTTTAAAATGCAGAGTCATATCAGGAGGATCTGTTCCCCACATGTGGAGCCTCCTGCTTGTGAATTCTGTGTCAACGTCGGATGAAATGGCCACAAGATTTATAGTGTTTGGGTTGAGATGGAAAGTGAATTTAATTTTCTTCTTGGCCGGAGTATTGAACCTCCTGGGTCTGATACAGTAGCTAGTGTAAGCTTTATGGAAAGCGACAGAAATGTGACGAGCGCAACCGCCAAGGCCATTTTATCCCGTGGAAAGTCTGATGATCCTAGTTTATATCGTTTAGCGCTGTAATGGAATAGGCTAAGTGTCAGTGTAGCCTCGATTCTGCTGAAGAGTGAATCCTACCATTAAAATGATATCCAGGGGTGATTTTAAATGAATACATTTAATGATGGTGAAATAAAACCATTGCTCAGTTTTGGTGGTGCCCCCCCCCAAAAAAAAGAAAAACTGGGCCTCCTGTATCGGTGCTCCAGATGTTGTTCAACAAGTTGCCACCTGCTGGACACATGCAGCCTGGCAGATGATCGACCTCCCAGACAGACCCCGCTTGATAGACTGAGGATGTCTCACCGACAGACAACAGGTGTTTCATGTGTTCCAGTCTGCAGATTTATTCCCTTCCACTCCTCATCACTGGTTTTTGGAATCAGCAGCAGCTGAAAGGGAGATGAAAAACGGGTCATCATGACAAGCAGTGACAAACAAGGCCGGACAGTAGCTACCTGATCTCCATTCAGAATGGGTCCAGCTGTGCGTGGGTACGTCCCGGTCAAAGGGATGAAGTGAGACCGGCTTCCTGTCTGTGAATAGAGGAATGATGAAAGCTTGTTTTTTCTGGTGTGTTCAACATAAATAATTATCTTGTGCAGATGGCGCTGATGCTTTCTCTTAGTTACTCAGAGACTCTTTTATATATATATATATATATATATATATATATATATATATATATATATATGTATATATATATTACTGACATCTGTCTGCTAATTACCCACACAATTTAAAGATGATTACATATGATATGTCATTGACAATACTTATTTGAATGGAAGAAATGGATCCAGTCCTGGGGAAAGTTGCAACGTGAATTCATTTAATTTCACTAATTGATTTTTGCTTTTTGTCTCAGGAAGGAGAGTATCATGAAGATATGCATTGTTTTATGATACTCTTATATTCATTTATTTAATGATATAAATCAGAGGACAGTTATTGAGTTTTGCATAGAACATAGGCCAACCTTGAGTCAAAAATAGGCACAATTAATGAACAATAATAATGAATCAATTTTATTGCTTATGATAAACAGAACATGCAAATATATGATAAGATCATAAGAGGCTAGCAAAATAATTCCCAGAACAACTTGTTTGTATTCTCTCATGTGTTAAAATGAGCAGTTACTGTTGCATCTGTTGTGCTATGGCACACAATATGGTGAAAATTTTGCTATTTTGATTTAAAGAATATTGAAAATTATTGTTGTGTGATCTGATATGGCTGCTTAGCTTGGGGACAATTACAGTAACTTGTTGCAACCGTCCTCACCGGTGACAGAACATCATGTGCAGGCCAGACACCACATGCTAACCATCTCATTTACAGGTCAACAAAACAGCGACTCAAACTAAGTAATCAATTCAGACAAAACATTCTGGTTGCAATCGACCGTTGTTGCAAACATATGTGTGTATGTGTGTGTGTATGTGTGTGTGAGTGAGAGAGAGAGAGAGAGAGATGCATGTATGTGTATGTTTTATTACTTTCACATAACCACATTTATATTCCAAAGTGTCTACACATAAACAATATCAAAACTTAAAAAAGGCTTTTAGAAAAACCTCAGATTGACTACATTAGATTGATATGGACTCAGTCCTGAGGTTTGCTGTTGATATATACTCTACATGACTAACCTCTCAGAAATTGGTGAGAATTTGACTGCTTTGTGTCTCTTTGCTGTCATTTGGTGACTTTTTGTGAACATTTTACGTGTCTTTGTAGTTGTTTCGCATCTTTCTGGTGATTTGATTGACTTTTCACCTACAGAAGTTCTTGTATCACCTTTAACCTCTGGCAAGGTGGGACACCAAGGCTGGCCAATCAGATTCCAGACGGGGGCTCGGGGCACCCTATGCTTGTGTGTACAGTTGCAGTTTATTGAAACTCTGGAGCAACTGCATAACCATGATGAACAATATCAATTCAGAATAACAAGAATGCGGAGAGAAAGAGAGGTCACCAATGTCTCACTGCTGGAAGTCCTTTCATTGTCAGAGGACAGACAGCTCTGTGTGTTAACACTAACCAGTCAATCTGAAGGACACAGAAGTCCAGCTGTCAAAACTGACTATCAGAACTAGATGAAGATAAAGCACAGAAATGAATTGCAAGTAGCCATGCAATGCTGTGCTATTTCCCTGTGTGGGCAGACCGAGCACAAGATCTTATTGTTCCAATTATTGTCAGGGAGCCGTGTTTGTATTTAGGTCAATGCTACTGTTACATGACATCACAGCCAATTAGTGCTCAACATGCTGAGCACATAGACTCCACTCAGATGGACACAGGTGTAATATTATGTTAATTTGTTAATAAGATTTATTTATAATTACTATACTGAAACTCACACTTTTACCTCTCAAAGCTGGAAGCAGGAGAATCAGCGTCTCCAGCTACTCTCTGTATTCATTCTGCTTCTTCTGTGTCTGCACTTTGTCCTGAGTCAGCCTGCTTTCTCTGCCATAATAATCAGGGCCACATTTGATATGATTACTGTGGTGTGAAGGGGGATAGCAGAGATGAATGAAAGCATATTTTATTTATATTCATTTATATATTTTTTTTTCACATTCAGTAACATGACTAAACAGATTCACCCCCTTCTTTTACCATTTCTGTAAATCTCTCAGGAGACTGCTTCATCCATCATTGCTGGCAGAGAGAGCTCTGACTGACAGCTTTTGTCATGCACAGAAGGCCGTGGCATTTTCCCCAGCGGTTATGGAGTCCCTTGGAGATGCTTCAGTTGACACCCTGATGATTTCAGTCAAGGATGCTGAACCTTGACCTCCAAAGGACAAAGATGTTGGAGCATTGAAGCAAGGAAATACGAGTGAAAAAAAAAAGAAATCAGAAAGAGTAAAAAGTGGTGGATATAAAATGATCAGGGCCGCATAAAGACATCGAGGGAGTGGGAAAGTGAAAGTGAAGGAAGGAGAGAGAGTGATGAAGGCAGCCAAGCAAAAGAGGGGGAGCAGCAGATTTAGTCGACACAAAAAACTCCTACACACTCTCACTTGAGCCTGCACCTCAGGCTTTGAAGGAGAGAGGAGATAGAGAGATATCCACATCCTCTTTTTACTGTCCCTCTTCTTTTCTGTCTCTTTCTCATTGTGTCTTCTCCATCCACTCCTTCTCTACCCCCTTCCTCTATCTGTAGTCACTCACTCACTAAAACTCTTGATAAATAGGATAAATGAGCTGATGATTGTCTCCCCTTGACCTTGTGGGTATGATTATAGATTATGAGATTTGAATATTAAGATTTCAAACTGGTCCCTTTAGAGCTGAGAGCAGTTTCTCATTGTGAAACCTTTATTCTATATTCCAGCCCCAACACACCCACCAGATACAAATCGTATTAAAGGTTCAGCTTAACTGAAATATATCAAATCATGCAATCAATTTAAAATCTACAGTGCTGTGATGTCAGATAAATTTTATCTCATGGACCTGGTTTGTTTCTTATGATTTAAGACCAGAGCATCATCATATTACTGAGGACATTTTATTTCCTTGAACTGATCTTCAGCTGCCGGGGCTGAGACATAGCAATAAAGCTTATACTGAGAAGTCTCCACCAAAAGATATGAGACGTGAATGAAAGCCTGCCAAGGGGGCGCACAATCTAAATGATGATGATTTAAAATGCAGCAGGAGCAAAAAAGGTTCTCAATACACATTTTTTCAGTTACATTATTTGCTCCTCAAATTAGCCAGGACAGTAAAATGCGACCAGTCACAGACTTTAGTTTTTGATTGAACAGTAGTTAAATATAAAACATAAAACATAAAACATAAAAAAACCTGTAAATCATACTTAACTTAAGAGTATGTACGTTTTATGCAACTTAATGTTTCTTAATGTTTGACATGATTGACAAGTTTCTAGTTTTAAACTTAATATTTAACATAAAATCATAAGTTTATGAAACACAATGTATTGTAAAAAATTAAACCTGTAGTTCCCAACGTTTTTGGCTTGGGGCCTCTTACAAAACAGTAGCGTGTGGTTGGGGCCTCTTGTTACACTAGCAGGTCCATCAAAGAGACATGTCCTCTTTAAACGCTCCCAGGGGGTTTCAAAGATTATTCCAGACCTGAAGACACAAAATTATCCAATATTTTGCAAAACAAACATGAAATGTTAGAGGAAAGTCCAAAAGATGAAAATCAGTTTGTAGAAGGTTGTTTTTCTTCTTTGCTGTCCCATTAATCAGCTCACAACCCCTCAGATTTATCCTGTGGCCCTTGGAGAGGCCTTGACCCTTAGGTTGGGAACAACTGGACTAAACAACTTAAATGTATAAAGCAGTAAAAAAAAAAAAAAAAAAAAATAGCTACTAGATTAGCTAGACTGGTAAAATGCTATTTAGATAACAGTACTAACAATCTAACCATGCTGTATATAACAGACCTGATCTTTTGGCTGTAATGGAGTATTTTTACATTAATGTATTGAAAAAGGCACATTTTCAGTAAGAAGCTAAATCTAAGGAGACTTGTTGAAGAAGAAGCTATGAAGAATATTTCCTCCTCCACAAAGCAGCACATTAAACTCAACCATGTGGGAGAAGAATGAATCAAAAGCAACCTGCTTCAATGAAAAGCAGAAAGTGAATAATCTGCTGATGATAGTCTGGTTAGCACGAATACTTTAGAACAGACCACCTCAGTAATCCCGAACAAAGTCCTGATGGCATTCACTGTAACATACATCAAGCCTCTGCACCTACGCTAATGAAATCTGCGGAGGTGTGTGTGTGTAGCGTCAGAGATACCATTCAGGACTGATGGAGCTTTCAGAATGAGAAGACACCCATTATTTTCTCCTAAATCAGATATCCTGCACAGAAAATGAGCATCTCCCAGCAGGTAAAGGATAAAGAGTGGCTGTCACCTAATCCTCAGAGCTGTGACATCTGAACACTGTGTGCCATAGTGAAGGCATGTGGTTGCCTACATGGGATTATATGACATTGTTAGACAGTGAGAGGAAATATGATGAGAAATAATCAGAATGATACAGATAGATCACAAACATCAAGGAATCACACTGAGCAGAGGATGATGATACCCAGGCACTCAATAAAACCCTGCGGGATGAGGATAATGATAGACTAAATAGGATTATAATTGTAGCACAACATTCCCACACAACCTCAGATGGATCCCACAAGTGAGGAGCATTAATAGGAAAAAGTCTGTAATTTCACAATATCGTAATCACCAGAGAGAGGCTGTGTGTGTTTTCAAGGCTCTTTGTTAAGCTTCCCAGATCCTACAAATCTGCCGTGTGAGGGTGTAGTGGATCTGTCGAGGCGAATGAGACAATCTATACCGCTGTCATACTGGGAATACCTGAAGAGGTATTAAACCCTCAGGAGCATTCAGAAAGAGGACATGGTGTGTGTGAATACAAATTTAAAGACGCAATCTGTACAGGCAATCCCATGGGTTTACATGCTCATGCTAGTTCCAGTTGTTGACAGGAAGAAAAAAATTAGATGAAATATTAATGTTCTTGCTGACTATTTAGGGGAAAAGAGTTTCAGTGCTGCCTGGAGCATGTCGTTAGATTTCAAAAATTGTTTTATGATACAATAAACAAGAATGGAACTGCTTCTAATGATCCTAAATGCATTTTTAAATGCAGCTAAAGACGTTGTCTTAAACATGGTGGCCCTGTAAATTACATCAGTGAGAAGAGAGACTGAAATGATCCCAGTGGTACAGCCTGAGGGAGCACTGGCTGCTATTAAAGCCTTCATTTTACATCTTATTCCACAGTATTACGTGGTAGTGCCACAAACTTTATCATGGCTACTTAAAAGTGTGTTGGAACTGGAAATAGTCCATGTGTGTTCAGTGTTGATCCTAGACTCTAGGAGGCCCCGGGAAAGGAAAGCCATTGAAGAACCCCCTCATGCCTCACATGCAGGCAATTTGGAGATGTTATAGTTTACCATTAGGTGACCCACTACAGAGGTTTTTGGGGTAATGACAGTGCACTGTATAGTGTCTTAATAGTTTAAGGGGGTTTATAGTTGTCATTGCAAAATGTGCTAGTATGAGGGGCCATCGGGGGCCCCTTTGCCCTTGGGGGCCCCAAACATTTGCCTGGTTTGCGTATTCTGATGATGCGCCTCTGCATGTGTTTTTCAAATGCTCAAACAACACAAACATGTGAACATGTATTTCAAAGTGCATCTACACTTCATCATCCATGATCTCACAGGTTCAGGATGTAATCAACCATTTACCTGCATCACACTTTTCTGATGTGGCTGCTGACAAAGAGCTGACTCATGATACACTAACAAATATTACAGAATTCCTATAAAGCAGCTTCTGTCTGCAGCCTATCACCTTCATTATACACACAAGCACATGTGAAGCTAAACCTTCAGCACTCAATCAGTACAAGCAAGGCTGCTCTTCAAGGCCACAGCGTTAACAGTGGCTTCATGTTCGGCCAGACAGGGCTGTTAATGACGTTGCCACTGAACTGATAAAAGGAGATGCAGGTGGTGGAGATTGGTGGTGATGTTGACAGCTCGTACAGTTTTTAGTTTCTTGGATCAAACATCATAGTTTTCCACATACTCTGTAGTAAACAACATTTTGAATGAGGAAACACTGGCATGGGTTGAATGTCATAACTCTCTTGTGCTGCATGAGAGTGAATGTGTTTGATCAATGACCACAGACCCAACAATCAATTGTGACCTTTACATGAAAGCACTGGTCCACAACTGTAACAATCCTTTAAAACAGCAGCAGCATTTCGACTTTTGTAGTTTACTGCTTCGCTGCAACCAAATTTAGCTTTATATGTAGACACTTTATGTAGCCATAACATAAGTCCTCTGTCGCTCTTGAGGAGATTTGTGAAGTTTAACAAAATACCCTTTGATGGTGTTATCCGAGTTATCTTGGCTTGAGCTTGGAGGCTTCTGATTTCTAAGGGTAATCAAGTGGGGGAGTCAGTTTTGAAGGTATGGCTGTTCACCTAGCAGAGAGGGTGTAATGAAAGATGCAGCTGCGTCATTTGAATGAATGCTCCAGCATTTTGGAGCTTGACCCATATAGTGGAATAAAAGTCTAGATATTTCTAACTCTGCTGTATAGATTTGACCAGTCATTTTTATTCGTCTCCTCTGAGTCATTGCACTTTATGGAAGTGCAACACTAAATTACTGCAGTACACCTAAACAGAGTGTCTGCCATAATCTCTCATGGTAAATCTTCTGTTTTATAATATTCTTACATGGCGATGTCTCTGCCATTAGTTTCTGATCCAATATGCATAATGATTGTTTGTTCAATCTCCCATGGCACCATTGTAAAGAACAGTAGGTTTAGTTTATTTTAACTTGATATAGAGACAGCACAGCCCTTCTCCTCCCTCCCTCCCTCTAGATGCTTCCCGCGAGTTGGTTACTTGGTGACTCCCTCTCCTCCAGGAGCTGCGCCTCGCCCCTCAGCTCCACGATGCTGAGATCACTTGAGGAGGGCGGTGCACAGGGAGAGCTACGTGTTGCTGCGCAGCAACAGATAGAAAGAGTGGAGAGAGAGAGAGAGAGAGGGAGGGAGAGGGAGATAGAGAGGGAGGAATTCCCTCGCACAAACAAAAGCCACCGGCAGGGCGTGTATCAGCTCTTATGGCTCCCAGAATTCAGCTGATACCTGAAGCTGAATAAGGTGTAAAACCCGGGGGATGGATGATGTGAGGACGACCAGCTTCAACAAGTACTCGGATGTATTCAAGGAAGGGATGCGAATTTATTTCTCTCTGAGAGCAACATCACATTTGACATCACGCCGAGTCCAAGAGGCTTCCTTCTCCTCTGCCCAGGCTTTAATGATCAACCTGACAGAGACGCGCCTGTCTGGACTCCAGGGGACAGAGGTCTCCGCTTTATTGTGAGGCCACAACTTGTCCCCCAGTATGCCATCGCTGGAGTTGAAAAGCAGAGTCTTCTTGTAGGAGGATCCAGTGAACTGGCAGCGCTTTAAAGTAAGTTCTTACATGTGTCTTTGTTTCCGTGAAGCCACGGCTGAAAATAACTGCTCTTCCTGGAACTGTTAGTGAAAACACATGGTGTAATAAATGGGCGTCAGTTTGGTCTTTCACTTTTAAAAGCATCTGTCATTAACTCAAAGGATAAAATCTGTCTCTTGGCTTCAACTCATAATGTCTTCCCTTCTTCTTTTCTTTCTTCTCTCTGATTGTGTGCCTCTCTTTGTCTCTTCCCACCTCTCTTTCTCTTCGTGTCAGTGTGATTTGGTCTGTCACTCCTTCTCTCCTTCTGCGCGCCGCGCGTCTATGTGTGTGCCTCTCTGCAGACATGACGGGTCACGTCCTGGGGGAACCGGCTGGCCGGGCTCACATGGATGACAGCGCGGCCATCCGCATCAACGTGGGCGGCTTCAAGAAGCGTCTCCAGTCCGACACCCTCTCCCGGTTCCCCGAGACGAGGCTGGCGCGTCTGCTCCGCTGCAAGTCCAAAGAGTCCATACTGGAGCTGTGCGACGACTACGACGACACGGAGAAAGAGTTTTACTTCGACAGAAACCCGGCTCTCTTCCCCTACGTGTTGAATTTCTACAACACAGGGCGGCTACATGTCATGGCCGAGCTGTGCATCTTCTCCTTCAGCCAGGAGATCGAGTACTGGGGCATCAACGAGTTCTTCATTGACTCCTGCTGCAGCAGCGCCTACCACTGTAGGAAAATGGACCAGGACCGAGAGGACTGGGATGAGCGGAGCGATGAAGGGAGCACCACTTCCTCCTTTGACGAGCTGTTGGAGTTCTATAACGACGCCACCAAGTTCGACAAACAGCTGCTCGGGAGTGCGCGGAGGCGCATCTGGTTAATGCTGGATAACCCCGGCTACTCTGTGGCCAGCCGCATCATCAGCATCCTCTCGATCCTGGTGGTGCTGGGCTCCATCGCTACTATGTGCATGAACAGCATGAGCGAGTTCAGCCTGCTGGACAGCGAGGGGCAGCCCACAGAAGACCCCCGTTTCGAGACTGTGGAGCACTTTGGCATCGGCTGGTTCACTCTGGAGCTGGTCGCCAGGTTCGTAGTGGCGCCAGATCTCCTGCATTTCTTCGAGCACCCGTTAAACGTTATAGACCTGGTGTCCATACTTCCGTTTTACCTGACGCTCCTTATAAACCTGGTGGTTGAGAGCAGCCCGGCGCTGGCCAATCTGGGACGCGTTGCGCAAGTGCTGAGGTTGATGAGGATTTTCCGCATCCTGAAACTGGCCCGTCACTCCACAGGGCTGCGCTCCCTGGGGGCCACCCTCAGGAACAGCTACAAAGAAGTGGGCCTGCTGCTTCTCTACCTGGCTGTCGGGGTGTCCTTTTTCTCCGTCATGGCCTACACGGTGGAGAAAGAGGACAGCGAGGATCTCTCCACCATCCCGGCGTGCTGGTGGTGGGCCACCGTCAGCATGACCACCGTCGGGTACGGAGACGTGGTGCCGGTGTCCATAGCGGGCAAGCTGACCGCCTCGGCGTGTATTCTGGCTGGGATCTTAGTAGTTGTGCTTCCGATTACACTTATTTTCAATAAATTCTCCCTCTTCTACAAGAGACAAAAACAGCTGGAGATCGCAATGAGGAGCTGTGATTTCGACGAGGGGATAAAAGAGGTGCCCTCGGTCAACCTGAGGAACTATTACGCACACAAAGTCAAATCCCTCATGGCGAGCTTATCCAACATGAGCCGGAGTTCACCCAGTGAGCACAGTCTGAATGAATCGATACACTGAAACAGTCTCATCAAGGACACCCGGTCATGTTGGGTGACGCTGTTTGTTCAGTGCCGCTGCATGAGGAGCTGTCCAGGGTGCTGAGGCCTCTGGACTGAAAGCCCACTTCCTTCCACAGATGTCTGACCGGTTGCCTCTCTGTAGCTCAGTGCAATAATGTGTTACCCTGTGTGTCAGTGGCAATGAGAAAGTAAAGCAAAATGTACAGGACAGCCTGAATATAATATCTTATTGTGCATCATCATGGCCCCTCACCAAACAGGCCAAACAAAATTTGACCACATCAGATTAAAAAGACAGAGAATGCTGTAGTTGTTGACAGTAGACGGTGTCACACTGTTGTCCACCCTCCAGCTATACTTGTTGTGATCAAATCTGTCTGAAAGTAACTCCAGCTGTATCCTTTTGAAAGAGTGTTGATGTGTAAAATTGTGGTGTTGCAACAAGATTACTTGAGATATGTGGTTAAAGCAAACTGTATTAAACAAGAAATACACAACACACCTCCTTGTTTTTTGATGTGCAGAGCGATGGTCTCGATGTCTTCATAAATGTGTCTTACTGATTGAGATCATCCATTTAAGCCTGAGGGAGGAAAGAGGGATTTAGCCTCCTCCAGTGACTGACACAATATCTAAAACAACTTGACAGGCAGAGCAACAATCATTCAGGGTGACATGCTGAATACATGAGTTTTTTTCTGGCTGCATCAACATTTGGCAGAAACAGTTGCTTTTTAATTAACCAGTACACTTCAGTAATAAACTGTCGGGTATTTCACAGTTAATTGACAGGCACAGACAGAGTATTGTTTGCAAAACACACTGCTGAAGTATCACACTCAGACATCACAGTGTACGTACAGTTACACATTTTTCTTTAAACTTTTCCTGTGTTTGACAGGAATAAATAAAGACATAATGTCTACTGAGAATAGAGTAGACACAGTCCTAGTTTTTCTTGTCTCAATGTTATATTTAATTTAAATCTTTCTCTCTACAAGCAATTTGTCTCCTTTTTGAGATCTTAGAAGATAAATGGCAGAGGCAGCCTGCACAAGTCTCCTTTTTTCTACCAAGTCTCCACATGTCTGGATAAAACTATTTTTGTTATTCCACTGGGGCAGAGAGGAGTGTTGTACCCCTCTCCCTGCTCCTGGTCACATAATAAACAGCTCTGTCAGTGGAGGCAGTGGCAGTTGCAGGAATTCAACAGAGAGCACCGATTTCAGTTTAAAGAATGAGGAGCCATTTGATACAAGTGGACTCCAGCTCTAAAAAGTCAATTCTTTTGTCATCTCTTATTTTTGGTACACTCAGCGACAGAGAGCATTTTATTTTGCAATGAGAAATGACCATTGTTACTTTGAGTTGAAACTTCTCACCAAGATGGTTGTGATGGGACACTGTCAGCATAGTTGTAGATAATTCATACATTTATATATATTTCAGTGACTTGAGCAGTGAAACTAATCTGCTCTAGTGGTCAAAGGATAATTGAAAATAAACTTCACTGTCTCCAGTTTAATATATGTAGACAGGCAGCAAAATACTAATAGTAAATACTCATAGCTAAACACTAGTTCTCGCGACAAATAAATATGACCATTAAAATAACAGGCAGTTGTCCAGTGGCTCCCAGAGACAAATAAAAATTTAAAAAAATTATTTATGTTATTTTATTTTATTTTATTAATTTTACTATAAATGTACCAGGAAATGAATGATTAAATAGGCTTAAAAAGATAGAAATTCTCTGTGAATACTAAAGACCCCTTAAATGAACATATAATATCATAAAATTATTAAAGAATACTGATTTTTGATTCATTCTGGTGATGAGAGGAGAATAACTGAGTGGCACAGAGGTAATTTAAATTCAGATCAGCAACAAGGTCATGCTCACTTGGAAAATCCTAATGAGAAAACCACGAATTGCCGGTTGTTTTCCAAGTATTTCTGTTGAGCTCATTTGAAATAATATTTGCCCAGAGGCCAATTATATCAGTCTCCCTTTGTTTACTCCTAAACGTGTAAAGGGTTTTTCCCCTGGGAGCAAAGCCAAAACACCACGGCGGCGCCAAACTAGCACGGAAAAATCAGTAAATGAGTTCACAGTGACAATGGGTGACATTTTAGTATATCATGAGAGGCAAAGGAGAACAGACAATAGTCAATCTTTTCCATCTTAGGGAGAGGCAATTAATTAAGGTCATTATAAAATCTGGGAGAAGATCGAAATGTACTTTAAGGCTGTTACGTGTTGGAGAAGCAGTAACAAGATTAGTATATTTGCCCAGTGTGCTCCAAATCCAAAAGTCAGGACTTTCTATGTGTGTAGGTCACTGTGACCCCCCCCGGCTCGCTTGTATCATTACCCTCAGACTGTGGTGATAGATGTGAGGAAGGCCCTGGGCCCGCCTGGCACACAGCTGAGTACAGATGGCAGCTCAGACCATTAGAGAAAGGCCATGGCAAATGTCTGCTTTCCTCCTTACCTGTAACCAGCAGAGCATAAACCCAGTCAAACCATTGACGGCACCTTGGGTATTTTTTAATAAGTGTCACATGTAACCATCAAAGCTTTTAGAGGTGCAACTGATGATCAGAGTTGGTTAAGTGATTTTATTTGAATGAATAATTACTAAATCAAAAGGATGTGCTTTGATCAAATGATTAATGAGGTAAAATAGGCTTCCTGTAAGGTTAACAGAACCTGTGTTAATTCGGTTCCCTTCACATTTACTCTGAACAAAGACAAGGGAGATGAAGAACATCAAAATGTGGGAAAAATGTGGGAAAATACCAAGCCTATTAATGCAGAGCTGACAGAGAATAAGAACTAAGTGTATGTGCTTCCATGTGTGTATTGTGTGTGAGCAAACGTACTGTACACAAACACACCAGACAGCGTGTCTAATGGGGAACTTATTGAAGCTGGCAGCACAGGCGTCATCACCAGTCTGCTCTATATTGGTGATATAAAACTCTGTTACTAAGCAGGCGTTCCGTGTTGTTGCACATTACCATCTGCTACTATCCCTTTGCTTTAAACAGTGTGGGAAGACTTGATCTTTTCAATGTGCTTGTTTCTTCCTCTCCCCCCACTTTCTCCCTCTTCCCACCACATCTAATCTGTGAGCATCTCCAGAAATAATCTCTCATTACATGGATCGTGGCATAGCTAATTATCACCTACACATCTGATGCAAATGCAGAGTGCAGGTAATGCTGAACAAGGACAGCTGATCAGATCACTTTACACCACCATTACAAATTCTAAATCTAATACATGTTGGATTTTGGATAAGTGTTGGATAAGACAACCAAGGTATAGTTTTTTGGGTTTTTTTTAACACATGACTTTTGCATTATTTCCTTGTCTGGCATGTTTATTCTAAGATCTCAAGAACAAAAGCTATCTTGTACTGGTGTAACTGGTGTTTTGCGCTAAATGTTAATGTCAGCATATTAACATGTTTGCATTGACAATGCTAACATGCTAATGTTTAGAGGGTTTGTTGTTTACCATGTTCACTAGTTAGCATGATAATATTTGCGAATGAACCTTAAACACAAACTTCAGCTAAGGCTTCTGGGAATATCATTAGTTTTGAAAGTGTTTTGGCTACAAACCAAATGAAAATTTTTGACCAGATGATGGTGCTACTTGAAAATCTAACAAATCAAAGTGATAATTCACTGTGAATGTCTGTACCAACTTTAATGACAATGCATCCAATAGTTGTCGACATATGTCAGTCAAAGTCACGAGTGTGAACCTGATGAGGCACTAGAGGAAAAGTCAGGGGATCAAGTCTTTAGGATTAATCCTCTGGGAACCATGATGGTCTGCACAAAAGTTCCTGGTCATCCATGTTAATATTTTCGATCTGGACCGACAAACAGTCTGACATTGCCATCTTTATTACTACACAGCTATATTGTGGCTAAAAATCAAATCAAATTTTGCTAAGCTACAATGTGAGCATTACTTATTTCTCAAGCCTTCATCAAATATCATCTCAAATCCCAGCTAAGACTGAAACCACAGCATAAAACCTGTCTTCCTGCAGGAAACCTCCAACATGTGAAGCTATTGTCGGCCCTCCACCAGAAAACCTCCTCAGGCACTTGATCAGACCATTAAGGTCTACTACTATTACGTGACTCATACACAGAGACAGATGTTTTTGTGTCCAAATCACAACAGTGTTCCTACAAAAATTTAATAGATTGCACAAAATGACTGAACACAGCACTTAGTGGGCTCTATTCTACTTTTTTACCAAGAACTTTTATGAAAATCATTTCCCAGATTTGTATTGAAATTCTACATCCAGTCCTGTTTAAATGGCCTAAAAGGCTGGAAATGCATTTTTGTTCTCAACAGCCAAGAAGCGTAATGATGTACTTTGGCAGTTTTGTTTGGATGATGCAGAGGCAGCAGTAAGAGCAAAACACTTTAATTATTTGAGCAAGTGCGAGCACAGGAGCTGAGCTGAAGCTGAATGCAGATCTGATGCCTCAGTGTTTTCACTAAACTTTACATTTATGAAGGCTTCGTTAACCCTAACCTCGCCTTCTGAGTTTTATACTTTGATTGTGGGAGCTGGTCCAGAAAAAAAAAACATGTGTTTGCTGGAGTTTCAGTAATGTTTTTTGGGTTTTCGTGCCTTACTCAAGAGTAGTTTGACAATTCTGGCAGCAGAGGGGGAAAATAATTCTTGTTAATTTCCTCTGTCTGGATGTTCTCAGACCATCCACCCCCGGCCATGCTTTATGAGCAATCAGGCTCATGTTTCTCAAACAATTTCGTTTCACACATCTCTGGAGTTATATGGACTGCGTATAAGGCCCTGTAGTGCTGTGTGAGGAGGGACAATTAGCTGTTGGAGCAAAACCTACAGCATATTGAGACTTATTTTTCCCAGATCAACTGGAATGAGGGGCATCTATAATTTCCCCAAAGCCACTGAAGAACCCCACTATTGCAAATATAGACCAAGGTAATCTTTCTTATTACGTTATGCATGAATTCATCCAGGTCTGAAAATGATCTGAGAAAGAGACACACATACACACACACACACGCTGCTAATTCGCATGTGTTACCATACTCTACTCTGTACCTGGAGCATGACTCACTGCATTTTAGTAGCAGTGCAGCTAAATCAGTGGTCCTTTTAGAAACATAATGAGGCAATGGTTACATCATGAGGGCTGAGAAGGAAATAGCATCTCTATTTGTAACGATCCTGTAACCCTGACTGACTGCTCAGAGGAGAGGGAAGTTATTGGGTTACTCTCAGGCACAAGAAGAAGTGTTGTCTGACAGCCAGAAGATTTTCTGTGTGTGCACCAGAATTGATCCAGATGTGGAAGGAGTCATCATGCTGTATAGTAGCCAGACTTGGGCTGTGGAACTAGGGCATATACTGGCCCAGGAGAAACACAAGCATGTGCCCCAAGTGTAGGCCAGATGCATCTTGCTATCTGGGCCATGTCAAATAAGGGAAAGTCTCCAGAAGTCCAAAATCAGTTTTCAAAGGAACGCGCATGCCAGCACACACCAGCACACATGCACAAAAACTAAAATGAACTATAGATATTTCTCCCTGCACTGCTGCTCCCATGGGTGAAACAGAGAGTCAGACAGACTCAGATTGGATCCATTATTACGCTTGGATTGGTGGTTGGGGGTCAAGTCAAGAGGACAGACACAATCAGACTTCTCCCAACTTCAAACTGAGAGGAGAAATCTGTCAGCCTACATGTGTCATGTGCTTGTGTGGCCATGTATTTGCATGAACTTTGTGTGTGCTTGTGCATGTGCACGTGTACAAGTGTGTCATTACTTTCCTCTGGAATTAATTTCCTCTAGGATGTGCCAAGGACAGCAGTGAAGACAGTTTGATTTGTACAGCTCGAACTGGAGTGTGTCCACCTGAGCCCCAGTGAGATGATGTCAATAATACCTAAAAAAAAACTCTGATATCTCAAGGTGTGCAGAAGAAAAATATGATGTGTTCTGCAGCAATAACACAAGAAATATGAGTGAAGGCGGAGGACTGTTTAGCTGCCTTCAGCTAGAAGGCTCATAACGCTGCAGAGCGATGAAACATTTCTACAAGATGCACTAATGATATCTTTGCGCTAGAAAGACACTCATGTTCTGATTCTGTGCAGTTGTCAGGTGACAACACACAAACACAACATGTGAGAAACTGTGGATAAAAATTCCCTGAAAGTAGTGCGGGCTGTGATCACATATTGTGAGACATGATGTGAACATAATAGCATAACGAGCCTATTTCTGTTTCTTATAGCTGCAGCCCCACTCCCTTTTTTCTCTCTCCCTCTTACTCCACTGATCTTCTTGTATCATCAACTCGCTAAATACTAAGGGCTACATTCATCCCCCTATAGTGCTGGGGAATGGTGATAATTGCCTAATTTGTTATAATTGCGGTGCTGTACCTTGTCTGGTATGGTTAATTGTCTTTGAAATCCACCTGGTGTTAGAATTATACTGTGCAAAATGCTGCAGTCGCTCCAGGGGGACCACACGGTCTAAGTGAAATTGATTATGGAAACAAACTGAGCCTCGGCCTGGCTCTCTGCACTCACTTATTTGGCCCTGTGGTTTTCATTTTAGTTAATCTCAGGTTAGTTTCTGGTGGAGGCGGTTTGTGTGCTACAGTAAAGTTGGAGGTGTCTGCTGTTCCCCCTGATGGAGACATGTTGGTCACTCCTGGCGACTGACAGTCTGTGTGTTTATCTGCTGCTTTAAAAAACTGACTGCCTCTCGATACACAGCACTAGCCAGCTGCTGTTTTAGGCAGAAAGCTACAAAATTGTATAATTCCCACAAACAAGTCCACTTTATTTTTAATTTGATTTAACAAAATGGGTTTGTTGACATTTTAAGTTGATAAGTAATTGTACTTATTTTGTCTTTATTTATTTTGATATCTCTTAAAAAATCATCCATCCATCCTTCCATCCAATGTGCACTCCACATCAGATGTACAGTGTACAGCCAACACCACCATCTTCATTGTATTTGTTTCAGACATTAACAGATGGATTTACTGTAGTCATTTGGTGTCCCTTACCTGAATGGCAGTCATGTAACTTAGATGTAATGAAAGGTTATGGCACTGGAATGAATGGAAGAGCAGAATATCTGTAATTAGATTAAAGTGATTTATAGATAATATTGTTAATTAGAGAGTAAGTAACTTGAGTGCAAATATAACAGCTTTCACATGTAACTGGTGATAATCTGAGGGTGATTACTAAGTAATAATACCACTAACGTGTAAACAAAATACTTATATATTATCACTTTAAGGTTATGGTAAATATGTTTGCGAGCAGTGACCTATTAACACATCCAGCAGACCCAGAACGACATTAGCAGTCATCTGGAGACATGCTCCTTGGCCTCCTGTTGAATGTAAGGTAAATACTCACTCTCCTTCAAGCACACTCCTGAGGAAAATATCTCTTTAGCTGCGAGATGTGCCAGACTATCTTCACCATCTCTGTCTACAGTTTAGTACTGGGCAGGAAATGTATAGTATGTAAGTTTTTTTGTTTTTTTGTTTTTTTTTTGCTATAACCAAAATCCTGTTGTAGCTGGGAACAAGGCTGATGAGAGCAGCGAGAGTGAACATAAAGTTATATTTTAGCTTTTTTCATTTCAGGTGAAAGATGTTCTGTAGACCTGAGGCAAACTGCAGAGTTCAGTGATAGGTCTCTGTGGGTTTGTCACTACCAGTGACATGTTGCACATAATGTCATGTTTTTATTGTTACTATAAAAATACTGATTAGTTAACTTTAAGTAATATGTGTCATGTGTACTATACACAGTGGTTTCAGAAAGTATTCAGACCCTTCACCTTTTGCACACGTGTTGCAGATTTAAGTTTATATTAATAAAATTGCGATTTTCACCCATTAATCTAGACTCAATAACCCATAATGAGATGTTTCATATATTTCTGCACATTTATTATAAAATTAAAAGCTGAACATTCAAACCCTTTGGTGTGGCAGTTGTCATGAGGTGCATCCTGATTTTTCACGAGATGATACAGCTTGACTGAAGCCTACACTGAAGGCATATAGCTGTGTATAAAAGGTCACACAATTCACACTGTATGTCAGGACAAAAACCAATTCATGAAACTCTCTATAGACCTCAGCCATAAAATTGCAGTGAGGCATAAATCAGGGCAAGGGTATAAAACCATTTCTAAAGCTTTGTGTTCCCAGGAGCACATTGGCCTCAATAATTGTGAAATGGCAGCAGTCTGGAACCACCAGGGCTCTTCTAAGATTTGGCCCTACAGCAAAACTGAGACACTGAGCAAGAAAGGCCTCAATCAGGGAGGTGACCAAGAACCCAACAGTCACTCCAACAGAGCTTCAGAAGACCATCAATCAGGCCTTTATGGTAGATGGAAGCTACTGAGTAAAAGGCATTTGACAGCCTGCTCAGAGTCTACCAACCAGCATTTAAAGGAGGAAAAAGATTCACTGGTCTGATGAGCAAAACTCCAAACCTTATATCTGGTGAAGATATAATGCTCATCACCTGACTAAGGCCATCCCTATGGTGAAGCATGGTGGTGGCAGCAGCATGCTATGGGGGTGCCTCTCAGAAGCAGGGACAGGTAGACTGGTCAGAAGTGAGGGAAGGATGAATGTTTCTAAAAATATATAAAAACATACTTTCACTTTGTCCATTTGGGTGATTGATCATAGATTTTATGGTAATTTTATATATATATAAATAATCTACGAGATGGAAGTGATTGCTTTCATGCTGCTAGAACATGTAGCCTACAAGTAGCCTAGTGCAACCACCACTAACAACAATTTATCACAGTACCTGTGAAATGGTTTTTTTTTACTTGCATCTTACAATAACAATACAACACTAATTATTATTATTATTGACATGACATTTGTGTTTTAAAGGGTTAAATGACCAAATGCCCAGAATGTGCAGGTGCCACTCATACAGACGGATGTGGCCTTTACTAGACAGGAAAATAAGCAGGTGCACGTAAGAGAACTGGAGGATGGACAGAACGAGCAACTGAGAAAGTGATTGTGTTCATAGTGATAAAAAGATGAAGCACCATTCTCAATTAAAGTGATGGCTTTTACTTGCTGGGAACATTCTTGAAGGGAATGTAAGTGACTCAGCAACCCAAGATGAAAGAGGGACCAGCTGGGAGACGCTGCCTGTTGTTCATCATCATCCCACTGGAGGCATCAGGGGTGTGAATCTGAGAAAACAACTGAAGTATACAGATGGATTTCTTCCCATTATGGATCATTATAGCCTCCTGTGGGCCAAATATCTGCTAATGTGAGTGTGGAGCAATGCTGTGTATTTTTACTGTGCTCATTATCTTTTGGTGGCTTTATGTGGTTGTTCATAAACATTATGTCTGTTTAATGTCAAGATAAACCTATGCCACAAATCTTCATCAACTGGTATATCACTGTGCCTGTGCAACTGAGGGTTGGGTAACAATGAAAAATGTGTCCTTGGTAGTGAAGACACGGTCATGTCGAAGTTTAAAATCCCAACTTCGAAGCTCTGTCACATCAGATAGAATCAGTGGTGAGGAAGAGAAAGGAGCAATGGAGGGAAAGAGGCAGAGAAATTTGCTCACCCCAGACACTTCTAATCTATTAGAGTGGGCTACATGTCAAGTCCAATTGAGCAAACAACCGAAGCAAGACTCCATTGCGTCCCGTAGGGACTGGCACTGCTCGGCTGTTGTGTCCACACATCTGAATATGCATTTTCAGAGGTGTCTCCCCCAACAACCCATCTGGATTCCAAACACATACAGTATGTTTGTGCAGCTTATGCATCGAACAGACACCTTTACCCCGGTCTGTGCCGAGGCTTATGGAAAATGCAGTGGAGTGAGGACACAACAACAGGACCTTTGGGCTCCTTAAAGTAACCCACCTTCAGGGGGACTCCCATGATGCTCTCGCCTATGCTCTTGGGACGGCAGGAGGATGCAACACTGCCTCTGTGAAGCAGATGGTGGCGATTGCTTTCTGGTGAAATGTCACACCAATATTCCTTGCGTAAAAGATTGGTTTCCCCTGTATCTCTCTGAGCCACTGGGGACTGATGCATCATTTGGAAGAGCTCATTACTCTTTCATGGACAGTTCTCAGCACTCAACACACACATACATGCACACACACACGCACACACACACATTTTCCCAGTGCAAGAGAGGGCTCTCACACATTCACTCATAAAGTCACCATTAATTAAGTGTCTCACACTTACGGAAATGGTGATGGATAGTTAATATTGCTTCAAAAGGCACACTCTGTTGTGGACGCCAGGAAAAAGATTTACAGCATCAGTGAGGCAGGTATCAGACTTTCTTTTATGCAGAGGTATGAATCTATTTGCTTCTGTCTGGTGGTTCTAGTGTGGAGTGGAGTTAATGACATTCTGTCACTGCTGACATGGTGCCAAGGACTCATCTCCCCCTTCAGACTTGATAGGAAAGAAGCAAGGGTGGTAAGGTCTTTTTTTCAAATGCTGTTGTCACTCCCTCATACACATAAATATGAAATACAAATACATTTTTATTTGTATATTGCCAAATCACCACAGAAATGACCTTTGTTTAACATTTTCTGCTCCTCTCTTCCTTGCTGTTAATCACTCCAATATCGCTCCATTTATCATTTCTTACTAAAAAACACTTTCTGTGAACAAATGAAATAAATAAATTAGAGCTGACTCTGTGTTATTGACCCAAAGAGGAAACTGTCTGTTCTACAGGGCTGTCTTACCTCAAAAACAGCTCACATCATTTTGAACAGCACTGCAATGTGTTAGTTTCAAGACATTACCATGCAACTAATTATCCATTTTATGGAATCTAATGTCATCTGTTTCTTTATTTATTTTTGGTCATTGATGTGCTCCTTGTGGCACTGAAGAAGCAAAACAACTTCAGGCAGGGGGAGTCCCTATGGGGACATACATTGATCTTTTCACATTTATTTCAGGCAAAATAAACTTGCTTTTGATGAGAATGCACCATTGCATCATCAAATTAATTTGGGAAAAAAGGCATTTGAGATTTTAAAGGATTACAATAACTATTTTTCTAACTTAACTGTATGTCTTTGGGCTGACATTGGCAGTCGTGGTGTCTTGCCTATTAATTAACTCCTATTAATTAAGCTCATATATATCTATCCTGCTTCAGCTGCTATGTTTTAGTTGAATGTATTCCCAGAATATTTAGTGCTGATGCTGATTCACTGAAGTACAGTGAATAGTGAAAGTGTGGAGGTTGGGTAATGGTTGCTTATGACCATTACTTACTTATCTCATGTCAATATTGTAGGAATAACCAACTGTAAAACATAAGAGTGAAGTTTATAGGGTAGTATTACATACGGAGTTATAGTCTGCAGTATATAGAGTACTTTAACTGTGGCACAAATTCATTATTTCCTTTTAGGCCACAAGAGAGCAAATAACCCAGACATGATAAAAGTATTTAAAGCAAAATGTAAAACAATTATTAACACTGACGGGAACTAAAAGTTGTGTAAATTAACCAAACTGCAGCAGTGAATTTCTCCAAACTCTGCGGGCAGCAGGAATAAATCATATAGCTAACAGACTCACAGGCTAACAAGCACTGAGTGTACTGTCTATATGAACAAATCCCAAGCATACTTTACAGCAGCGGCGTTGGCTAAAGGCTGCAGTTCATTGTGTATGAAAAGTGTTGAGGACAGCGAGTGCGTATCAGGACAGGTATCAGCAGTAGCTGAGTTAAGAGGAGCTGAGTATACAGGCCTGAAAGTATTTGTAGTAATGAATGGTCCCATATTGTGCACATACAAGTATGGTAGGGGAAAACATGTTGGTCAGTCACCTACAAAAGTACACCCTGTCCTGCATGTTGAGGAAAGTGATTCAAAATTTCTGGATCTGCCCTTTGACTGAATCCACACCACAAATTTGATGGTTCTTCCCACCCCTCCACCAAGTTTGGTGCAAATCACTTCCTGCTGACAAACAAACAGACACACAGGTGAAAACAGAACAATGCAAAATTGGCTAATTAGCACTAAACACAAAGTGTAGTCGAGGCAGATGGGAATTACATAAGATTTGCAGGTATTAGTCACACACCAAAATACTGGACAAATTTAAAATTTAGATGATGGTGCTGCATGAGAAGATTCACCCTCAGGGCACCGTGGATATCTGTACCAAATGTCATCCCAATCCATTCAATGGTTTTCGAGAGACTAATAAGAAAAGCAAAAATGCCAGCCACTGACTTACACCTGAGGAAGATTGTTGAAATGTTTCAGGCTGGACCAAGGTGGTGGACCGACCATTTGAATTGTCATTGGCAGAGAAATATCATTAGCATGGCTAAAAACTGATAGGTGCTTTTCTCAGGAGGTAGCCCTAATCATCTGGATTTATACACATCCATCCCAGAAACAACAATGCCTTTATTGTCTTTGTATGTGGGGCTGCTGATGTCTCTTTTGTTATGAATGACAAACCATTTCTCTCACTTTTCATGCATGAAGAAACAGATTTCCTTTTAAGCCTTGCCCTTGATTTACAACCATAAATTTAAAGTCCACTTCCATGCCATTATTCATTACAAAGGTGTGAAATCACCTATGAAAGCTTGATGTCAGAGTTTAAAGCGTAATCCATTTTGCCTCTAAATCAGTGGTGTGCAGTGCCTGCTGTTGTGCTGTGATCAGAGGCAAAATAAGACTAGGCTGAGAACACCGCAGCTGTAATCAAAAGAGACTGTCCTGGAAAAACCGAGCCCATAGGTCATTTGTGCAGCAGATTATTATGGCCCTGCAGAGATTGATGGGTCAACAAAACACAGGATTATGTTTGATTCCTATGTGAAAGTAGCAGTTTATGTTTTTTCTATTATCCATGACCGTTTGACAAAGTTAACCACATAATGTTATGACTGTAACCATGACAACAACGATAGTTGTCTAATGTTGAGGGAGCAGGCTATTATCTTTTCCAAAACCTAACCAAGTAGTTTTTGTGCCTCAACTGAACCAAGCCACGACCGTTTTATAGTAACCATGGCGACAAAGGTAGGTACTTCTGCGCTAAGTACAGTTGGCGTGTTTATTATTGTATCCATGACAACCAAGGTCCTGTATGCCTGCCAGGGTAGGGGTGCTATTTCAGAGGACACTCCTGTGGGTAGTATCAGAGGGTTGAAAAAAATGTCCTGTATGGTTGTTCAGTTTGGAGGACATTGAATCAAAATGAAAAATCTGTCAGGTTAATAATATCACCTCTGGCTGACACTACTGGCAAAACTAATTTAGCTCTGTATAATTAGAATAATACGAGTTACAATTAGTTGCAACAATTCTTTTTTTTCTCAGGAATAGAGAGAGGCAGAGGCCCTGGACACTTTAAAGTTTACACACAGCTTTCCTAACCACTACTATATCACTGTCAAATTAACTCTGATGCATTTGCTGTAGAATAATTACACAAACAAATAAGATGACGGCTGAAAGGATTGGCAGCCTTTTGCATAGTGGTGGTGCTGATAGTGCTAGGATTTCTCTAAATTACTTTAAGGTCACGTTTCCCTTAAATCCTGCTGCTTCTCTGACAAAGAAAATGTTGCTTCAGGGCTTTAGAGAAGAGGCTAATTGTGTCTGCGGTGATTATTCTGGCAGCTTTTATCTCCTTTCACCACCTCAGCTTTAAATCCTGATTGGACTGACAAAGGAGTGCACTGTTGAAATTCTGTGCTATAAAAGCTGTCAAGGCTCTTGGTAAATGATTTGTTAGTTTATAATATTATACTATTAGCTTAATGTCTCATAGTGCAGTCATCATCAGAGTGGTCACATAAACTTCTGCAGCCTCTGCAGAAATTACCACTTTGAGTATTGCAGGGAAGAAACATGAAACTAACAAAGTGTCAGGGACTTTGTTACAGCGCAGCAGTTCTTGCTGTGGAACTTGCTGTCTACAATCATTGATTAAAGAGGAAATTAACTGTGTGTGATTTGTGATAATTAGACTCAAAGACAACCTGGAAGCTCAGAAAAATGCTTTGCCCCCAAGTCCCAGCACAGATTTGGAAATATGCTCTGGTTTGTTTGGGGATCAGTATTCATGGTTTCTAAATGAGCATGTGGCAGAGATGAATTTATCCGTCAAGTCGGTCTGGCTGAATGAGGAGATAAATAAATAAAAACAGTCTGTACAGCCCCTCTAGACAATGGAGTCATTGAAGGGAGTCATAGTGAGTCATACTGTCAATGCTATTTTTTGGCTGAAGGGCACTGGGAATAATTGAATTTCTATCACGCAAGACAGAGACAATATCCACTTTCTGTAATCAGTACAGACGATTACAAACAACTCCACATGCTCTTTAGATGGAAGTAAGAAAGAGCTAAGAAAAGTTTCAGGTCAGCCAGGGCCAAAGGGTCAAACCACTAAAGCCTGGCATGAATGAAAATAATGCCACCTGCACCAGTGAGCCTGATTGCTATCTTCCCAGACTTCTGAAGATGTAGAGTGGAGTCACTTTGAGATTTGGGGGGCTCATACTACAGCTCAACATATATACGCTACATGTAATTAGACTAGTAGTTTAACTACATTTTGCAGTAGGCTGCTGGTACTTCAACTACATTCATATGTGCCAAGTGATTCAAGTAGTAGTTTTTGTTTAGGTAACAACTGAAAGTACAAACCCCCTTTGACCAGCCCTGACCACTGTGAAAGCACCCCCAGACAGTCAGGCAGTCACCACCACACACTTTAGGTTTGTGTGTGTGTGTATGTGCGAAAGGCAGGCGCAGGTGTTGCACAGTGGTCACACAGTCACAATGTTATAATGGATAAACCTCCTGAATCTCAGCCAGATTATGAATCATCATGGCCACACTTACGCAGCAGTTGTATACAAAACCAAAGCTGACACTCCAGCACTTTCTCATGAATAGATTTTTTTTTGTCTCTTGGTTTTTTTGTGAGCATTTGTAAGCCTTTATTTATAGGACAGTGGAGTGTGACAGGACATACAGGACATGGGACAGTGAGTAGGGGAATGACGGTTTGCACCCTAACCATTCAGCTATCAGGTCACCTGCAAGTGGCACTTTTTGTAATAAACTTTTTGCTGGCATGTGGCTGTTTTGTACTATATTGTGTTATAGTTTCATATCACATGTAGCCTACATTGTCAATTTGATCTGAAGTAGTTTGAACTATTTTTCCTCAGTAGTTTTAGTTAACCAGGCTAGATTCCTCCCACGGGTAGCTTTGCTGTGGTTTAACTTCCTCTAGTGTAAAGTAATTGGTAACTTGCAAAGCTGTGCTTTCAAAGTAGCTTCTCCAACAGAGACAGCAGACTATGGTGAAATCTACTATATAGGCTCATCATTCACATCACTGAAGTTATGATTCATGAAATCCATGTTTTATGATCATTTGTTAGGTAGTCATAGTAATTTTCTCCTCTGCACTTTATAGAAATCACTGTGGCCCGGTCTGTGGACTGTATTTTTTATTTGTCTTTGGCTCTTCTCAGACTAACTATCTACATTTTCTAGTTCAAGCAATTAGGTGTTGCTCTTACAACACCTGTCTGATATTAAGTTACTTGATATTTCATGAACTAACTGTAGAAATCCGTGTGAAGAGTTTCTTAACTTTGAGGTCAAGAACCCACTTGGGGTCAGCTGATATGCAGATGGGGTCACTGGAGATGTCTAAAACTGATGACTTGTGGTTCATAAGGTTTTGAGATATTTTTCAAGCTTCCTTCGTGCCTTTTGAAACTAGTGTACAAAAGTATGCAGTGTTAAGACACACAAGACAACTTGACAACTCATTAATTGCTGGGGTCATGAGAATATTTGAACTTGGTAATGGGGGGGCATGGGCCAGAAAAGGTTATTAACTTGTCTCTAAAGGGTCCAGAATGTGTACAAAGATTTGCATCAGCTGAAGTGTCACACACACAAGGCTGAGAACACACATACTCTATGTGAGATCGCACAGCACATGCTCACAAACAGGCACATTACAGACCCTCACACACAGACTGAGAAACAGACAGACACCCCCCACCCCAGCCCACCCTCCACACACACACACAGAGGCTCATTAAGGGAGAAATGTGGAGCAGCTGATCACAGGGAGTCCATGCAGATCTAAAGCATTATCGACCTAAAAACGGCGCAGTCTGTCACTGCGCTGCCTGGGCTATCGACGCACTGTCTGCAGCTGGATGGATGTCTGCTCCCTGACTTTAATGGGCTGCTCTGATCACCACAGAAAAAAGGCTTTTGGAGATTGATTGGTGGTTTCAGCTGCCTGCCTGGTCAGCCATTCACAGCTTACAAATGAATCACACAGGAAGTCACAGGATCAGTCACCTGTTGTCCAACATCTTCTCCATGCTGAGACTTTTCCAGCACCTTGAGGGGGATTAAGTCCCAGCTGTTGTCTTATTTTTAACTGAACTAAAACTAATGAGCATAAGGTTAATCAAAAACACTAAGACACGTTTTTCAGCAATAATAGGCTTGGTAAATATTTTAACAGATAAATCTTATGCAATGATCATTTAGTGTTCCACCACTTCATGATGTAGCCTTCACCTGTGTTGCAGGGTACATTTAACGACTGTGATGTATCTTTATCTTTTCTAATCTGAAGCTGGCATCAATGAGGTCTTTAAATTATCGGGGTGTAACTGAGTACATTTACTCAAGGCCTGCAATTAAGTACAATTTTGAGATCCCTTTATTTTACTTTATTCAAACTATACATTATGTAATAATTTAAAATTCTAATTTAATTTAAAAATATTATAAATTTATATAATAAAATGCATTGTTCAAGATTAAGCTAGTGACTTCCAGCCTTTTTGGCTTGCCCCTTGTCACATTTCACACACTTTCTCTCTAAACTTGTCAGATGCAATATTTTTAAATCATTGTCTGAGACCCAGAGAGGTTAAACTATTCAGAATTTCACGAAAAGCGAAGATTAGAAAAGACCAAACCATGAATGCAAATTTGTGTGGCAGAGCTTTGTGTTTTTCCCTCTTTCCTTCCCTGCTAAGCCTGCCCTCAGATTCACCAGCTGCTGAAGCACTGATGCATCAGAACTACCAATCTCACAATGCAACACATGAACATTTACCAGTTACAAGGATCATTATTCTGCATTTGACTACATTTTGCTGATGTTACTTTTACACTTGGAGTATTCTTACATTAACATTCTTGAACTTTTAGTTAAGCAATGGATCTGAACACTCCTACCACCACTGCTCACTGTAGCCTACAGTATCAGAGAAATCAGAGCGAGCCAAAGTCTTTGAGGAGTCACACCAAGGCAAAGCTGCAGTAAAGCAGAGACGGCTCCTCTTTTACCTGATACTGTCTGCAGTGTTGAATAAGTACATTTAAAGGGAACAACCATTTTATAATTTGTTGTATAGGCTGTATATAACTGACCTGATGTGGCACAACCGTTCTTTTTACCTTACCGCCCTTCAGGTGATCGATGTTTACAAGCACAGTGTTGCAGTCACTTCAGTCTAACAAGGTCTCTTTAGCAGTCTGGCAGTCATAAGCTGTCAGAATGACAGCTGCCATGCTGATGAGGCCATAAATAATCTTATTATTCCTTGTAATGTTTTATGGTGACCATGATGAATGCCACGAGCAAACCGTGTGGGTCAGACAATAAAGTTGTTCTTTATACTGCAAGTGTTGCTGGTGTTTTTACCTCTTTAATGCACCTTGGAAGCGGGTGAAGTTGTGCCAGAATTCCCTGCCTCTAAAACATCAGTTCACAGTAAGGACTGTGTTTGGGTCAAGTTATCAAACCAGACCAAGATCGTCGACAGTTACAAACAAGAGATAAAAATCGTGCCACACATGTACCAAATGAGTACAAGAGTATTTAAACAGTAGTGCAGGTACATTTCTGTTGATACACATGCCATTTTACATGGTATTTCCCCTTAGCATTTACTCCCTCTCTTACTGTCTTTGAGCTTTGTGGTCAAAAACATTTAACAGGCAGTAAACATGAAAAACATCTATTTATTGTCATGGCCTTCTCATTACAGACAGGAAAACCAGGCCCCTGATGACTGAGAGCTCCATGGGCTTCCAAAAAAACAAAGAGGTGATGTACGATTCACCATTGAAAGAGTTCTCCATTGTTCATTCCCTCATTTGTGTGAGGGGAGAAACAGGAGGTAGAGTGTGATGTAGCTCAGCAGTGACTAACTTTATTGTGAAAGATGTTCTTTTATTTTGAAACTTTTGTCATTTCCATTGGTTGCTAAAGTCACATGGCAAGGTCAGGTCATATCGGCCATTTTACATGGTTAATGGAAATGTGCTCCAGAGCAGCATCCCTCCTGTTAATCCACCGCCGTTGAGCCCTGGAGAAACTTTGTTTGTGAGTTTTATATTTGTACAATTCATTTTATGTAACTTCTTTCAAACAACAATGTAATGTTCATAAAAATGTTTTTTGTATTTTTATTTTTAGTTTCACAAGAGAGTGTCTGGCTATGTAAAGCTGCTGACAAAGACCAACAGTAAACGTCCTACTTCTACGTCTGAGTCATCCTTTCGCCTTCACGCCACACCAATTGTTTAGCTATCTGTTACTCAGTGCAGTCACGCACATGCAGTGGACAGAATATAGAGAGCAGCAAAGGAAGGTGCTGCTCAGAAAGCCCTTAATCAGTCCTGAGGGGAATAAAGCAAAAATGATTAGCGTTGAAAACTGACATCAAAAAAGGATAGATTAAAGAAAACACAGTGTCACAAACACAATAGTTCTGTGTGTGAGAGAGCTGCATATGTTTCTGTTTATTCATGTGTGTGTGGATGCACAGCACCTTGTTTGCTTCAGTGAGTGTATAGACAGAAAGTTTAGTCTGTCAAACACTTGAGGTTATTGGAACACAAAGTGCTTCAGAGAGAATACGACACAATGAAACAACTAGGATCATTACCGTGACATAATAATAAATCATGAAGACCTGGGATAAAAGAGAAAAATAAAGAGACAGCACTGTAAAAGAAAATAAGATTGCAAATGAAACAGCTCATCTCCTTAGGCAAATGTCCTCACAATACTAAGGAGGTCTAATTATCTTTGCTATTAATATGAAAAAACATAATATCTCTTGCAGCAGTTGATTTGTAGGGTGCAAAAAAGAACATGAAAAAATGTACTCTGTCACTTCAGGGGCTCCTGAAACTGTTTAATCCTTCGACAAGCAGGTCTACTGTCCCCTCTGAAACTTTCAAGACCCAACAATCAAAAATAACACGTACTGACTCAAGGCTACACTGTCCAAGCACAAGGGTAAGGTTTACTGCTTACCGTTTTATTGGCATCACTGCCTCTGGGAAAGATCATGAAAACCTGCAATTTAGGTATGACTGGAGCTTGAGAATGCAAGTGCTTTCAACCATTTTTCTGAGAGGGTGAGCAACGGTAATGTGGCTAACAATGTCAAAGAGAGCTGTTGCTGTGTGGTTGAGAGACGACTTTTATTATAACCTTGGATAAAAATGATAGAGAGACAGACGTGAAATAAAAAAATTTAAAAAATCTAGAAAAAAATCAGCTCAACCACAGCACACTTATGTTTCAATGTGTTCCTCTGCAGTTTTATTTATTAGATATGAGTATATGTGTAGTGTTTTGTACAAATGCAGCACATACAAGTTTTACCTGTGCTTGTGTGTGTCGAACTGTCAGCGGGGGCAGCGAGGCAATTAATCAGCCCCTGCTCTCTCTTCACACGGTTTCTCCAAAGGGATGTGCCAAGAGGCAACCGCAGAGAGTGAGAGACAGTATCTTGATTACATTTTTCATCAAAACAATAGGCGCTTTCCAAGACTAGCAGTCAGCAGCAGCCCAACCATATAATTGAGAAGATTTAATATTGCCAGGTAGAGAAACCTGTTTCCCTGAGGGTTTAGAGAAGCATGTAGATAACTGGGGTATGAGCATGAAAGGCCAACTTTCAGGTACAAAGGACATGAGCCTATTATTGCTTATTATTATTATTATTATTATTTCAAAAAAGATTGCTTTTTATTGTGGTCACATGATACAGAAATGAATGCAGCAGATATGCAGAGAATCATGGATGGACAGCTCTGTCTGGAAAAAAATCCTCTAATCTATGACTAGGAAAATGTATGAATCAGGGTAAGTACAATCACAAATGCTGACAATAGTCTTACAGGATGGGGAGTGTGGCGTCGACGTATAGAAGTACAGTAACTGTAGAACTTTGAAATTTGTTCTTAACACCATGAATGCCAGGCAGAGTTTAGAGAACAGAGGGAATGACTGGATCAAGGCTGAAATTAATGGACGATGATGGAGGGTGGGGGGGACTGAAAGGCTGGAAACTCTCTGCTCCCAGATGGTGAGGGCTGCCTGTCTGGATGAGTCACTCTCCCATCTCTTATTTCCAAACAAATTAGACCGAAAACAAGCACTGGAGAGCAGCCTGATGAGGTCTGTGGAATCAATATGCTATTAAAACCTGTCCTGTCCTTGCCCGCCTCTGCCCATCTGTGCCCCCTGCTCAACCTAACACTGCCTGGTACAACTTGCTGTTTCCCGGCCAGCGCTGAGGGGCTGGCAGAACTTGTTGTAGCTGTATGAGTTGTTGACTGGCTCACCTTCCTCTGCTGCATCTGGCCAGTTTGTTTGCAGGCTGGCATCTGCTGCTGTTAGAGAAAGTATTGTTCTGGCACTAGATCATGACACAAACAAAATTCAATATTACATGACCTTACCCTCATCTTCTTTTCTCAGCAACAATTCATTCTGCAGGTCATGGTGGGCTGAAGTTGAACACCTGGGTGAGAGAAAACACCCTGAAGTGGTTGCTCAGAGACTTAGGATTCATACCTGTGGGGAAATTATAGTCTTCAGTCCCCCTGACTTGCACGTATTTCGTATTTGCACAGGAATCCAATCAGGCTTCACAATTACACACTGCTGTTACAAGATTTTAATCTTAACAGTAGTATATAGCAGGTCAACTCACTGACTGGTTGCTCTGTGTACTCAGGCTGTCTGGCATGCAGACAGAGCAGCTGCTGCGTTAACAGCAGCAGGATTATACATGTATGTCTTATCTGACTCCGGCAGAGCTCTGCTGACAGACTCCAGCTCTCCCTCTCTCTCTCTCTCTCTCTCTCTCTCTCTCTGTCTCCAGGCACAGAAAAGAAATCTACCGCACTAGTGACCATATTGCAGTTTTAATTGATTTGACACTTTCCTCCAACCTAAAATTGATGCTTTCAAAATGGACAGAAATAGCAGACCTTTTGTTTGTTTTTTACTAGATGGAGTGTAGTCCTTGTTAACATTATTAAATACACCTGTGGGCTTCCTGCCATGACACATCAAAATGCACTGTTGTCAAAAAAGTATGGTGGCCCCTTAGGACAAATACAAAGAAAAAAGCACAGACACTACAATGTTTCATTCCCTTGTGTTCCCACTTTTATATATGTTGTTGTATTTGTATACATTTTATTTGATTTGAGGGTAATTTATCTTAATGTTTGAGTCTTCACTGTTGTATCTGCCTTACATTTTGTAGCATTGTTCGATTTATAGTCCATTTCCTTAATATTTGCGTTTTGGCCTTTTTGTGTTTTTTCTTTCAGGGCCGCTGTAAATAAGGGCTTTAGCCAGTTGATTAGTGTTTCTTTGTTAACTTAATAAATTACAACAAACTGAGGTTAGCGAGTACTTGATAACACAAATACACAATTACGTGCATGAAAAAGTGGTTTAACAAAACTATAAGCCTAAAATCAGGTGAGAAATACAGTGATTGGTTGCAGCAATAATTGTGTTTTCAGCTGGTACTGTGATGTTCAGTTCAGTGCCTCGCTTCCATCTAGTTGTGTTTTCCCAGGTTGTAGAATTGAGCTCTCAGGGCCACTGTAGTTTCAGTGTCATAAGCCTCTCAGTGAATATGTTCAACCTGTTGACATTTTGTTGTGTGTGTAAAAGTAAAGAGGAGCCATATGAATGAAACAAGTTAGCTAAGTGGTGGAAAAATGAAAGCTAGGACAGATTATTAAGGTTTTGGAAAGTTAGAAAGCTTGTATAATACACTTTTCCTATCTTAAATTAGGACAGGAACATGGATTTTGGAATAATTAATCTGAAATTCCTAAATCAGGTTCTAACTCATACTGGATTACTTTGCTTACCAAACAGCTTAGATAGGTTCTGCTAGTTAGGAAGTTTCTGTAGTACAGTCGCAGGTCTGAAAACTGAAGCCAATGCAGAAGTGTCTTAAAGTACAAGAAGGCCACTGTGGGCTGGCTCCAAAAAAATCTCTGTCTCTGTCATGAAAGGTTCTGTAAATGATCATCACTGTCTCTGAATGTCGCACTAGACCACCAGCATCTCAGACCAAACCAATGCTGCGTCAGCCACACCTCTGGCCTTCATTCAGCCACAACTAAATATAGTATAATATAACTAAATAAAGTTACCCTGTGGACACAAGAGCCAACAAAAAAACTCTAACCACAACCATTAGCCCACGCTTGCATTGCCGTGATATGCTCCACAGCAATGCTGACAGATAGCCAACTAATAAATGGGAGAAAATAGTTATTTACAGCTATATTAATGTTTAAAATCTTGTTTACAGAACCTTTTACAATCTTCCAACTGTTCCCAGTCACATCTTCAAATATGCACAAACAGATAATAATTTTTAATTACAGTGTGCAGACCTGCAAATTTGGATACTGCCAAACACTCCCTTTATTTTGAAAATTATGGTAAAGATTAGTCTCATCCTGTCAAAGCCACTGGGTAACTTCTTAAGTTTTATCATCATGACAGAAGCAGCTACTGTGGATAAACAGTAATGAAACACCCAGAGGAAGGAATTTGATCAATATGTTTAACAGTTGGACAATCAATATTAAAAGAAATACACATGTTAACAAAAAATCTAAATTTAGCGGAGTGAAAATGGTTGTGGCTTTGTTTGTGAGCGGTGTGAGTCCCATTTAAAAGACCATTTGAGGATCTTTGAAAAGTCAAACTGTTTTCATTCAGTATTGTTTTGTTCATTCAGGGACTTCCAGCAGCTGAAGGAGACTATACACTGGCAGCCTCCAAACTCACATCACCAGACGCTGCCAGGTCAAGCTCCAACAGAACCATGGCAGAGATGATGTTTTTGAGATGACACAGCGATGGCTGGAGACTGCAAAGAATGTAAGTAACATGGTCTTTTTGTTGACAAAAACATACATTTACTGTATGTTCCTATGTTATATATCAGCAGGAAGAAGATCTTGAGCACCTGAAAAAAGAACTGGATGATTTCCGTTGCTCAGTGAACAACATCAGGTTTATTGGAGAGCTCTTCAGATCCTGAGCGAGGCTGTCATACACAGCTGTATCAAGAGACTCTTGAAGAACCGGGATGAGGAGTCTGTGGAGTGTCTGTGCGAGCTGCTCGGGATTACTGGCGAGGATCTGGAGGTAGTCACAGCAAAGCGGGTCCTGCACTTTTACTTTGGCCAAATGCAAAGTTCCTCAGAGCAAGGACACAGCTTCCGCCTCTGCCACCCAGCCTGAGCACACTGACCATCAAGCGCCACATCAGACTTTTGACAAGCGAGCGGCAACCAACAGCCAACTACAGCCAGAGGAAAGAGACTGGCTCCACTTGACCTCCTCACTCACAGAGGAGGACATGAGACCTTCTCTGAGCTTGTAGTTGACAGATACCTCAACAAAGGTGACATGAAAGAAGCCCTCAACTGCTTGGCAGAGCAAACCAGCCCCTCTGTCCATAATCTATTTTTCAGATCTGCCATGGGCTTGACATTCGAGTGCCTCACATCTGGTTCTGTCTCCATGGCTCCTCCTGCTCTCTCTCTCTCTCTTTCTCTCAACCCAGCCACCTGGTTCTACTCAAGGTTTCTACCCATTAAAGGGCAGTTTTTCCTTGCCACTGTCACCAAGCGCTTGCTCACGGTGGGAAATGGTGGGTCTCTCTAAATAATGTTGTAAAGAGCACATTCTCGTACTGCAGTATATGAATGGTAAGGGTGTAACAAATAACCGATTTGAATCAGAAATCACTTTTAATTTAAAAGATGCGAGTGCATCGATACACGGACCCCTGGATCGATCTAAATGTACCATGAACTGACTGATGGCCCAATGATAAAGTTATGAATTGGTTTAATGTAGCTGCTATGCTGCTGAAAGCTCCGTCTGCATCTCTCTCTCTCTCTCTCTCCCATAAAACTATTGCGTTGGATTTTACAAGAACAACGGAACACTAGTTAAAACCGCTGCGATGTGTAAGGAGTGTAAAACAGCACTAAAGTACAGTGGTAGCATGACTAAAAAATGAGACAAGGGATGTCTTGTGAAATTGTGTTGTTATGATTTTCTACCTCAGTAGCATGCTCTCTGTTTTCTTATCTGAGCATACACAGAACTCTGTCCAAATGTTTTATTTCTTTCACCTCCTTTACTAGTTTTTTGGTTCCAATTTGTGCCAAGAGTGAAGACTGAATATTAAGTTTCTTTTCATTGTCATGGTTCTGAACTGATACATGTCAAAAGTAACAAAAATACTTGATTTATAAAATATATCTATTTGAAGGTAAGCAATGCCACATTTATATGATTGACTTATGTTAATTTATAATGTGAAATGAATGTCTATTTTAAACAAGGAACTGTATCAGGTTGCATTATATTGCATCGAATCGAATGGAACTGAATCGTTCCATATTAAAATGTATTGTCTGCATTATAACGACACAAAATCTTTGAATCTTCTGGTCTTATTGTAATACAACCAAATAAGCTGTGTGCTATGAATTATACTGTAAAGACAACACACACAATGAGCTCTCAACCTAAAATCAACATTTCAGCAACATTAAATGTGGACCATAAATAAAGTTTGAGTGCCCCTTGCCCTGCGTGTGGTGAATTTTATAGACAGGCAAGCAGAACCTATCACAACCCCCTTTCAAACAAAAAACCCAACCTTTTCATGACAGTGGCAAATTGCTCAGAAAATATTTATTGACAAACAGCCTAAAATGCACATACATTACACTGCTACGTTCACAGATACACTGCTAACTGCTAACTAACGAGCTAAGTCTCTGTCTCCCTCTCTCACTTTCCCTCTTGCTGCTGCACAAAACCTACGTACTGATCTATTCCTGAAAGGAGCTGCTCTCCTCCTGTAACAATATTCTGTCTCGAACTTTACAGCACCTGACCAATGACAAAGAGGAGCATTAATAAAAACATGCCATTTGTGCCACACAGACTGGTGTGGACAAACAAATATTTAAATGAAATAACAAAACAAAAAAACAAATCCAAAGAAATACAAATAACTAAATTAATTCCTAACAAACAAAATATAACCTAAATAAATGTTGCCCTTGGCACACATTAAGGCAACCAATGAAGACAAATTTATACAAAATCGTTTAAAACAGGTGTCGCCACAGTTGTCCAAAAGACAGGAGCCAAAACAGCAGCGAAGATCCAGGGAGTGGTGGCTGATAGCGGGCCCAACAAATGACCTCCACCCCACCCTGCAATGTAGCGATGAGGCCCCAGGGGAGAGTGAGAGCCCAACAGGCCGCGGCTCAATTACACGGCAGCCAAACGGACGAGCTACCGCACCCAGAGGGCTTCCAGCGGAGCAATCCGTCTCCCGCGGCCCCAGCAGTCGGCCGTGCTACACGCTGTATAGAGGATATCGTGCGCCTCGATGGCGGCCACGCCAAACAAACGGGCTCTGCCACGCCAGACCACAGCCACCACAGGAGATTGGAGCAGAAAAGAGAGTCAGGTATACCCACACACCTGTATATAACAGTGTGCACGGCGCCGCCCAGTAATCAGGGTGCCCGGCGAGTTGGCACAGTGCCATGTAGTGGCCGGGAGGGAAACAACCTCCGGCTACACAAGCCAAGGGCAGCTAGGTCCTCAACGCTCATGTGCAAACCTCCAAATTAAGCTGCTCTCCTCTCCACTTGCCAAGCACCAGCCTTTGCCAACAAGACAAAGTCACACCCATGAAAATGACAGAAATGATAGGTACAACGGTTGGAAGGCAAGCTAGCTTGCAGGGACAATATCCTGCTGCCACCACAAGTGGGCAGTTAATTACATGATGAATGCAAGCAGGCATCAGACATGGGACAGAACACTGTTCTGAGATCAGACGTAAGAGGAGATATTGCTTCAACGTCAGTGTTGCTCTTATTGACGTCTATTTTTAGCTTTAAGTGGGTAAGCATTGCTTGCCTTGCTTGCCCTAATAGCAGAGGTGGACAGTAGTGGAGTACATTTACTTGAGTACTGTACTTAAGTACATTTTTCAGGGATCTATACTTTACTCGAGTATCATGTTGGGGGGAGACTTATGACTTTTACTTCACTACATTTGAAAGGCAAAATTTGTACTTTTAACTCCACTACATTTCTATCCATAAGCCAAATACTTGTTACTTTTTCTAATAAAAAAGTGGAAACTCTGTGGATTTAGTGTTGTGTTGATGTTTTCCTTCCAAAAAAACATGATTGGATTGTAAAGATGTCACTAATAGGGACAGCAATCACGTTCATTTTTCCTTGCACGAACACAGTTGGTTTAGTACTTACTTGTTGATGACAGGATGGCGGACAAGGAGGCAGGTACATCCCAGCAACGCACAGGCTGTGCCAACCCATGGCCATATCTCTCAAGTATTTTCAAGTTTTGTGAAAAGAATAGCGACAGTTTTCGCTTTCAGTGCTTACTTTGCTTGCCAAAAGCAAACTACATCACGGCCTACAAAAATTCACCATCTAACCTGAGGAAGCACGTCCAGGTATGTATATGCATGCTATGCCTATGTTAAGCCTAACATCTAAGTCCTGAAATAGAGTTGCCTTACTTTTTCTACGAGCCACAGAGATGGTTGATAAAGTGCACTAAAGGATCTGCTGGCTGCCTTTACGTGATAACGCTTTAGCATAGTGTAGTTGGATAGTCAAAACTATATTTGCCCGCAAACTTCAGATTGCTGTTTGTAGACTGACGTTGATTAGCATGTAAAAACAGAGTTCAGCTAATCATGTAACATGGATAAGTCACCTGAAGAAACACGTTTTAGTGTTAAATAAAGTAACATTTAAAATATGAAAATGACTTACCTCTTTTTTCAATTAAGTTGTTTCATTTTTGTTACATTCTTCAAAGGTATTTACATTAAAGATTCTACAAAAACTCCATCCAGTAGGTTTCTATAGGTGAAGATATTGTGCTAATAATAATCAATATTTAGAAAATTTACTTCTACTTTTAATACTTAAGTATTTTTAAAAACAAGTACTTCAGTACTTTAACTTAAGTAAAAATTTGACTGTAGAACTTTCACTTGTATTGGAGTAAAACTGAACACACAGTATCTGTACTTTGACTCAAGTAAGGAAGTTGTGTACTTCGTCCACCTCTGCCTAATAGGGCGCCACTGCCCTAGGGCATCTATAATCTTTAAACATTGTTTTAACTGTGTGCAGTTGACACTGGAGGTTGCTCACAGTTAACACTAATGGTGGCCTCAAAGAGCAAAAGTGCCTTGGTCCCCCCATGGACTAAACCACATGTGGGTTTGCCTACATCTACATACGCTGGGCCCACACGGGCATATTTGCTGGGTTGTGTCACAATTTGACAAACACAAAAAAAAAATACTAACATTATCAGTTTTCACACATATTTAAACCTGAAACTGTTGAATCAATGTATCAAAGAGTTACAGCCAGTTACTGCTCTTTGAAAGTGGGTGGAGCTAGGCTGACATCAGACTATACAAAATAATAGCCTTTTATAAAATAAAAGGCTATTATTTTAAAACAATTTTATTTCTCATAGCAGGTAAAGCACAGGTGTAATGAATAACATTAATGATGACTTTGTTCCAGTTAAGTGCCCCAGGAAACTGCACAACAGCCTCATAAATAGTCGGCCTAAATAAAATGCAGTCATTATCAAAGATGCCCCTGTGGTTTTCCAGCAATAACAAAATGTCTGCTGTGAAAAAGTTCTGTTAGAATATAAATGTGTCCAACCAAAGCAACAGGAGACGTCATCTGACCACAGTCTACATGGAGCACTTAGTGAGGCAGATTAAGTGAAAAAGGTGATTCAAAAATGGTGTTATCATTAGTGCTCCTGTGCTTATGTGCATCTTAACAATGGATTACTTGGAACATAGCCATCAGTTTAGTGTGTGTGTGTGTGTGTGTGTACTTGTACTTGCTACATAGTAAGGACCAAAAAAAGTATTTTACAAACAGAGTGAGGACATTTTGGGAAAGTGAGGACATTTTGGCCGGTTCTCACTTTTTGAGACACCTTCAAATCACATTTTGAGGGTTAAGACTTGGTTTTAGAGTTCTGGTTAGAATTAGGTTTACGTTAAGGTTAGGGTCAGGCACTCAGGTGTGATGGTTAAGGTTAGGGTAAGGGGCTATGCATTATGTCAATGAGTGTCCTCACAAAGATAGAAGTACAAGTGTGTGTGTGTGTGTGTGTGTGTGTGTGTGTGTGTGTGTGTGTGTGTGTGTGTTTGGCTGTGTTACCTCCTTTAGAGCATGTTGTTGCTGTTGGAAGATTCCCTAAAAAGTCTTCTTGTCTCTCTGCTCATGTCTTTTTCGTTGTCTTTAAACCATTGCATTTCCCACTGGATATGTTCCAAAACCCTGTCTAGGAAATAATAAATATACAGTGAAGATATTTATGTTGCGAGGGGCTGATGTGTGTGCCTACTGTTTTTTATCAGCTGTATGTATAAGTGATATCATGCTGAGGTAGAGATCTCTGCTGTAGAGACTATGCTCAGCTGGCCAGAAAAAACATAAATAAATGAAATACTGCATGAAGGTGAACTATGAGTAAAGATGATAAAAATGATAAAAAAATTCTTTCATGATGACTGCTATTTCACCTCAAAGACTTCTGGCTCTGTCTGTCAGTTAAAAAATGCCTCAATCTTGAATTTCTTATTGTACTTTATACAGTGACCCAGATACTGAGGCCTTCAGCAGAGAAAGAATAGTAGCAGAATACATAGAAATAACTGTAAGAGACCACAGTTTTGAAAGTTTTACAACATATGATAACTTCTGAGGAATTAAGACGTTTTACATCTACTCATTGGCTTGAGATCAAATCAGTTCCTAAAACAATTTCCAGCTCATCTTCATTATCCATTGGAAGATGACGATACATTAATCTCTGACTGTCTCCCTGAGGAATTAAATTTCAGTGGTCATTCTGTACATTAAAAACTTAGAAATGCTTCTTTCCATTCATAATGCACAGTAAGTCCATCAGTGTGGCTGTATATATCACACACATTCAACCCTCCCACAGTACACAGGAAGAGAAGTCATTACAATCTGACACGTTCCCTAGGAAACAGCTTCCCACTCCACTGCTGGCTGGGATGATTTTTTTTTAGCTTTATCTCTTCTTTTCTTATATAAAAGAAATAAAGAACATGTCCGTCATCTTCTATTGCACTGTGTGCCTCTCAGCGTAAAATGTATCATATGATGTTAAAGGGAGACCAATAGAGAAACACAGAGAGACTGAGACAGGGAGAAAAAGAGAATTTCCAGGTTTCAAAAGCATGTAGACCATATCCAAAATGATTTAAATCACATTTCTCTTGAGCATCCATCTCCCTCTGTGAACTCTTGGTTGGTTGACTTCCAATTTAGAATGATTCACTCAAATGAAGGATGGCAGATATGGCTTTGGACCTACGCCACATGAAAGGATGTTAGGAGGTTCCAGAGAATGCAGGAGAACGCTGTGGACAAGACAGCTCATTAGGTTGATAATATGAGTATGAATATGACAAGTTATTGTATATCTACAGAATAAAACATCTGTCACTTGGTCACAGTGCTGCCTATCAACTCTTAATTCCTAGTATACTGTACGTTTTATATATAACCACACCTGCTTGCAGTATACAGGATAGATACAATGAATTGATTGGGATGGTACACTGTTGGTTTTCTCTGTTACCCAGCACTATAAGGAGCCACCAGAAATCACCCAATCAGCTGAAACCTAAGCTGAGGTGGTCAGATGTTACATTTCTAACCTGTCAAAATATTCTCTGGTCTCTCAGCATGACGCCACTTTACTGCTGAGCTGTGCCTCCTGCTCTACACAGCTCACACAGACCTCATTTTTGATCAGTGATCTGTGAGCTGGTAACTGTCTGTGTGGTGGACAACTGTTCCTCATCCACATAAAAGATGTTAAAGCACCAAACTGCCCTGCAGACCACCTTCAGTAACAATAAAAAAAAAAAACACATTGAGATTAATCAAATGTAACTGCAGCCTTCGAGACTACTGCATCACAAAACCAACTGTTGTGTGCAGACACTGTGATGTCAAGATGATCTTTCACTTGTATTGTACAAATCAGGTCCATTTGATACCTGATTAGAATTTATATTGGTTTGGACAGTCTTCTTCAATTGACAGAGAAAAGAAAATAATGAACATTCAGCATTGGCAGAGAGGCACATCCATGCTGCTGCATAAATTTGCTTTTCGTGCCACACAGTATTTCCACAAGTGGCTCTGTCATTCATCAGTTGCCCCCTGTCAAATGTCTTTTGAGAACTAAAAAAAAAATTTTTAACAAATAGACTCTAAATTCATTTGAAGTAGACAGGCCTCTATGAATGTTTTAACTGAGTTAGTATTGCTTGGGAATTTGTGTGTGTTGACTTAGCTTAAGAAAGTTTAATTTTACCATCCTTTTTTTCAGCTACTTGACTATCTGAAGCGTATGAGTTCACTTCCTTGATGGTCAAGTGGGTCTAATCATCAGCAGGCAGCAGAGGGGCAAGTACTTGTTGTTCGCAGTATAATCAGACTTAGATGCTTCAAAGACAAGTATGATAATATTATAATAAGAATTAGGTGCATGAACATTGTAAATCACTGACTCCTGACCTCTGAACCCTGACAGGCACACACATAATGTGCAGTCTTTACTGCTCTATACCAACTGTTTTTCAAACTATACACACATCTGTTCCTATTCATTTCTATCCTTTGCAAAAACAGAAGCCTGTCTCATGGTGTGTATACAGGATGGGATACTCAGTTTCATTGTTCTTATTATATATTGTTTATTTCTGTATAAAGTAACTGCACGTAGAGAGAGCGATCTTGTAAAACTGAATAGACTCTTTATCACAGTCCCCCAGGACCCAAGTTATCAATGCAAATGTTTGAGAGTCTGTTTAATTGTTTTTCAGCACTTTTCTTCTACTCATTTCTATTCATGTTACTTAGTGTTAATTAACGTTCTGTGAGAACTACTGCAGAGGTGGGTGCAATATGTAGCAGCATGCAGTTTCATGTGTGAAACGTGTTATATAAGATGGAAGGATACAACAGAACTTTACATTTTACTGTCACATGCAACTGTCATGTTGGCTATTCCGATTAGAGCCAGTGCAGCCTAGTTTAAAAGAAATACAAGAATATTAGGCAGGAGGAGACAAAGAGAAAGTGCAAGAAGTAAAAACTTGATTATGATTCCCAACTCCTGTTATTTATATACCCCTGCTGTATAATGAAGTCTCTCAAATCAACAATGCATCTGTAATGATTTAATATTTAATCAAACTCCCACAATTTCCTCAAATTTCGTCAGCTGTTAAAGCTTGGGAAATGCTAAAATCCAATTAATTTCCTCAGGTCGGTGCAGACTGTCAGCATTTGAAGTGTCTTACCAAATACAGCTGGGGACACCTTGGGGAATGAGCTTGGTAGAAGAGGATTTCTCCAAGGCTGCTCTGTGATAGAGCTCAGGCAGCCTGGTGTTGCCTGTCCACCCACAGAGCCGTGCTGTAACACCTGAGAGTGAGCTGTCGGTCTCCGGCAGCACAGTCTCACACTTCTCAGAGACATTTTAAAGCAGCAACAATGTCCTCGGTGTGGTCTACACAATGTGAAGGATCATAGTGTTAAGATGCTCTTAAGTGAGTGCAGAGAGAGGCTGTACAAGGGCTGGATAACAGGAATCTACAGTTGAGAGTCCAGCAGGTGTCACGGGCCTAATTCAACAAAACAACCACTATGAGAGGTATGCACTCGATAACTAAATTGCATATCCACGCTCATATATTCTGCATATGCACTCATCTCACTCCTGATGCATCAATGTTTTGAAAACCTAAACCCCAAGACTAAGGTACAGCATAAGATGTATTATTTTGGTTTCAGGTTGAACGCAAGCCTTCAGATCTTCCATAGAAACACTGTGTAATCTCTTACACAACAGCACCTCTCCTGTATGGATCACAGTTCATTGGATTCTAACTTCACAGAGGATAAACAGATCATGTTTGTGCGATTTTCATCTGTCATCATTTAGGTGCTCAGAGGTGCGAGTCTCTTGTGTGTTGTTCTCAGCAGCTGTAATTGGGAAAGAGTGACCCCCTCCATGGCCTTGTCCTATCCTTGTCCACTGACTGCAAATGAGAACGCACCCTCTGTGACTATTAGCTTGGCATGAAAAGATGTCAAGTGCTGTAATGAATTCATTTTATGAGAAGTGTGTGTGAGTGCAGAGTCTTGTCTCTGTAGTGCAAATCAGAGAGGTGCAGTAGAGCCACAGTGTCTTGAAACACCCAAGCAGATAGGATGGTGGGTGGCACAGCAAACAAATGACAGCATCAATTGTCAGCTGTCTTACAAATTGTCTTTTGTGGCTGACATTCCCTTTCATGTTCTGTTCCCTTCACAGAATTCCTTTGTTCAGATTACTGCGTGGCTCAGCCCACTCCTTGTCCTCACACCCTCCCTCACTTCTCAACCGTCGTTTCACTCATTTTCTCTACTCTGACAGGTGACCCCTCTTCTCACGCTCTTCTTGTCCATCGTCTCTCTTTGCCTCGCTCTTGAAGACGAGACGATAGTGCTGGTAATTAGCTCGTGAGAGGTGTGAGAGGCTCAGCGCGGGCTGAAGGAATGAGAGTGCTTGACAACAAGGCAAAGATAATGAAGAGATCCTGGGCGAGAGCTCTGGGTGCTGGTCCTCTGAACTCACTGGAAGCAGAGTGGAGATGGGATCTGTGGCCTGCTGAAGAGAGGAGAGGAGATTAGGGACACCCTTAAAAAAGTGTCCCTCCAAACATACAGAGCGCACACACACTGTTCCTCCTCACTTGCCAAGTAATCGAGCAGCTTTCAACCACAACACATTTAAAGAAGTCACACATGCTCATTTTGTATTTTCTCGCTTTGGCTGCCGAAGCTTGTGACTGTCCAATCACAATTCCTGTGAAATGCACTGAGAAATCTCAGCTACTAGAGAAAGAAAAATATGGTGAAGGGAATGACCCTAAAAATATAATGATATTAGCTTTCATTGATAAGACGACAGATTTAACCCGAGGAGGATTGAAGAGGTACAGAGATATAGACAGAGACGTGTACTGAGGCACCGACTCAGATTCAGACTCATCTACTACTTAGATCAGCGATATGAATCTTCTCTAATCTCAGGTAATCATGGATTAAATAAAAGTGACTGTGTGCGTTAAAAGGGTCAGTTCACACAAATAAAAACATATTGTTTCACTGGCCTTCAGTGGTATCTAGCCATTGATGGTTCCTCTTTTATTAGCTCAGGTTTTGCGATATCTATCTCTGAGTAGTCTGCCTCCACACCGAACCACTGAAGGTCAATGGAATTTTAAAGCAAAAATATTATCATCAGTAACATCTCTTTCCACAACCAGTCGCTTGTTTACTCTATAAAGGAGTTTCAACCAGAGTTGGTCCCAGTGTGCAGCCCAGTTTATACTTACATTCAGTGGCAATGCCAGTACCTTGCTACTCTGCCTTACACTTAACAAACACTTTATTTGGAACACCTATACACCTGCTAATTGATGCAATTATTATAAGAGCGGGTAAATGAGACTTTGAACAGCTGATTGTCATAAACAATATTCTCTAGACTCACCAAAACCCGAAAAAACTGTAGCCTGGTCTGATGGATCTGGATTTCTGCTGAGGCAGTAGATGGTAGGGTCAGAGTTTGGTGTTGGCAGCATGAATCCATGGACCCAACCTGCCTTGTGTCAACAGTCCAGACTGCTGCTGGTGGTGTAATGGTGTGGAGAATGTTTTCTCGGCACACTTTGGGTCCATTAGTACCAGTCAGTCATGGTTTGAATGTCTGAGTATTGTTGCTGATTATGTGCATCTGTTTATAGCTGTAATTGACTGTCTTCTGATGGCTACCTCCAGTAGCAGCTACCCTGTATTAGTATGGTGTTCCTAATAAAGTGCATATGGATATTAAGAAACACACCAAGGTTTTTACAATATATAAGAAAATACACCTCCACTGTCCACGCACAGCTAATTCAGTCCTAACAATATAAATCAGCAGTAGAAAAAGCTTTGTCTAGCCGATGTTACTACACATTATAACCGTCTGATAAATTCAAAACTCAACAAAAAAAACCAAACAAACAAACAAACAAACTGAAAAAAAATTTCCCCAGTCCAAACTGCAGACCCAGTTTTGTGTCAGCCATGCATAACTGATTTATTGATGCCACTGCCAGGCAGCCATGTCTGAGCTACAGGCCGCCTCCTGAAAACACTCCAGCAACATGTATAAGCAGACACTTTCAAATTCAACTTGTCAAGTAACTGAATTAATTTCATTCAACAGAACAGAAGAATACATTTTGACAGATGAAACTTTTGTGAATACACATGTTTTCTATCTTCCATCCTTGTTCAGTCCAAGGAGTGGCAGAATACCAGGACAGTGACCCGCTCCAGGCCACCTGTGTCCTGAAGTTCACTCAGCTCCAGCTGCTCCAGCTGGCCAGGGGCCGCAATGACATGGTCCCACTACTTTGTGGAGCTGCAAAACAAACAGGAGAAGCTTCTCCATGAGGTGAGACTGACTGGAAACTTACAAATAAAAGAAAAAAAAAATTGGAGCAGAAAATTCTGACTGAATTCAACCAGCATGTTCAATCTTATTAACAGGGCACTGTGAGGCTGACTTGTCTAAAACACAGATAGGCCTATATTGTCTTTGTCAACTTAAAATCTCAGTCACTGACATCATGGGTCAATTTAACCAATCAGCTGAAACTGAGCCAAACCAAATGAGAAATGGACAGTGGCCAAATGAAGCCAGGTCTAGTTCAGGTCTCTGGTGTTGGTCTGATGGAGTTGATTATCAGTGGGAGCAGATAATTGTGCACAATTTGTTTATCAACCACTCTGTAAGTTTTCTTGTATAAAGTTGTTACATTGCTTGTAAGTAAATGTGGTTCCCAGTCCTCTCTGCAAACCTTTGAAAGATGAAGTGATAAAGGCAGGGCTAAAATCAAGGCTGCTTTTCTTCACTTCACTCACACCTTATAGTTTCCTATATTTTCTTTATTCATTTATTACATAAAATATTTTCTGACTTTCATGTGTCAGTCCTCCTCTGAGACAACCAGAGGGACTTTGACACAGTCAAACCTGTCATCAGTGGCACCTTTGGGTGAGTAAGAGAAATGTCTTTCTTTGTGTTAATACAGACCCTTTGGATAAAGCAGAGAGTCTGGTCAAAGTAGTGAAGAAGTTCTGTACTTTGACCGGACTCTCTGCTCTATCCAAAGGGTCTGAAATGAAGATGTGATGGTATAGATTTTTTTGTGCTTATATTTGACAGTGTGTTTTAAAATCGGAGCTGATGTTCAGTCGTAAAAGCTGCTCATGATTCCAGTGTTTTGTGCAGGACTGTAAACCTGTGTGCACCACAGGGAGACAGCTTGACCAGCACATCAGATGTGTGATATACTCACTGTTACTAACAACCCCTGTGTTATAGTAATGTTTCACTCATTTTAAACACAGAGTGACATGTGCATGATGGACTACGTAGGAGTTAAGGCGACTGCTTTGGGTTGTTTGTATAATTACCAGTGCCCACTAAGGCTTATTATATGCAGTACTGTATTAAACTTACTTTCTGCTCTACTGCCACATCCAGCACACATTCAAAATACCAAAATATAACATCTGACACTATCTGTCCTCATGGCTGCCTCTGACGTTGTAGGTGGGGACTGTGGCCCCCTGCTTAAACACTGCAAGTGTCTTCTGGCAGACATGGCACACATGTATGTTGCTGAAACTGTCTTGGTTGTGTCACAGCTACAGCATCCTGCACAGAGACTTTATACCCAGCAAGCTGGTCTTCAACGCTATGACAATTTTAGTAGGATTTTATATTATTTTTCTATTCCTGGTTTCAGGCATCAGCTAACTGACTGTTGGCTAAGCCCCACTCTCCCACACTCTGAGACATGCTCATATTTGCAGCTTACATTAGCAAAGATATAAACACTGTTTAATGCCTTTTCTTCCACTATTTTGAAAACTTAATGGATATAATAAACATGGATGAATACAGTATGATGCAAACACTGCTTGGAGAAAAACCTGTGGAGTAATAGGCCAGTGAATTCCAGGTTGATTCCACACTGATAGCACCTCGGAGCACTGTTTATGCCACTGTGACTGTGTGCAGACTGTGACTGAAGTCCCATGCCTGTAATAGAAGGCTGGAATACCAAGTGGGCACAGCAGAAAACTGTCCCTTTGGTCCCAGATATTCAGGGCCCCTAATGTAACAGCAGTGCACAACTGTATAAACCGAGATTGGCCCTAGCAGCTTAGTTTTTACTCCAGGCCCCTTGTCAACACATAGTGCAACAGTGGTGTAGCGATATTTCCTAAAATTATTATTGAATGGAATTACTTCAGCCAACCAACAAATTTACTGACTTTTGGAGTATGTCATAATAGTGCCAATTATCTGTTTTCAGTGTTTCTTTGAATTATTTTGCTCCAACATTAAATTGAGATAACATGCAGTTTATTACCAGCTTGTGAGTCTGCATCACCTCAAGAGGGACTTTTCTGATTGCTTTTAGTCCCAGCCTTTAGTCCCAGATGCTCAGCATTCAAAAATGTGAGCAGAAATCTGTCAATGAATGAAACGCAGAAGCATAATATAATATCATTGAACAAATGAGAAATAAACATTGAAAGATAATTTCACTCATTGGAAGTGCAGACACAGGTTTAATGGCACTTGTGAGGAGTGGATGTGAGGAGCATTGATCAAGCATTTTCTCTTTCTTGTGTGGGAAGTGCTGTCATGTAGAGACCTTTAGAGAAGTGTGCGGTAGTTAAGGGCTGAACTGTCTGACAGCTGGAAACAGAAGTTACTTATTAGGGCAGACATCATCAAGCATATACTGGCCAAAAGCCGGGGGTGGGGGGGCTGGAGGCAAACTGATTATTATTACATAGACTATTTGTCAAAATTGAGAAAACTGTTGACACCTCTATGTCCTACATGGTCATGTATGTGTATATAGGTTTAGTTTATATATTTATTGTATTTTTTTTGGATGTTTTGTAACATTCTGTCTTGAGCTACTCATTTCCTGTTTTATTTTGTAGTAATTATGTCTCTTGTGTTGCAGTTTCCTGTCCTTGTTTGTAGCCACCCCTTCATCAGCCACACCTGTTTCCAATTACTCACCTGCCCCTGATTATCTTCGTAGTCATCCTTGTGTATGTATAATTCACTGGCTGTGCCTAAAATCACTCACTCATTCACCACTCCCCTCTCACTGCCGAGTTCTACATGAAGGGCGATATAGTGAGTAGTGAGTGATTTCAGACACAGCCCCTGTTTCCCTTGCCTCCTTGCCAGAGTGTCTCTGTTCCCTTGAGCGTTCACTACTTTCTAGCAGTTTTTCATATGTTTGCTTCTGTGGTTTTTTGACTTTGCTAGTTTCCCTGGTTCATGGATTCTTGCCAGTTCCCTGCCTGCGCCTTTTTCAGACTGCCTACCTGTGTATGACCTCTTTAAACTCAACCTCCCCTCCACTGAGTTCTTCTGCTTATGAGTCCTTGTTCCTATAGGAACAATTGTTGATCATTTGCGCATGTGCATTGTGGATAACCCTGGAATCTTGTGACTAGTTATAGCTCGCTACAGACAAGTGTGCTTATCAAGCTACACTGGACTCAGTTTCCACTGCGTTTGTAAAATGTTGCACATTAGGAAATTACTTCATCTTTTTTTCCTAAGCATTGAGAAGCAGGAAGTAAATCAACAAATTACACTTTGTTTTATCAACTCAAATCGATATAAGCTGTCTTATTAACACACTGGTCAACATGTGTGACCTTGAGGCAGTAGGGTAAATTGTTGAGCAGCTTTTAATAACTCCCTCAGCAGTCTAGGTAAAGGGTTAGAGACAGCATATTGAAGCAGAGGAGTGCAGGATTCTGCACTGTCACTGGCGTGTCATTGCCAGTTAATGGTAAATATTATGGAGATTACCATAGAAAGGGTTTTTTTTTTGTTTTTTTTATAGATGTTTTTCCTCTATACTGCACATTTGATATGTTTACTGCCAGTTCAAAGGAATAATCCTAATACTACTTCAGCCAGGAAGGAGGGCAGAACGGTGAAGATGTCCAGGGAGAGAGCAGCAAAACGCAGGAGGAGGTGTAATTGGTTCTTTGGCTCTGTCTCTCTGTGAAAGCCACCAGACACCACTGTTTTTACAACAAATCAAAGTGTTCATTACTTTTTTAACGCTAGTGGTAATAGTATTATCCAACTAAGGTATTTCCTCACTACTCTATGGCATGCATCAATGTGTTATAAATATAAATAAATAAATAAATATATATATATATATATATATATATATATAAAATGAGAGTGATGACTACCGTAACTATAAATAAAGGCTCTAGATAACATGAAATTCTAGTAAGAAGTCTATCATAGATGCAAACAGGCTCAGCTGCCAAGGGGGGCAGGCCCAGCAGACTACTTTAGATGCTGTAGAAAACTTGTTTTAAAAAAACCAAAAAAAAAAAAAAAACCCATCACTAATTGTAATGAAAACTGCTGTATTATCAAGAATGACGGAGACTCTGTTTCTGAAAGATATATTGTTGTTGAATGTTTTAAATGTAATGCTGTGAGCATGTCAAACAATAATCCATTTACCTCCATTGTGTTGATGTAGGGGTGAACACCTCAGAGATGGAAAGCTCAAAACCTGCATCAATAAAACAATTTAGATCAACTGTCCTGAAACACAAGGCTGAGATATTTTCCTTATCTTGTTATTCTACTGCTAATAATCCATGCTCTTACAAACAATCTAGAAATACAAGAAAAAAAACATACTGTGTACTTACACACAGAGAGACACACACAGGTACAGACAGAAAGGATAAAATGGGATAAGCCAGTCAACAGCCACTCCTGTCTGAATACATCTCTGCTGTACCTGCACATCTGCACTGGAGCAGAACTGGCTAATGTGCTGAAGATGAATTCATTATCATGTGGCTTTGATGTTTAATTAGGCTGCTGATTGTTATCCATAAACAATTAAAACATTCTAATAAATTATAGATACAGTATAATTAATGAAATGCATGAATCCTTTTCTGTGTTACCTGGGAAACTTTGAGTAGATCAAAGGATCAGTGACTGTCTTTCACAATTTATGAGGTTTATTTCAAAGAATACCTTCAATAGCATCAGGTGGGTGATTAATGATTCACTGCTGCAGCTGATGTCTCTGCTCTAAGTGTGCAAATAAGGCAGAGGAAACTTTATTCTTCATCAACAGCATGGAAATGTTATTTATATGGATAAATGAGACTTATATATATATATAATTAGGTTTTTTATTTGCTTAATGGGCAGTAAAACATCTTAAAGCAGCAGAATGTAACTGTAACCACTGAGGGTGTGTGAGCCACTGAGGCACAGACCAGCGTCAGAAAACAGCTTTACCTCTCCACACATGAACGCACACAAGCACATACATAAAGAATGAGGGGCAAGGCTGAAGGCCATCACAGCAGTGATGAACCTTTTCCTCAATCTCAGTCTGCTCAGTGGGGAGCAGAAAGGGCACCACACACACACACACACACAAGCTGTGCAACTGGTTATTTTAACTTAGCTCACAATAAATAGTGGAAGCAGCTCTTAAGGTAAAAAAAAGGTTGTGTCTGAAATCATTCATTCATTCACTCCTCCCTCCTCACTATCCAGGCAGCTCTATGTTGAGGAATATAGTGAGCTCATCTGTAAAATGAAACATTCAAATATCACTCTGGTCATTTTATCTGTGCTGTTTTTCTTTCTTTTAGCGTGAGCACAATGTATGATAGCATTATTAGCTACTTTTCATGATGCATTGTGAGATACTATGTCCACTACATAAGATATTACAATTCTCACTATGAGGACAACATCCCCAAATAGTGAATTCCTGATGTAAGGGACTATAGAGGGAGTACTGGCAGTGGGGCATTTCAGACACAGCCAAAATCCACCCTAAGACTAAAATGTAAAAACAGCAGTGACTTCCTGGATTCCTGTCATCCCACAAGGTTGCCAGGCAACCAGCAAAATCCACAGCAAAACTTTTTCACAGACCCATTGTAGCTGTTACCCCATGTTTCATATTTACTATACAGATATGAAAGTTTTACCAATCTTCTCATCTGACTCCAGGCCAGAAAGCAAGAGATAAAATAATCAGAAAATATCAGACTGTCCTTTTCAATCAAAATGACATGACACCGCACAGCCTGACATCAGACAGGTGCCATGGGATAAGGTTGCACAGTTGGATAAATAAACCAAGCTCTTTAAGTGCATCAGCTCTCTTCAGGTTGTTAACAGCACTGTATTCTAGGGAATTAAGAATTTAAAAATACGGCCTGTTTATGTTTACAAGTGAAGAAGTTGGTGGGATTGTTCAGGGTCAAGGTCAAACTAAATGTTCTCATACTACCCAAGTTTTTATTAGCGTGCACCAAATGCAAAACAATTACATTTTTAAAATGGTTCGCGAGATAAAATCCCACCAAGGTATTATCATAAACAGATCATGATGAGAGGTAATCATGCTCAACAATACCAGTGCTGGAGATTGTGTTATTAAGCCTTCAGTCTGCCTCCATATACAGCGTCAGCAGTGCTACTGCCCACCAAAACCCACACACACTCACTGCTGCTCACTGCCCACTCACTACAAAACAACAGGATAGAGACAGGCAGCATTCAGGACACAGGAGCCAAAGACGAGAAATTGTTCCAGTTATCAAGCTACTTATGAAGAAATATTACTGTAGTTCCTTTACACAAAATTCAGTTCAATTGCTGATACTGAGTCACTGAAGTGTTCAGGCTGCCCTGAAGAAGTAGTGCTCCTCAGTGGGTGTATTATTACAGAAGCATATTGCATTCACTTGAGAAAAAAAAATCCTGCTCTGTTTTTCTGATATAACACAACTATTATCTCTGAGATGATATTCCCATAATTATCATCACTGAAATAATCGAATTAAATCAGAAAAATATGGCTTTTTTCCTCAAGTGAATGGATTATGTTTTTGTATTTTGTTATTTCTTGTATTGGAAATGCAATAATGATTTCAGTTCTTGACAAAAAGTGTAATCATTGCAAAAATAATTGAGACACCACACAAGGGGCTCAGTAGCTGTCAGGGTCCAATCACTCTTACGGTTTTTAGTCATAGTCCTTTATATTTTTATTGCTCTTATTTAAATTTTCCAAAAGTAAATGTTTTAAGAAAAATAATGATTATTTCTATCAACCACTTATGTAGTTTGTTTACTATCTTCTCAAACGCCTGCTGGGAAACTTGTGTAGCTGCATGTCAATTTTTTTTTCTCAGCCTTTAGCAAGAAGCAAATTCTTCAAATGGATGAGTCATTTAGCAGCATAATGTTTAACAAGCCCAAACAAAAAAGCAACACTCAGAAGAGGAAGGATAGAAGAGAACAGGAGGAGTTCATGGATAAACTGACCACCTTTGATCAGGTTTTACTCAACATGGTTCAAGTTAATTGAATGCTAGCATTGTTGACCTGTAGCTGGAGGCTAACATTAGCTGGATTGACTATACTCTCATTAGAAAACAGCAGAGCAGGAATTTGGACTTGCTGAGCACGAGGCCCGGTGGCTGAACTGGGTGAGAACTGGTTGTTCTGTGTGGGATCAGAATGGAAAATGTGGCTGCTGTGTCATTGATGGTGAATGATGAATGCTATAATGGAAGTGACTGTGTGATCGGGTCCATCAATTCATGTACTCAATTCATGTGTAGACCTATAGTGAGTTGTTGTGGTTTTCTTGATGGCTGTGTTTTCCATGCTTACTGACACACTATGTAAATTACCTTTGTGTTGATTTGTAGGTGTTGCTGGCAAAATCACAGTTAAGTTAATTTTGGATTTTTGGTCATCTGACTTTATGAAAACCTGTGACCACATATGAAGTTGAGAAACCTTCGCAGTTCTAATGTTATGGGAAACTTTCATGCATATGGCAAAACATTCATATACTGTATTAGATGTTCATTAAATGGCCCTTTTTGGATTGACTCTAACATGAAATATGATATACAGCCTTTGAAAGGAATTCATGTGTGACAGCAGCTTACCACTGCAAACATGTACATCAATCATTCAAGAAACATTCAACAAAAGGTTAATGAAAAGACTGCTTCTTGGGTTTCAGCAACTGATTTATTGATGTACTTATTCCATAAAAAGGATGATTAATATGTTTGGGTGTGCATGCCATCACCTCCACAGTTTTCTGATCAGCCTCCTGCTTCTGCAAACTTTCAGCTGTAAGAATATTTGGAGTGGTTTATATTTGACTTTGGGGTCCTTTTACCTCACAGTCTAGGTCTTACAGCCAAAACAATATTACCTATGGTCGCACAAATACTGCTCAATCTTTGTTTTGACATTGAATTTATGAATTGACAATGAATCAATGCACTCTAACCCAGTTTGTATTCTGTAGATGGTGCTGAATCCTCATATAGGCAACACTAAAAAAAAGGTGAGGAACTTGAACAATCTTGGAGTTCTTATCATTTCAGGCATCAGATCATTAACAGAATCTACTATTTCTCAATACATCGCATGATGAACTTGTTTCACACCTAAACCTCTTACCTGAAGGACTTTTTGAATACTAAAGAATTGTTATCTTGAAACACAACTGCACAATGGATGTAGCTATGTATCCCAGTATACCTCATCAACATGGGTTAGAGGTTATGAGATTTTTGGATCAAAGACATGCATCACATACTCCTACCCTCTTTTATGACTAATCATATCTTGGGAGGAGATGTGAACACTCTTGAAAGGTTTCAAGTTTGTTTGAATTCCAAATAAAAGCCCATCAAGTTAATTAAAGTCTGGAAATAATATCTTTTTTAGATGTAAAGAATGATAAGAAAGATGTTTTTTAATTACTCAGGTGTTTAATCACCAGACCAACCACAACACATTTTTACATCATTACTGTTATTACCCTGCAGAAGAGAAGTCCAACTCACAGTCAGTTACTACGATACAGATGTGTGGCACAGATAAATCTAATGTGACACAGGTTAGAGACTTGTGTGTATGCTTTGAGACATGTGGTTTCACAGATCCTTGTTAGATAACAAAGTGAACCAATCATAGAGAACTTCTGGTTGGTAAACCTAGAGAGGGGCTGACACCACATAAAACGTGTGTCTCTACATAAAGCCCTATTTCTAAGTCTGTTAAAGATGTGCTTCATAAACAGTGACACACCTTGGTGTCTGACCACAGTACTGGCAAAGCCTTTGAATCACCTTTGGCCACAGGAAGGTGTCGAACATAAGAGCCTACATTTTTCTCACCATGAGTATGTTCACTTTAACAGTTTTAGCTGCTGGGATTAGAAATATGTTGCTGCCCTCCTCAGCAATAATAGACCTCCATGTACCACTGAGTCGTGTCTTACTGAGGATGGCACTGATGCTTCCATCTGCTTTTCTGGCCCCTTCCCATGATTTTAACTGGTTGTCAGGTTTCTTGTCAAACTTAGTACTTTCAATTCATGTGTACTCTTTACATGAACTGTTTCACCTTACCAAATTTTAGTACTTTGGCTGCTCAGTGATAAATGTTTGTCCTGGTGTACATCATCACCTAGAGCTCTGGCTCAGAGAAATTGCTTACCGCCTCTGATGCCATTTTTTGCATGAAAATTTTGTAGGAAATATGCCTCACATTGAAGTTTTAAGGCTGTACCAAGTGTTACTTTAATAGTAAGAAAAGTGGTGAGGGCACACCTCCAAGTCAGGAAGGATGGGATATATCCACAGTCACACATAAGAACAATCACCATCTAAACAACTTTCAATAAATCATTCGGCGTGCAACTTCTGATTTTGATCACTTCTCAGCGGAGACAATATTTTGCAGACCAAAGATTTTGAAGTAACATCTCTGATTTAGTAGACATTAGTTGACACCTGAAGTGTGTGGTCTTTGCTGTAAGTTACCATGGATTTAGCCTGTCTAATGAAATGATGTAATGTGATGGAGGAGAGGAAGGTCATAGTGTTGGATGAGCTGCAGCAGCAACATGTGGCAGAGACTACACTTTGGCTTCAAATACGTGTCCCTTCTGAAAATGAGTCACATAATAATAAAGCTTTTATCAGGCACAAAACATGCAGACAGGGTTTAGAGGTCCAGGTTCAGTTTGACCTAACAATTACAATGGAAAAATGTCTGATAAAAGCACATTTTAACTTGGCTGATATTTGGTAAAAACTGCTCTGAGGAGATTGTTATCCACAACACAATAGATAATACTGCAGTAAACAAAACACACAGCAGCAGACCCATGAGAGGTCAGGAGAAAATGGCAAGTTAACGCTCACAGGTTGGTATTACATATGCAAATCACAACACAGAGAGCCGAATTTGTAAAACAGTGACAGCTTAGTCGAAAGAAGAGTGCACATGTGATCAGGACAGATGGATAATATGTCCCTGATAGCATATTCTGTCCTCAGATCTGTACATAATAAAGAACTCCTAGAATAAAGGTGGAACGTCTGCAGCAGTACGTTTTCCAACATTATGTTAAATCCACACTGCAGGGAATTTAGCTTTTTCTAGACATAGTAGGTGTATCTTAAATGTGAGAATATAATGAATTTGCCTCAGAGAAAATTAAGATTGCTAATACCTTGTGGTTAGTGAAAAGAGCTCTTTGGCCAAATCTTTCCAATTATAACATGACCTCAGAATGCCTGAGAGCATGACTGGGTATCATTCAAGGAGCAGTTTCATATCTATTCAAGGGACTATACAGTATATAATAGTCTCCTCCTCCCCTCCCACACCCTGCCTACTGTTTGACCTGATTTTAAAGTCTAGTTGCTTTTGTTTGCGTGAAATGAGTTGGTTTACAGTGAGCTGGTTTCTGTGTCAGAGGCAACAGTGTACCTTTTTCAGTAGGGGAAGTTAGAGAAGGGATGTAGTGACTCACCTCTCTCTACCTTAATCCCTCCACTGCCCTGGCCTATTTTATTTCCCATTGTTCACCTCAGCCTCTTTCAATATTTGTTCCAGTTCTTCCTCCCTCCTCTTCCTCCATCCTTCCCCTGTATTTCTCCCTCTTGTTGTGCCTCCTCTCCCTCTCTGAACCTCACTTTCTCCTCCCCAATCTCCACTGCTCTCTCTTTATTTGACTTGATTTATCTGGAGTCTTGCTTTCGACCAGTCAGAAACCTTTAGTGTCACTCCCCACAGAGCCTCCGGAGGGACCTAAACAGAAGATGTTGATTGAGGTAAATAGTGAAGTCAGTGTGTGCATCTGTGTGTGACTGTAAACAAGATATAGAAATATCTGTTCAGCACAGTCAGGCGAAAATTTTGTAACTTTCCTGTTCTCAAAGCCCAAGAAGATGTTACAACCCTCTGGACGCGTGAACACTACAAACCTTTTTATATAAACAGACAAATGGATGGTTGTCAAGTTTGAAACAGAGCTATTTCTCTTGCTGGAAAGCTGACATTTTGGGGATACGTGCAGGGTTTTCACCCAAACTCTCAGTGTGTCATGAAGAAAGTTAAAATGGATTTGAATGTCACACTTTCTAAGAATCTTTCAGTCCATGACAGCCATTGTTTAGGTGTATCATACTCGACAGGGAGGGCTTCTTCTTTTATTCTCACACAAGTGTTACTCTGCAAAAGGCTAAAGCCACAGCTGCCGTTCTGTATCTATGACCATCTAAGGTCAAGGAAGACTAAGTGCAATGGCTATAGGCAGGTATCCGAGTAATGCCATTGTGAAATGTGCGTGCACACACTGGGGTAGAAAATAAACCAGGATGACTCAGTGCTTACGAGGTGGTTCGTATGAAGAGATGTTTTTGTGCCTTGAATTCCAGGAAACAAAAGTGGTGCACAGAAAAAGTTCAGTATACTAAAAAGAAAACCTCTGTTGTGGATAGTGCATAATTAGCTATTTGCAATTAGCAATCTGGTTAGCTATTTGGGTTTTAACACGGTGGTAGATCGTTTTGCACAGAGGTGAAGAAGTAAAGATTCCACTGTAATGTTAATGTCTGTTTACGTCTGTTTTTGAATGGTGCAAAATTCAGCAACGCTTCACTGATTTCCTCATCAGTTTGATGTACAGCAGTGTGTCAGTGTGTGACCCGGTAAGAGACTGATAGTTTTGGATGGAAAATGCACTATTTTCTTACATACACCTCAGCTGATAAATAATACTCTTACACACATAACAGTTTATTATGAACGTAGCTTTTCATGTATACACTGCAGGCATCTGAAGTCGTGTACTAATGTAAGACGTCCAGTGAGGTGCATACATACTAACTGTGCTCATATTCCACATGAGAGTGCTAAGCTCTCAGCTTTCTTCATGCTAATGCTACCTGTTTGTTCTTTTGTTGTTTTTACTTCATGTAGCTTCCATTTCTACCCAGAATTCAATGTGTCATGTGGACTGGCCAGAGCCAACAGATGTCAATCAACATGAATGTAGCAAGAAAACTTATAGAGATGCAAGCACATGTGCTAATAGTTAAACAGATATAAAAAGAAAGAAAAAAGAAAAGTCTCAGCTTTTGAAGATGTTTTCTGATGCCAGAGTAAAATTTCTCAGCAGTAAATCAGTCGTCATTTTTCTCTTTCATGCAGAGCAGCATTCTTCATCCATAATGCCTCTGACCTTGGCTTTTATATCAGCCCTGGAAAGCATCTCATAAAGTGCTTGTCCCTAAGCCCATTTGGCACATTTGTTGACATCATATTCTTTGATAAGAGATGGTGTATGTGTATGAAAATTACTTCTTCTTGCTATTTTTAACTTTGACTCCATTGAGTTGTGGCAGCTCATTGCTTTTCAATATAAATGTATACAGCTGGTAAATCAGAGACTTAAAGGAATGGTACAATCCCACAATATGCAGCTTGACTGTCTGTATTTCTGTAAGATCGGTAGATATAATATTTACATGTATGTATGCATATACTGTGTCAGAGGAATGAGTCATATTCCTGAGCCCCTGCCAGCCTGAAGGAGCTAACATGACATTGTGGTGAAGCTGATTGCTGTGTAATGATGTAATGGTGTCATGAAGTTGCCACAGGCCATAGATCAGTGCTGTACAGAAGGTGTTAGTTCAGCAGGCCACTAAATCACTCTGGGAGGGACATCGACATTATTTCCTCAGTGGCTTGGCACAAGCTCTTCAAATGGTGACTCAGACCTACGGAGGCATCGGCTGATGATGTCTCATTATGAGAACAAATGAACATACAGCTGCATTCACACACATGAAGCCAACACAGACTTACTCACTCACACATGGTGTGAATCCACTGATTGCTGTCTCATTCACACGCAGGCACTCAGTATATTTTACACTCACAATAACATATCCGCAGACGTGCTTCTAAATAAGAGTTAGGGAATCAGCAAAATGATTACATTTTTTTTTTAAAGCCAAACTTAATTAATTTATTTGTGGCTTGGTCAGCTACATGACCGCTGACAGTCATCTTGCTCTCTCAGTTCATTGCAATCTAATTTTACCCTGTCTAAATAAACCTTCTCTTCCAGTAACTAGCAAACCACACTCTAAAAATGCATTTCACATTATTGGAATGTAAACACAGAAAGAAAAAAAACAAAAACAAAGGAATACAGTACAAATGAAATGTTCCTGCCATAAGCCAAAATCTCTGCCATAAAAAAGGATCTTCTTTCTCATCACTGCCTGCATGTAAAAAAATACCCATAACTGTAAACAGTCCAGCTGGTAATCAATTCAGAGGCCCTGGAGCTTTAGTGTGTATCAGCGTAGAGCAGAGCTGTGTGGCTTTAACAGGCCCTGTGATGCTTATGAAGGCCTGAAAGTCTATCACCTTGATGTAATCAGCCCAAGATCCCTGAGATTCCCTCCCTCCCCAAGGATAGACTCTATTTTTAGCCATTCTGTCATCATGGAAGGCATTGTCGGCCTCTCAACCTCTGACATATCTTAACAACTATTGGATGGATTCCCAGGAAATCTGGTAAAAATGAAATTTGGTACAGATATCCATGGTCCTCAGAGGATGAATTATAATGACTTTGGTGATTCCCCGACCTTTGTAACAGCATTAACAGCAATTTACAATTTTCATTTATCCAGCCAAACATCTCAACATCTATTAGGATAGGCATGTGTTTTTTTACGCATTTGTTTTTTATCTTTGCTTCCCTCATAATGTATCCTAAAGACTTTAGTGATTTTCCTCAAGCAAAACCATCACATACACAAAGGTAATATAGTGCACATATATTAAACTTCCATATATGAAGTATATATATATATATATATATATGTGTGTGTGTGTGTGTATATATACACACACACACACACACACACACACATATATATATATATATATATATATATATATATATACACACACACAATAAAAACACAAAATTGAATATATATGAAACCTATTAGAAACTGGAACAATTTATGAATCAATATATGAAATTGGAACAATTTCATATATTGACATATATGTCTAGCTCATACAAATATGTATTTGTACATATATGCTTATATTGTATGTTTGAGTTATATTAATATATATCCATCCCAAAGCCTGTCAGTATATGTTGATATTATATGCACTTTAGACATGTTTAAAATTAATTAGAAATTAATAAGAAAAACATGTATAATCTTAGAATTTTTATGTGTATGTTATTTTAATTAACTGGTATATATAAATTTAAAATATATTAACCTACACAACATGTTTTAACATATAAAAATGTATCTTATAGATATTTTAAATGCATACATATGTACATTTTACTATGTGTATTTATTATCTTCATGTCTCCAGAGGATGTATATATGTGATTATAATATATCCCCTTATAGTTAATATGTATGGCAACATCAGTCTTGATACAGGTCATATATTACATTTATGTGGTTTACACTGATGACTTTAAGTGAAATTTGGTACACACTTTTCATAGAACCACTATAATGGTCAAAGGTCTTTTTGTTCAGTACCTTGGTTTATGACCAAATACCTGCAAAACTTCCCATCAACCTGTAGCTGAGTGTTTTTAGTGCCAATTAATAAATGTTAACATGCTGACAAGCTAAACCGAGGTTAGGGTGATTATCATTCATATTTAGCTCAGCTGCCTCGTAGCATGGCTGTAGACTTTTGTTTTCAGTTACCTGTAATAGCGGATTCATTCAAAATTATCTAATGATGACACAAACCAAAAATAATCACATAGGCTGGGATGATTGATTTACAGTAAGCGTCCCACTTGGCATCATTGTCCTCCACAAGGTTCATGAGTCTGCATGAGGCTCTCTCACTGGTTCCCACAGAATCCGTCGTGCATATAGAATTTCTCCACCATTACAGATTCAGGAAATTTTCTTTTCCTAAAGCTATAATCACATGTGTAATTTTTGCATGGTTCCATAGATACAAAGAGGCATTTCGTACTGGTCCTCTCTATAGTGCAATCCCTCTGTCTTGACCTTGGTCAGCAGAGATGAATAGCTATCGTGCAGATATAAACTAGTGACTGACTTTTGGAAACTACGTAAGTAAATAATTCTGAACGAAACCTAATCGCAGTGTCAACCCCCAGCAGTTTGTCACTGTCCATTTCTCATAAACTGATAAAGCTGCTCTTCAGAGGGCACCTTGTTATCAGGGACTAGAGCTCTGCTGGATAGATAAGACTTCCAGCTCTTTCTGACAAGCTTCAACACTCCCAGAGCTTCCACCCAAGTCTTTCAAATGTGAAAGAACATTTTCTTCTCTTGCTTGACATGCTGTCGCTCATCATCTCACATCAGTTTGTCCCCCAAACAATAAGAATGATTAAGTCATTGTGCTCCAAACTGTACAGTTTCATTATGTGGGCCACTGTACTCAACAGCGCAGATGTGGGTGGCATTTTTGAAAAATGAGGTAACTTTTGTGTTCGTAAATGAGACATAGTTATCCAATACCTATAATGATACACTGATTGCCTAAATGGGTCATTTACACCTGGTGCAAACAAACACGCTCTACTTCACATTTAACATCTAATAGAAGCTCTTCACATGTAGCTGTCAGGAAATGCCCACAGTGCCAGAAGCTGTGGGCCAAGAGGCGAGAACAACGGAAAAGTAATGATGATTTGAAGAAGGATTAAATGTTTCCCACCACGGTTCTTTCTCTCTGTTTTCCCCTCTTATGCACTCTTCTTCTCCTCCATGTGATCATCCATTCACCTTCTCCCTCCATCAATCCCTGCTTTCTCTCCCACTTCAACATCCCAGCTTTCTCTCTCTCTTTTCCTGCAGTGTTTTTTTTTTTTTATCACCACACCCACACACACCTTGCCCCTGGACAACATAGTTAGAGCAGCTAATCGCAGTCAATTTGAAAAGTTGTAACTCACGCCACATCAAAATCCAGGGGCTGAGGGAAATGCGAAACAGCTGGTGCAACACTTACATCTAGTGGTGGAGAATTAAATTGCAACTACAAAAGTTCATGTAACCAACCTCATGTACACATTGTTGAAACATGAGCAAGAAATGACCAGGCCTCCTAGTCGTGCCTCCACTGTCTGAGCTGCTATAAGCACCCATCCAGAATGAGATGATGGCATTCACAGGAATAAAGCAGCTATTTAGAAACACTTCATCAAGTCCAATGGGCCATGGGAAGACAGCAGGGACTTTTCCTTGACTCTGTACGTAACTATGTCTGCATGTCCTGACTCCTGGCTGTCCTATGGTGGGATGTTCCAAAACAAGTTCATAACATGGCTGTTCCCTCTGTGTATCTGTGCTGACTCGTAAAGTCCTTCAAGGTCCATTTTTCTCCAAGTCATCACTTTTAACCACTGTCTCCAAGCACCATCTCATCCGCATAACAACTGCCTCTCCACTCTGTCTCTGGTGTGTTTAATCCAACATTACACTGTCCGGCTTTCTGGATTTCTCTTCTTTTTACTAAGCATTTTTTTTGTGAGTCACCTCTCCAGAAGAATAAAGATGTCAGCTTCATTTCTCATATACAAAATACCGCCAGAAGTTACTCTGATCCTCTCACAGCAATGTCATTTGTCTCTTCTCCTTCTCTTTTGTCACCCATAATTTAATGAAAGTTCCTTCAGTCCCTTCAGCATCAGCCATTACACATCTCTCATTCTTGTTTTGTCAGTCTTGCCTTTCTCTTTTTCCTCGCCTTCCACAACTCTACTCAAATAATATGTCCATTTAGCGCAGATTTAAAGCCCATCCTCATCCACACAGCAGTGGTCATACATGAGCATCATTCACTGTGCTAACTAGAGGATGAAAGCAGACCAATAAGATCAACACTGGCTCCTCTCAGTTTCTCTCCTATCTCCTACAGCAGCCACAAGTCTCAATCACAATGTCCTCTTTGGGCAGGGGGATTTTTACTCTCCTGACTACGTGCAAGAACAAGGTTGTGCCGACAGCTGTTTGAAGCTGCTCCAAGGCAAGGACTACTGCTGCTGTGTTTAGGAAAAAACATTTAAAGGACATTAGGCGGCTTGGATCCGACTTCAAATGGAAACTCAATCAGGGTGTGAAACGACTCTGACTGTGCAGCAGCTCGCACTATTCGCTGTTACTTGGAGTCTGGTTCTGTTTGAGAGTGACAGGCAGTAAAAGGCAGTCAAGTTGTGAGGATCGCCCTTGTAAACATGATTTGTAGTCAAGACAAGTGGTGGGACATGTTTATTGTTGACTGGATTTTCTGTGCCAGGTTTAGTATTGTAAACGTGACGTGAAATAATCTGGGTTTAGGGATAAATTGAGCTGGACTAGAATGAACTAAACTAAAACAGATAGTCTGGGGTTAACGAGCAGGTATTTATTGATTGGGTGAAACAGTTAAGATGACCACGTTTTTGGACTGAGCTGACTTGATCTTAGATAATCTGGCCGGGCTGTGCTGAGCTGGGAGGAACAGGCCCAACTGAAAACCGCTGAGTTGAGCTGAACTGGTACTGTATGAGCTAAGGACTCTCTGGTTTGGGATGGCGTGGGTAATCCTGGCTGGACCGCATACAGCTGGGCTGATGAGATTCACAAAGTGGAGCTCTTTTCACTTCTTTTTCAGGGATGACAGCATAGGCCTGATGATGTCATTGTCATGGTAACAACAGTCACTGTTTGAGGCTACAGATTCAGACCTTGCACTGGTAACAGCAGGAAGCTACAGCAATCCATCAAAACTCTAAAATCTTTGTTATAATACCTTGGGGGTTGATAAAATCCTGCACCTCCTATGCATTTGTCCCCCCATTAAAAGAGCTAAGGCTACTCCACAGGTCTCTGATGTGTGTGTGTGTGTGTGTGTGTGTGTGTGTGTGTGTGTGTGTGTGTGTGTGTGTATAAACAGTATGCACAGACTTGTGCCTGTGTGAAATCACGCATGCATCATCGTGCGTGTCATGACTGTATGTGTAAGAGAGATGGAAGTAGGAGATCTGCCTCATTACCTTCGCCACCAGCCAGATTCCCCAGCACCTGGCCCTGAGCCTAGTGCTGGGGGCCTGGTGGCCTGGGTCCTGACTAGACAGCTGTCTGAACAGATGCCTGACACATTCATGAGGCCTGGTGGCAGGAGATAGACCATATTGCTTCTGTCTTATCTTCCGTCAAAGTTGAGCAAAGACATGCTACAGTACACCTTTATATGTGATGGTTGTACAGAAATGTTGAACCAGTCTCTGAATGTTTTTAATAACGTGATTTGTTACAGAAACATTTCACTCTTTTAAATGGATTCTTAAAAAAGCAACTCAATCTTCTGAACTTTTTCTTTAGAGGCTTTCATTCATTTATTGTATAGCAATGTACCCTCCTTTAAAAATTGCCTTAAATTGGGACACAAATTCAATATTGTGCATTTTGACCTCAACTTTATTTGGACGACAGTTCATAGCATCTGCTGCACTGTAGCTAAACTGAAGGAAGACTGTTCTTGAAAAAGAAACATAGGTACTGAAATTACATCCCAGGCAGATCTGCGCAGCCTAAACTGGATGTGTGGTCACTAAAGATTTGTTCAGACACACAATCTGCTGCCAATGGCCAAGGGGGAAAAGTAATCAATTAGGCTCACATGGTATTTCAGTAATTATGTACTCCAATTTACTCCTGGAGGGTGGAGAGGGAGAAGGGAAAGAGAGGGGAAAGAGGGAGGTGGGGTGGGGTGGGGGGCATTTCATGCTACTCCAAACCACTTCCATCCATGTATCTCTCAGATCGTATCACATTATAGCGCCAGCACACCAATTCAAACTGGCACAGAGGAAACCAGGTCCATATTACCCCCTAATTGGTCATTTCCAGGGGAAGCCTTGGTTTGCAAAACCTACTTCCAGGACAGGGCTTTCTTAAACAAGCGGGGGCTTAGGACAGAGGCTACATCTGGGAGGCAGGCAAGCCGACAGGCAGGCTTTGATTGGGTTTGTCCCAGTAGTAAGTGGGCTGATTGCAGGATAGGCAACACATTACATCAGCTTTTAGTTTCCTATTTACCGTATTTCAGAAGAGAAAGGTATATACTACAAGAGCTTCAAAGTGAATGGGGAGGCAGACAGGCTGAATACGTTTCAATCACTGTGTCCTTGACTGTGAAACTACACAATTCACTGATGCTACTGATTATAGAGCCAGGGCCCCATAATGTAAAGTCTGAACTGAAGAGCACTATATGGTGGAGTATTTTGTAATGGGAAAAAATCTGTATAACTCTTGGCTCACTACAGTTTATTTATCTGTATAACTATCTGCTGATTGCAGGCATAGACGGCAGGTATACAAAAATCTGTGCCTTCCTTCACATGTATATGCAACGGAGGAGCCTGAAAATAATCCACACAGTGCATCATTAGTGTGGACGCTTCACCTTAATTTGATGCATAAACCTCTTTATTTTACACCTCTGGAGGGTCTGATTAAAAACATAGCTTTCACACCTTTTGCTCTGCTTCACCCAAGGACATGTCATGCACAGGGGCTTTAATATGTAGAAATGTTTTACACAGATATAGCCACTGCAGCACATGTGCAAAAAGTATGCACACGTACACACACATCTCTGCTGGGCAGCTTGCCATGCCAGATTTCAATCATATGACTGGCTATTGGATTTCTAGCTGCAGGTTACTGGTGATGAGCAGATCCATATCTAATAGATGCTAATGTGTAATTCCTGTGTGACTCCACACTGCGTGCGTGTGTGTGTGTGTGTGTGTGCATGCATGTGTGTGTGCCACTGTCAGTGCAGAGGCGTGCATGTTTTTGAATGCTCATGTGTATGTGCCTGTGTGTTTAGGTGCTGGGTTTGGTGTGTCCAGGAAATATGAGGTTACAGTGATGATTGTCAAACAGTCAGTGAATCAGTGAACAGAAGGTGACCATGGATCTCATTTCAGTCATATTTTATTGGCACAGGGACATGTTGAGCACTGGAGGGCAGTGTACTGTAGGGCTGAACCCACACAGCCCATCACACTCCACATGGGTGAGCAGGTCTAACAATAGACTGACTGTTACAGTGTCAGAGCCAGAGCTCTCCTCACCTCCACCAGCGGAAATCACTGACGGAATTTCTACAACTGGCAGAATGGAGAGTGAGGCGGCCTCAGTGTGCCGTAACAGCAAAATCCATCCACTTCACATAGTTACAGCGCTGTATGAAGAATTGAAAGGTTAACCAAACATGTGTGAGCCATGACAGCCTGTTTGGAGAAGTCACACATTATACAGAACCTAATGAATATCTCAAATTAATTATGTAATATAAGTACAGTGTGAGCACACAAGGTCATCTGAGGCAGCTCTTCGTAGTTTATTAAAAACCTGAAGACAAGAATATGAATAACTTTCCAGAAGTTGTCAAGGGTGTGTGTGGATGTGTGCGTATGTGTGTTCTTCTGGGTGCCGCTCTACTGTAATAACATCGGCAGGTGGCCCAGCTAGCCCTTTACCCACCCCATCCCCTCTGCCTTCCTCCCACTGCTCCACCGCAATGGAAAGCAGGTGTCCGACCCTGGTCTGGGGACAGAATTGAATTAATGTGCAAAAACAAATTACTCCATCAGCAGCGTCTAGAGGGGCCACAGTGACAGGCCTGCAGTCTTGTGCAGCCCAAAGCTGAGCACACTGTCACCTGACACTGGGCTGACCAGGCTAATATCCACACCTATTACACAAGGATTCATGGGAAAACAACAGCTGGGGCCAAAGGTGAGGATGAGAAAGGGGGGGAAAGAGGAGAGTGGAGGTTAGAGAGGACAAAGCTATATTCTCAGAATTACCTAGAGATCTCATTCAGCCCATAACTGCCTGTTTGTCTGTGGTGATCATCCAGAAAGGAGTGTGTTAGTCCCCTCGATCTGCAAGGCTTTGAGGAAATGTTTTGTCTAATTGGAAGCGACGGTAGTCAATACACAGGCGGGATCCCGCCCTTGAATGACATGCCCAACTCTAATACTGTCTCCAATTTCAGGATTACCCTGATAATAACTGAGGCAGCCATTTCCAATATACACACGCACACACATGGACAGACTCACAATACACACAGACAGCTCTGGCATTGACACTGTAGCAGGGCACAGAGAGTAAATGTCTGAAACCATTAACTGCATTGCCTCCAATGAGGCTCTGTTGGCAGGGTGCTCATGAGAACCATCTAGAGGAGCTGTAAAAATGACAAAGTCAATATCGAAGATGACCGCAATTACAGGCTTTCAGGGGACCATGGAGTCACTGGTCTTCCTGAGACGTGTGTCTGCATGTGTGCTACGAACTTCTCTTTATCAGGCCTTTTATTAAGGGTCTACCCACACTTTGTGCTTGAATTAAAAACTTACTTTTAATCAGAACATGTCCAAATGAAATGTCCGGTGTCACGTCTCGGCACTATGTCTCATTATCCTGCATCTACACAGTTGAAGTCTGTGCTCCCCATTCATCATTCAAATAAATAGGCTGCTATCACCATCAGGATCTAGAATGCAGGATGACTATATTTACTCATGTTTCCCACTGGTTTCCAGGCAACCAAGGGCTTTCCCCCATGATGAACGCCAAGCTTCCAGATGCCCCCACTCTCCCCTGTTACCCATCCTTCTGCTGCTTTTCACCCCCACCACCTCTGCAGCTACCACTAACTCCTGGTAATCATATCATCTCCTATCATTATACCCTTTTCCTCCGAAATAAAGCAGCGGACCAGAACTGACATCCATGAGACTCCCTTGCCCTTAACTCGCCCTCCCCAAACTCTTTTCTATCATTTGGTGATTTGTAACAACCCCACAGTCCCAACTCAACTCAACTTTCTGTCCCTTCAAATTCCAGCCAGGGAGGCAGACGGGTTCGGACAGAGGCCACTGTATCCCATAATACTCAAGCTAACAGCCAAACTTTGATATTAGAGATTAAGCTCCTGTCAGGCTGGCACAACATGGCAAGGCGGCCCCATAATTTCAGCCCCCTAATTTGTGAAAAAATGTGTGGAATGACATCAGCAGCTATCAAAACAAGACAGAGCGGGGAGGGGAAAATGGAGGGTGTCCTGGGGATTCTCTCTGGCTGACAGTGACTGATTGAGTCAGGGTGTGGTGGTGATGAGCTTTAATGTAGGGGTCTATCTGCGCTGCAGACTGGCCAGCTCAGACAGACATGGGGGTTAAAGGATGGGGTGGATGGGGATCAGATGGGGGGGGCAGGCCTCTCTCTTTCCTGCTCCCCACTAAATCCCAGCTAATGTTCGAAAACCAGTGGCCCAGCATGTAGGGGATGTCGGGGGTCGAATTTAGGAGGGGGGGTCAGGGGCAGTTATCAGCTCTGATAGCATTATCTGGGAGCAAACAGGGAACGCACAGGGTTGTGATGTATAAGGGTTGGAAAGGTTGGACTGTGGGGAGGAGTGGTCCAGCCACTGTGTTACGTACAAGCCTGTCTGCATTTTCAGACTCTTACACTGTCTAAAGATACCAGCATTCGCAAATACACAACAGGCAGTCAAATCATTCACACTGTGTTTGGTGTGTTTGATCCATCTGGGTCAGTGGAGAGGACATCAACAAGATGGTTTGAAGGTGCCCTTCCTTTTAAAAACATTGCAGCTTTATTATTAATACTTAAATCTATTAATACAGGATCACGGTGACATGCTGAAGTTGTAATCACTGATACAGAGAATACAGAAAAACAAATCAAAACAGCTTTTATTTAAATGAACTCTTCTCAGATTTGTCAATGAAGTGGTTACAATGGTATTAGCTGTTGGAAGTGTTTACAAGAGCAAGGATTTGATAGATCACCAAGCTACCAGCTTTTCATTTCTCTATCTGTGTTGCTCTACTATCCCTCCTCACTAAATTTATGACCCCCCCTTTTAGAGGTCATCAACAGGGTTACACGTTTGGCATTCCCAACAGTGATGAAGTAGAAGGAATGAGAGGGGGGTAGTAAAAGGAAATAAAAGAAGTGAATAGGGGGTTAAGGGAGTGAGGAAGAACGAGGGAGCAGGAGGGAGAAGGAGAGATAAGAAGTGGGAGAGAAGTGCTGATGGCTGTAGGTCACATGCCTGAAAGCAGGAGTCAATAAAATGGAGGCCCACCTTAAAATGTGATAAGAAATTGCACTAAGTGTGTGCTATATATCACAACACCAGCTATGCGTTAACTGCCATGCTTTGACCATTGATGGAAGTTTTCCACACACGTGGCAGGTGTTTTTCAGTCAGAGAGAGTGCGGATCTCATTTCATCCCCAAAAATGTGCTTAATTTTCTGGTCCTGCATCAAAGGATCTTGTATCATTCTGACAAACGTAGAGTAAACTCAGGCAGACTCACTTCTGTTGAGAGAGAATTGTAATGAAGTGAAGCACAGACTGTAATACAAATAACAGGATGATCAGTACTGTCCCACTGTCACCCTTCAGTGCACAAAGTTCTGCCATTTATCTGAGAATGTCACCCAAACCCACACATGACTACAGAGGGAACAGGGGCACAACGGTTTGGCTTTCATTTCAAAACCATCTCAAAGCCCTCTAATCACTGACTTACATCAAAACATTCAGGAGTCTGGCTTAATTAGCCAAAATCAACTGGGGCTAAACTGCATTTCTGTGCTGGACATGGTGGAATTCACATTCCACATCAGGGCAAAGAATTTCAAATATCAACAAAACACCACACAAACTGTCAGTCCAAATCAGCTTCTCTTCACACTCTTTGTTTAGGTTTGCTCAATTATTTCATATCAATCAAAAACAACACAATATAATTTATTCAGCTTAATCATCCTCATCAGCAAATACTCAGAGGTTCTGTTGGCAAGGCAGTTCCTATAGTGTAAACAGAGACGTTATAGGGGCTTTGGTTTAAACAAAGCCATTACAGCAGGGAAACTGCACTGTACTTATCACCACCGTGACTTACACAAACCCCATGGTTGTTGCCTTTAGCACACCAAATTTGCATGTGATTTCATTAAAAAGAAAAAAAAAACATTTTTCCTTTGACAACACTGATTTGTATTGGGCAGGCTAAGCTGTGCAGCATGTCAGCCCTCAAGTTGAAACCTCAGAGTTAATTCAGATTGAGAGAGAGTTGAGAGAGAGAGGACCCCAGGGGGGGTAATAGATACCTCAGTGTGGTATCAGTTGTTTTTTTGTGGCCAAATACATCACAAGTTGACAGATGTTCCTGGCTCAGTTAGCTATTGTTGGGTAGAACGTGTCAAGTTGTTGCAGAGGAGCAACAAGGACTCAGAGGTTTGTCAGCCAAACACTTCATCAATAAATGTGATTGATGATGCAATCAGCGGGCGCTAAAGTGAATGAATTTATTAGTCATCTCACTCAACCTTTTAGCCCTCAGCTGAACCACACACAGCCAGCCCCCATACACATCCTCCCACACATGCACACACCAGAAGACAAATTACAACTCTCTCTTACTGTCCTCCATAACCACACACCCCCATACTGATTCACACTTAATGCACACACATCCACAAGCACACACAAACATGGGCAGGCACTCACACACTTAAACCTGCAAAGGTTAAGCAGGAATCTATTCTTCACCAGAACCTTTATTCAACAAGTCCCCAAATTTGTCAGCCTGGAGCTGCTGCCTCAAGAGGATACACCGAGGGGCTGTGAGAATCCTGAAAACAGGCTGCCAAGAAGAAAAACAGAGAAGACAGGAGGGTATGACAGACATGCACATGGGTAAACGACAGGCAGAAAGGAGAAGATAGAAAAAAAAGTGCAGAATAATATGAACCCCTGGTGCCTGAGGTCCCAAGCAAATAAACACTTGAGCGTTCGATCTCTTGGTCTCTATCATACTGTAAATCTGGTGAACAAATTTAAAGGGGTGGGATGTGTGCATGTTTAAGTGTTTGTGTGCGTGTGGGGCAAGTCTAGTATTTCTACCGTGACTGAGATCCAGGAAACTGCTCCATCTGCTACCAATGTAGCCACTTCCATTAAATTTCCTCCCACAAAAGGGCATCACAGAGAGCCCATCACTTCTGAGTCTTTATCTTTGGCCTGCTTAAAGCCTCCCCCCACCGCCACCCTTCCTCCACCTCGCTGCACTAGCCAACATGTACCTCTATCCATCAGATAAAAACCTATTTATTCTGCACACAAAGACCAAGGCTACAGCGCTCACAGCAGAGCAGTGCGTATCTGAGATCACACTCGTGGGCAAGCAGTCAAAGAGGAGTGCACTCATATACACACGCTCAGAGTTCAGCAAGTTGCCCTGCTCAAAAGACAAGAAAAACGCTGCAGCTAGACCTCAGAGAAACAAAGAAGATAAGCTTCTCTGCTACTTGTTATGTTGAAAACTTGGATTCATCAGATTTAATACTCTTGTCAGTGGATATTGAACACCTCGAGGATGATATTACACACTCTACAAGGGCTAGAGAAGCATCTGTAGACTGGAACTGTGTTTGAAAAGTCTGCTGGAGGGTCATAACCTGCCCATGACCCATTTCTCAAGTTCTGGGTGAACAGCAGTTGACTCATTTCAAAAATAGATTTTCATTGCGAGGACCTGAGACCAATCTCAGCCCACTCTGTTGCTAACATTTTTGGTTCCGCTGGATGGAAGGGAAAGACTGGGTGAACATTGACAAATAAACACCACTCAGCAGACCCAGACTGAAGAGGCTAAGACAGGCCCTCCTCCCTGCCCTTCTAACATTTATTCACCTCCCCAGTGGAAAGAAAAACAGGCTGAGGGTGAGGTCCAGCTGGTGTAGGTGGCTCAGGAGGGTTAGGCAGCATGGTGACTGTAGAGCCCCAGCATCACCCCCTCATGTCTGGACACTGTTAGAACAGAGAGGGAATTGAGAGGAAGTGTGAGGACACAGAGAGACAGACAGCAAACAAGTCAAAGAGAGCATTTATAACAACACATGTAGGACAAGACAAACCAAACACCACATCAAACAAGCACTGAACATTTAGGAGAAAATACAATTGCTGCATCAGACTCACTTTTTTATTTGCTACATTAAATGTATGTTACATGTTGAACTTGAACCCCATGACTGCTTCATTTGGCCCAGTAGTAGCCTCTAACTCTGGCTCAGACACCTCTGAAGAATGTCACCCATGTGGGTGAGGGCGGCAGGGCTCGGCCTGGATGGATGGATGGCTGAGCAGCGGAGACTGAAATAGCAGAGGCATTTAAACAAGTTAACTAATCAGCGCTCATTATAGACGATGTCTAGCCAGAACACAAACAGAGGCTCAATGAAGGCTCAGGGTGAACTGACACTCTGCGACAACTGAGCAACTGAGGTTGTTAGCGGAGCGGGCTCAAGCTTCACCCAGTGAGAAGTTAAATTGTGCCTATTAATAATACTGTATGATGCTGAATGATTTAAGAACTTGCTCCATGCTATTACAAGTGAAGCAGGTTCCTTATAATGTCATGGCAACATGAAAATATTCATATTAATTCCACCCTAAATCCACCCTAAAAAAGGAATGGCTATATTTTCCATATGTGCGTATTAATAATGAGGTTTTTGGTTATTTTTCAGATATTGATTTAGGGTTAAGGTTTAGGGGAAAAGATATCACTTCAATATGTGCTGGTTTTCAGTCATGACCAAAATATGTTTACACTTGAGTGAGTAAATTTCATTTTGCATTTAATGGAACTACATTTAATTCATAGGGATGATAAAGTCTGTTGGTCTGTCAGTCGATCCATCACTTTGAAAACTATTTGATGGATTGCCATGGAGCTTTAGATTCATGGTCCACAGAGGATGATATTCACTGACTAACTTTTAATCTTGCGTCACCATGATTTTTTTTTGGGTGGGTGGGGGAATGAATTTCCATGATATTTGGTCTGTGGTCAAATATCTAATCTACCTAATGACATTCACATCAGCCTCAGTTGTAGGCTACTTCATGTGTCGTGCTAATACGAAATTTAGCATTTCAACACCAAATGCTAACAAAATGAACATGATCATTATTACCTGCTAAATATAAGCATGTTTGCTTTGCCATTGTAAGCATGTTAGCATGCTGACATTAACATTTAGCTTAAAGCTACCCACTGTGTCGAAATAAACCCCTCCAGACCTGCTGGCATGGCTGTTAAGATAATGTTGGGATGAAAGAGAGATATGAAAGAGACTTATTGCCGGGAAAACAAGGGACAAGTCACACAATAAGATGCCTGGAGATAAGATCTAGTGTCTTGAGTCAAACATGAGGTGAAACAAAGCTATTTACAACCCTTTTTTTCGAGAAAAGTTGGGACACTATGTAAAATGTAAATAAAAACAGAATGTAATGATGAGCAAATCATGTAAACCCATATTTTATTGAAAACAGAACAAAGACAACATATCAAATGTTGAAATTCTGAAATTTTATTGTTTTATGAAATGATCAGCCAACAACATGTTTCAATAAAGTTGGGACAGGGTCATGTTTACCCCTGTGCTCCTCTTCTTTTAACAACACTCTGTAAATGTTTGGGAGCTGAGGAGATCAGCTGCTGGAGTTTTGAAAGTGAAATGTCCCATTCTTGGATTTCATCTGCTCAACAGTTCGGGGTCTCCTTTGTCGTATTTTTTGTTTCATAATGCACCAAATGTTTACAATGGGTGACAGGTCTGGACTGCAGACAGGCCAGTTTAGCATCTGGACTCTTCTGCTACAGAGCCACGCTGTTGGAATATGCTCAGAGTGTAGTTTGTCTAAATCTATGCAAGGCCTTCTCTGAAAAGGATGTTGTCTGGATGGCGGCAAATGTTGCTCCAAGACCTGTGTATACCGTTCAGCATTAATGGAGCCTTCCCAGATGTGCAAGCTGCCCAAGCCATTAGCACTAATGCCCCCCCACACCATCATGGAGGCTGGATTTTGAACTGTGCGCTGATAACGAGCTTTTTGATTGGTCAGACCACAGGACAGTTTTTCATTTCACCTCAGACCATTTCAAATGAACCCAGAGAAGTCAGCAACGTTTCTGGATCACGTTTAGATCTGGTTTCTTCTTTGCATGGTAGAGTTTCAACCTGCATTTGTGGAGCAGCAACGAACTGTGTTCACAGACAATGGTCCTCAGAAGTCTTCCTGAGCCCATGCAGTGATTTCCACTGTACAATCCTGTCTGTTTTTAATGCAGTGCTGCCTGAGGACCTGAAGATCACGACCATACACTGGTTTTCAACCTTGTCCCTTGCATACAGAGATTTCTCTGGATTCTCTGAATCTTTTAATGATATCATGAACTGTAGATGCTGAAATTCCCAAAGTCTTTGCAATTTTACGCTGAGGAACATTATCCTTCAGTTGCTGCACTATTTGTCCACAAAGTCTTTCAGAGTGGTGAACCTCTCCCCATCTTCACTGCCTCTCTGGAGCCTCTTTTTATACCCAGTCATCTACTGACCTGTTGCCAATTAACCTCATTAGTTGTGAGATATTCAACCAGGTGTTTTTTTTTAGCATTACACAACTTTCCAGTCTTTTGTTGCCCCTGTCCAAACTTTTTTGAAACGTGTTGCTGGCATCAAATTCAAATTGAACAGATATTTTCCATAAAACAATAAGGTTTCAGCAATTCAACATTTGATATGTTGTCTATGTTCTGTTTTCAATAAAATATGGGTTTACATGATTTGCTCATCACCACATTCTGTTTTTATTTACATTTTACACAGTTTCCCAATTTCTTTTGGGAAATGGGGTTGTAGTAGCAAATCCCTCTCTGCTTTTAAAAATAAACATATCAGAAACAAATTATTTTGTACACATTGTGTTGATTATCAAATAAAGCTGTCTCCTGATACAGTTAATACGACTGGGCATTTTTTGAGACACAGTAACAACTCTGCTCCTAATACCCTTTGACCCCCACAGGACTCTTCTCCTTATCTTGAAAGATAATAAAGATAATAAGAGATTTCCAAACAAGCTTGGTAGCCAGCTATCAGGACCCTGGAATTGATTAAAAAAAATCATAAGTAATGCCGTCATTATGTAGCAGTCTGCGGCTTCCAGAAGATGGAGAATGGCACCAATAAACTTTACCTTTGTACTGGGCAGTCACTGTGAGTGTCGCTGATGGCACAGGCAGAAATGAGAGTGGGAGTAGAAGAACATATGACAGCAGTACATATTTACATAGATCCACAAAGTAAACAAAGTGGCGTTAAGACTCATTTTGAAAGCATAGTTTATATTAAAGATTGACTTCGGGATAACAAATGAAGGATGGATGCAAATGTCCACAGCAAAAAGGAAAAACCCTCCTTTGGTACAACAGTCATTAGCACGCAAAGGATTAGGGAGCGACTGTTTATTGACACAACAACCTGTCCTTATCGCATCACAATCAATATTATATAGCTTCAGCTACATCGCAGAGTAGTTAAACAGGTGCATTTTATATTCTGAACCCTCTTTGTCTACCACTCACTTTGCCTGCAGGCCTCATTGCTCTAATTGACCTGTTAGCTCATCTGCCATCAGCATTGGACCGTGGGCCGCAGGGGACACATACTAGATGGTGACTATGATATGCCGTGGTCAACACATTGATGTGCAGGCTAGATACCAGCCTTATCATTATCTTATCACAGGCATCTGCTCGCATCAAGGATCTGCTACCCTGCTCTTTGAAAGGTCATAATGACTGCCATCACGCCATACGCTTATGAGATCATTGTTCAATCATCTAAGGAAAAATGCACATATCCATCTCTGTCTCACACATATATAGTGGGAAAGCACAAATACATATCACCTATACACACGTACATGTGCGCGTAGACAAGCAGATGTACACATACAAACATACGCTAGCGCATAAACGCTCTGTCTCTCATACGCATGTGTGGTGAGAGTGGAAAAGTATAGGTAGAGTCAACAGACTGCAGACAGTGAAGGCAAACGGCTGGCTCCAGTCTGGAAGAGAAGCTGTTTGGATGCTATAAACTCCACCAACATAAAAGTACACACACACAGACACACACAGTTCTAAAGCAGGAAGGAGACATACATTTATGTCCCTATTGACACAGTACACTAACTGAAAGATCCATGTTTTCTGTGTAAGTACAGTCTTATTTTGTAGATTCATATGACTCTTGGATAGAGTTTAGGATTTTTTTTTTCTTATATGAAATCATGTTACAACCCCTTTTACAAAATCAACACATTTTCTCGTACTTTGAAATTCCTTATTTTCTCTTCTTCTCTCTTCCTACATTTTTAGTAGTCATAGATTTATTAATGAATAAACTCAAAATATATATTTTTTTAAATATATAGTTTTTTGCCAAGAACCACTGCATTATTTTATTTACTAAAAAAATTCAAATGTGTTTCACGGTGCAAGAACTGCCTCACTAAATGGCTCAAAACGTATGAATAAATATAAACAAAATATGAGGAGAAATAATATGTAAAATAAATAGAAATAAATAAATGTTCCTTTAATCCTGGAAACAACAAATAAACTATTAAGTAGGACTAAGAAGCTGCTTGACAGAGAAAGAATTGAGAATTTCATTTAATACCATTATGTACAGAGACAATATAAAGTCTTCTTGAGTATCAATGAAGTGTCACAGGTGCTTCTGGGAATATTACAATCCCTCTTTCATACAGGCTAATCTAATGACACTGATAAAGCAATAGACTGAGGGGAAACAGATAACGACTTTATTTTCAAGATATAGACGAGAGTGCAGGAGACATTTAATCAGGAAGCCAGAGTGAAAAAGAGGTTCACAGTCAGTCCAAGAAATAAATAGACAGTAGCTCTGATAACAAATCAACACTTCATGTTTATTTGTTTTGAGGAGTATTCACCATTAGAGGGCACCACTGGTGTTGTTTCCCCTCTAAACATGTCAACATGAAAGGCTGATATGCACCAGATAATATTGAGAACATGGGACAAAGTCTGTCCAGTGTATTTTCTGTTGTTGGTAAAACAAAATGAACTCTGTCTTGAACCCTTTTGTGTACATCCATGTGCCATCTCACTGGGCAGACAGCCCTGCACAGCTGATAAGACTGACAACACCAACACCCGTGTATTGCCTCACATTGCTTCTTAACCTGCAGATGCATACAGTTATTATCTGAATGAACTCTGGCTGAGGACAGCTAAAGGCGATGTGATAAAATTATAAGATATGATTAGGAGCTACTATGCTGACTGTGCTGTACACAGTGAAGATGCACAGGATTTTTTTTTTAATGCTCAAGTTTTATTGCGTTTGCTCACAGCTGAAAGACATCTTGATAAAATACCTCTGTCATTTTCTTTTCTGTGCATCTGCCGCAGTATGTGCTTCCAAACTGCTCATGCAGCCACAGAAATTCCCGGGGTTGCTTGAGGTTAATAAAACTTTTTTGGGACGACTATTACACATATTGTAACAATTTTGACTGCAAAGCCCAGATGGCGTTCTATTTTATTAAACAAGATTAATTTTCCACTCATGAGCTGACTGGATAGGAGGCCACTCTGAGTCCAGCTATGACAGGTTGTAGTGTGCTCAGCTGGATTAGCCCTGGCACTTCATCATGCTGATTTATGCTCAACACAAGGAGACACTGATACAGATTCATTCTGACAAATGTACGTGTATAAAATTTTTAAAAAGTCAGAATGTGTACAGTTCTAAATACATAATAAGATTTCTTTTTGCATGAAACTTCAGTATAAATAAATGATGTTTACAGTCATGGTAAATAATTTATAACGAACAACAAAAAAATGTGAAGCATCCAAGTTGAATTATGAATTATGTCTTTCTTTGAATGCTCTTTAACATACTGTGGTCAGCTTGTACTTACACTCTACAAATCATCACACATGTGGCAATAAAGAAAAAAGTAAAACGTGTGTGAGGCTTACAATGTGCAAGACCCCTGAACTGGCAAACACACGAGTGCTGACAGCACTTTGTCATGATGTAACACAGAAGACTTTGTGTTATTCACACTGAAAATATCATCAACTCTGAGTCAAAGCCCGCTGCCACTGCCCCCGTCTGTGCTCAAAGCAAAAAAAGCCTTGAGTACGAAACATTTCAACATTTCAAGATAAGAGTCTGTGATGATGCGCTGAGCCAAGAAAGTAAATGGTGTCCTGCTTTTCTGCACCTAACCCTCCTATCAATGGAGGCCTAGGATGAGCTCCAAATAAAACAATCTTCCCTTTGCCTGGAACGCATCTTAGGCTTTATTGTGAGCAAAGGTCTGCAGCAGCTGGCACTGAGAGGTCCGACACTGAAATAATCTTATCTGCCATCAGCTATAAATATTTGACAGAGAAGGGAGAGAGGGAGAGATGAGGAGTGAGGAACAGGCAAGAAGGAATCCAGGCAGGGGTGGTGGGGTAGCAGGGGTGTCTCAGGGACCTTCTGAAAGCCCAGTGACAACTGCGCATTGGGGATTTCTAACAAATTAAAAGTCAGGCCAAACTGAGGATTTGCTCGTCTCTTCGAAGCAGCAACAGATTAAGGTGCACGTTCTTGGCTCTTGGCTGGCCAGTTGAACTCACAGCATGGCACAGACTGTACACCCTATGTTCCTCATAACCATCACAAGCTCATTCTTTTGTATGGAAACACAGGTGGTACCACAAATAAACACCATAAAACTGTCTGGACAGCCTTTATATTTGTACAGCACTCCCATAACACTCCTAATCAAAGGAAACAACCAACAAAACACATTTCAGGTGGCCTGTGCGCGCGTGTGTGTGCGCGCGTGCGTGTTTGTGTGTGCGTGAATGAGCGGGGACGGAAGGGGTCACTCTATTCTTACATCCAGCTACGTCATATTGTTTTTAATTCATTCCACATTACCTACCGACTTGTTTCCCTCTCCAGCTCATGCTCCAAACCCTCACACAAAAGGAGAAGATTATAGGAAGAGTGGAAAAACAAAACTAATTACTCGAGGTATTTCAACCAGCCAATGCTGCTTAAAATGTAATTACATGGGTTTAGAGCTCTGGCTGAGGCTGGGGGTGGCTGCTAATCTCACATTGGCATACACGTTCCCGGTGTAAAATCTGACTGCTTCTGAAAACGACAGCAGGAGAGAAACCTGGTGTGGAGGAGATTAGTATCATGTCACTGTTGACCACTGGAGAGAAAGTGGAAAAGAAGTCAAGGCTCTCTCAGCTCGATCCGGAAAGTTACGCCCCTCAACGGAGAAAGAGTTTTGACATTTTGGGAGATTTGTTAATATACTTTCTGGATGAAAATATTGAGATGGATGGATGAGAACAGACTTTAGAATAATGGTACACTCTCATATCTGTATATATTCAATGTTAAGCTACAGCCAGCAGCTGATTAGCTTAGCTTAGCTGGAAACATCTATCCTGGCTTGGTCCACCCACCAAACCCACCTACCAGCACCTCTAAAATTCACTACTTAACAGGTTATATCCCTCTCGTTTTATCCAGAAAAACAACATTTCACTGTTTTACAGGGAGTTCTGTTCCGTACTTGTATGAGAGCAGTCACTTCATGGAGTCTCTGCACATAATTCCCCATAAAACAGCAAACTGACGATTAAACAAACGAGCTATAACCTGCCAATTAGTGAGCTTTAAAGAAGCTGGTAGGCAGATTTTGCTACTGGAGGACAGAGCCAGGCTAGCTGTTTCCCACTGTTTTCACTCTTTGTGCTAAGCTAAGCTAACCGGCTACTGCCCTTCATGGACAGACAGTAAAGTGACATCAGTCTTTTTCATCAAAGTTGAATGAGCTTATTTCGCAAAAAGATTTCACTTGTGGTTTTAAATACAGTAATATGCTCAGGTTTATTGATGCTGTGCAGTCTGAAGAGGTCCAATATCATGCCATCTGTTTTTTTACAGGTTTTTGTATTATTGCCCATAAAAGCCCTTAAAACAAACAAATGTTCACTTTAAAACCCAATGAAATTCTTTACATCTTTAAAAACTTTTTTCTAAATCACCATAACACAGGTAGCGACATTTTACAAGGACATCTACTCGTTTAATCACCAATTAACTACTGTAAACTGTTATCTTTGGGTGGATGCACCTTTGAACGCTATCACAGGTGAGGAGACACACACAAAGGGTGGTAAAGCCATAAAATTAGGGTAGCTATTTGACAAAAGGCAGATACAAGTCTGTATAAGGCAGAGGTGAAGGCCGCACTCAGAGGGAGCTGATAAGAGCAGCTCATCTTTCCTCAGACCACTGGCAGTTGGAGGAGAGCTCTCTTTAAAGACGAGATAGTGGTAGATGGCAGCTTTCTTGTTTTCCATCCATAATGAGCAGAATGTAGAGAGAGGACAGAGACATTCTTTTCCTCTCGAAACTATTTAAAAGGTTGTACAAGAAGAATGAAAAGAATTAGAGGAAGTGCAGTGGATTATTTTTTTTCTCTCTGATGTCTAATGAAAAATAGGCAAAGAAAAAAATCAAAATCAAGTGGATAGGGGAGTATGGAGTGGACTAAGCCTTGGTGATCAATGCCTTCAAGGAACTTTACCCAACATCTGATTCATTTATGTGTGGGAGATTCAAACATTTCATAAAAACATCTACCTCAGCCAAAGCTTAACCTCCTTTCTAAAGGGAGCCTGCTTATGCAATATGACAGTAAAACTCCAACCATAAACTACTGTTTATGCCCAGCTGTAAAAGAAAGGTGTGTTTCCTTTGCCCACTTAACTGCACGTCCTCTGTAGTCCTTCCATCATTCCACAGTCTTAAACAAGACTGTCTATAAAAAGAATCAAATGCAAATGTTTGGGAATAAAAAACATACAGGAGCTACTGTGCTTATGAATGCAAAGTTAATTGCACTGTTGCACAGAGGTGTGAGTTGGCTTCTTGTGCTATTGTGAATTCCCTTAAACATGGCTTTGTTTTGTGACCTGGATCTGAATCAATTCCCAGTTACTTTCTCTTTAGATTCTTCTTATGTAAAGTTAGAATTTCTTTCTTTCTGTCAGTATAGTTTGCATCAAGTCATCTCCAGCTCTTTCCCATCATCTCCCACTTGGCAACATGTGTTCAGGCTTTGATTAAACAGAAGAAAAGAAGGAGACAGTATGTTACCACTTATTGGAAGTGACAAAGAAGCAACCCACTCTCTTTCAGTCAGCTCCTGTCTCCAGTGTGATGATATATGCTGAGAGAAACTGCTCCAAAAGCAACAAAAATCAGTATTTAAAGTGTCATGGTGCTATTAGAATTGCATTAAAACCTATGTAAATAAGCCAAGTCCCTCGACGGCCTAAGCAGTGCAGAACAGGACTTCCTCCTGGAGAATGTAGATGTTGTTTTGGAGAAGATGAAGCACACAGGCCGGGGACTGGGAGGTGATTTAATACAGCTAGCATTTAGAACAATAAAGCACAGACAAAGCAGCCACTTGGACCATGCTTCAAAGACCAGTGTGCTAAACACTTGCAGAAAGACATTCTTTGGACTCATGATCATTCGAAATAGCGGGAAAGAAGAATTAGGGAGGAAGTTGAGGAGGAGGAAGGCAGAGAAGAAGAAGAAGAGGAAGCCAAACACACAAAACTGTCAACCTGATGTTACTGCAGCAACATTAAAGGGAAGGAGATTTCGCTGTCCGCTTTCATTGAGTTTCAGTTTAATCTGCCGAGTTCATCTCTTCATCCTGTCGTCCTCGTGTCTTCCTGTCACCCGAGCAGACCACAGATATGCGCTCCGCTGTTGCCTTTCGAATTAACGATAATTCAACACAGGTCAGCTAGTGTCCCGTGGCTCCAAATGTCCTGATGTACAGAGCAGAAGTGCTGATTCAGCAGTGGGAAGAGACCCATCTTTAGCCAGAGCTCCACTCTGTCTCTCATCAGGTGGCTCAGTTCAGTTCCTGTACCAAATCTAAAACTCTGGCAGCCTGTTTGTAGACCTGCTGGACCTACTGGCACTGAGATCTAAGAGCCTGTACACAATATAATGTGAAATAATAAACTTCCTTAAAGTATCAGTTCTGTAAGTCAGAGCCAGTTTAGCATGTGGTTTAAGGAGACTTTTGTTTAAGAAATTAATGGCAGATTGTTAGAGACACGTCATTATTAAAAACAGATCAAACAGATCTGCAGTTCTCTTTGGACTGAACTCGATTAAAGTCGCACCTTGGACAACAGAGGGCACCAGCTGTATTTTCTCTGATTGTGTTACACAGAAAAGGGAAACACAATATTCTGGTATACAAAAAGACATAATTGTGGTTTGAATGAGTTTCTCCTCAGTGACAGAAACATAGTTAAGACAAATAAAAAAATAAAAAGAATAAAAAGACAAATTCTTTTGTCACTTCAAATGGACATCATCTCACTATGCAAATAAGAGAAAAGAAAAGCCGAAGTCTTGCTAATTAGGCAGTTCAACCAATCTCTGTGTTTGGGAGATATCGTTTTTCATTAGATTTATTTTTATTTTTTGATGCAGGAACAAAAATGTGCTTTATTTGGATTTAAAAGGGGAACAGAACATGTTCTGACATATCCTCCTGTAACTCAAGCTTCGTTCTAAATGCTACTGCAGCAAGAGCAGGGTGTTTTTCCTTCTAATTATTTTACCAGTCGCACTTGCTTACTCTCCGAATGATTAATCAAAGTTAAGAAAAGCCAACCATCAACTGGGGCATGTTTTGCATTTCCTCCTGCTGGTGGAGGAACTGTCTAGGGCCTGTCTGCTTGGCCTTATTACAAGTTAATTGAAACCTTGTTTAGAAATACCAAGGTCAACATTTCCAGCCATGTTATCCCAATTAGTCTGCAATGAATCCCTTTAAACAGGGGGTATTGAGTGGCCGACCCGATGTGCTACTTGAATTCCCAGCGGGACACCGAGATTCAGAGCCTGGGAATGAAAGAGGGTGACTGGACTCCCCCCCTTACACTGGGGTGAGGGGAGGACGGGAGGGAGGGTGCTGGGTACTGCCACTGCCCCGTGTCTCCATTAAAAATATGAGTAATTTTATTACAGGCTGTAATCAGGATTTCTAATACATCTCAAAGCAACACTGGATACGTCCTTTGATTGTGTTTGTGTTCATTTTGGTGTTAAATTACAAATATAACATTCTCATGTAAATTTAAAACCACTATAGCTACAGTAGGTACAGATTAAAGCCGTCTCATACCCGTCGGTCCAGTGTTTGCGTCTGCCTCAGCTGCTTAAAATGGCAAATTAATATCAGAATGCTCCAATGATCAATAGCAATTGCAATCAATGTTCCCTTGAGAAAGAACATTTTTGTTGCAGACAACATTTTACGTAACTACAGTGCAGGAAAGGCAAACATGTGCAAAGAGGTTGTCATGCGGGATTTCATTCCAACCAAAGGCTTTATCAGCTGATTTCACTGATTAGAGAAGAGGAAAGAAGAGAAACTGATCATTGAAATCAGCTGGTCACAATGAAAAGCAGCACACTCTCAGTCTTCAGTGACACTTGATCACATGTCATTGTTTGTGAGTGTGAAGCAGATTTTAATGTTCTACATGTTCTTGTGAATAGAAATGTTTTGCATGTATTATGAATGTGGTTGTTACATTAGAGCATAAGTACATGTGTTTAAAGCCAGAAAACAGTTACAGAGGTTCATGTTCTGCGTAGTTAATGGTGTGCATTCAAACTGTAACGCAGCTCAGACATAAACAGAAGAAAGTACTAATGCATGTATTAGAATGTGTTAATACACATGACACGATAACAGGCACCATGAAATTACATGAATTTACATCTATCATTACTTTTTGCTCATTTACAGACACATGCATCATTACAATTCATCCTGAGGGGAAATGTGTGAACCTAATTTCAGGACAAGCCATCAAGTAGTTGTGAAGACATTTAGCTGAAAATTACAAATTTCCAAATTTATAGTGGCACTAGAACAATATTTAATGGTTCACAAAATCCTCTCATGTACACATTGATGTTTGTGCCAAACCTTTCTGTGGATGTAGAGATATTTCCCAGAATAAGTACTAAAGTAAAAACTTTGTCCTGTTGGTGGCACTAGATGAAAAGTCAGAGAATCACACTGACAAGACTTTAGGGCGTCATTGTCTGAAATGTCTGATCAAAAACTCCATGGAAATTCCTCCAATAGATAAAGATATTCAAGTCAAGACCAAAGTGCTGCCGTCTTTAAAGACATAAAATGCTTTAATCAAGTCAAGTCATATCATATTTTATTCAAATATCACAAATCACAATTTTGCCTCACGTTGCTTAATAATCTGTAGAGCACACAACACCAAACCTCCCTCAATAAAAACTTTAGAGGTAAAATAAAAATAAAGGAAACCTGTGGAGGAGAAACAGAGGAGGGATCCCTTTTCAGCTTGTGTGTACAGAATAAAACAACATGGTAGATTTATAGTATGGACAATCAGGATGACAATAGATGATAGATTGTAAATATTAATGAAGAATATGATCTTGGAGGAGATCAACACAGATAAGCTGCATGACCTTCTCTCCACTGCCTCTTAGACTACACAAACACACAAGAGGCAAAAACAAGCAGATCACCAGACGTCCTGCAGAAGGAAACAAACTCACAGAGGGAGAGAGGGACACGGAGGAGGCTGGGACTTCTGCAGCTTAAACGTGATGATTCATATGAATTCAACATGATATTATCATAATTCAGCACAACTCAGTTTGAAGAAATATGTTTGCATTCCTGCAGAGTTTACCTAACTCCAATGTCCTAATATGAACAACATCAGGCCGGTAGGCAAGGAATCAGCAACAGATGCCACAATGACATTATTTGTATGCGTAAGATTAAAGTGTTGAAGTAAAAGATGAAGCGCTTATTTCTGAAGGCCTTGTGAAGTCAGTTACATTCTTACACTGATGAATCCCACCAGAGTCTGCTCGCATGCTGTGAAGACACGGAGCACAAACAATCTGATAGCTGATTACAGTTCTCAGAACAAGTTGTTGCATCTGGAAAGGAGCAATGCAGTCATTTCTTAAAAATATCAAGCAGATTCTGTTCGACATTTTCATTTGATTGCACTCCAAGCAAGAGATGTTGTTTGATTTCTGCTTACAGTCATGTACTATATTACTCAATGCTGCTAGAGTATCTTGTAAGGGAACAAAAGCAGCTCTTACAACAGGAAAATGTGGCTGATTACCACATCTGCTTCAAGACACTTTGTTCAGCAAAAACAGGCGTAAAGTGTGCAGCATACGTTTGACTTTTGTTGTATTTGAAATGGCACCAGAACACGTATCAAATAAGAATTTACCAGTGTTCATTATTCAAGCACAATGATAGGTTACTCACCTTAAATATCAACAAATCAAAATATTAAATAAACCATTACTGCTCTTAATGTAGAGATGACTTCATAATTCATACTATAATAAATGGATTACATACAGGGGAGTTGTAAAGAAAAATGAGGGTAAATGGGTATGAGTTCAATGAACTATACCACTTCCATTTTATTGATGTTAACTTTCTAAAAGAAAATATTTTTGCTGTAATTCTCCTTCAGTTGAGCGAAGCCAGAAACTTCCATCACAGACGTGAGACTGCAGCATGAGCAAGGACCCTGTGCGAGGGCTGCTTATGTAAGTACGGCACAGGATGAAGGGTAAGCATTCCAGCAGCAATCAATATCAGTATCTCTGTGACGTGAGTAATTGCATGGAGGTACAATGAAGCAGTTATGGGGAGCTCCCTGCTGTGGTTTCACAGCTTCCAAAAACACAAGTAGACAGTGTCATTACCTTGCCTTTAAGCCAGCCATGTTGAGCGCCACGGCTTCTCCTTTCACTGCATTTCCACTCCAAATACACAGATCACTGCACAAGGTTAAGAAAGCAGGGCCTGTGTATTTTGGCAGGTGGAGTATATTCTGAAAGAGCAACAAATCTGCTATATTTAGTTTTTTGATGGCGGAGGGAGCAGAAGGAACCAAGGCCTGTGTCGGTAAACTCCAGGACCAAAGGAGAGAAGGACAAAGTACAGTATGACAGAGATGACACAGGAGATTCAAAACAAATACTTGCAGCAATGTCCGCAGAGATAGCTGCTCAAATTACCTTCAAAATGAATTATAATGTCGCACAAATGAAAGTCGGGTCTCAGAATGGTGACGACACCAGATCTGTCATTCGTGTTGTCACTGAGGGGTACGCGGCTCATCCTTACCTCCAGCCAGATGGTGACAGAATAGGGGCTGACATCTCTGTTTCCAGCACAGTGCGAGCCGTTCAGCAGATTTACAGCCGAGTGTGGAAGCAGCAGCTGGCTGCGCCGCGCAAGAGGGAAGCTAATCTTGTTTACATTCAATCTGCTATTTCCTTCCCTCTGAAACCTTGAGAGAGCAAAGTCATGTAATACTTGTATTAAAAATAAGTGTAGCAGAAATGGGCCTACTGGCAGCGCACAGTGAAAGTTTTTTGCGGCCTGGCCAAGTGGGCCTGCGGCAGAAAGCAATCGATACGCCTAATATTCCAGCACGTACTCTCGAGTAACAATAACCCACGTTTAGACCTGCACCACAAGTCCTCAACCTGCTCCAGAGAAAATAAGGAAGCCTACTTTCTGTGTCCGTGTCAATTGGAGCGGGTTGGTTACTATGATGAAAAGTAACATGCTGAGGTGTGTGTATGCCTGTGAATGTCAGCGTGTGTATCTTTAAGAAAATATAATAACATGATTACTTCACATTGAGTGACAACTTGTGATTTTGGTATTATGATGCTTCATGGTTATATTAAGAAAGACAGCAGTGGTTAAACTCAGTCTGAATTCGACATATGAGGTTATGTTCTGTAAATCAACAGAACACTGGGTCAATACAACTTCCTTCTTCTTTATGACGCTCTTATATCAGACTAGCTCAGCCTTGTAAACCTGTTTTTTTGGGGGGTTTTTTTTTTCTTCGCTGACTGCTCGATGTGTTTTTTCCTCTGTAGCTGTTGCTCTGCCAGAAATGGAGGCCTACAGGAAACCAGCGGCCAAAACTGCAGCCATCACAGCCCTCTGGTGTGCTCTGGAATGAAACAATTGAAACTTCCTAAAAAGGTGAGAGGCAGTTCAGAGCATAAAGAAAGGTTTTTGAAAAAAAACCCGACATCTCGCTGTAAAAGGGCGCCGACAGTTTGTGCGTGCCCACAGCACAGTGGGGAAGAACACAGAGGAAGCACGCCGCTGCTGCAATAGTGTCAAGCCCAGTTCCTAACCAGCCGTAGCTAACCATAAATGAAAACTATGGCTGGGAGTATGCCTCCCTCAGGTGCCACAGGTGCTTTGATTTTTCCAGGACTGCTTACTTTTGCCCAGAATCCCAAAGCTCCCCTCCCTCTTTTCACGGACATTTGCTGGATTTATGGAAGGTCTGGTACCGTAGCAGCACTTTCCCAATGAAGGCACACACACAGTGCATGCACATGTGTACAGATGGATCCACAAAAAAAAATACAAAAAAAAACTTACATCTGACTATGCAATGAAACCAGCTGCAGCCACTAGAGTTACCACTCTCACCCGTGTCCAAGGTTTGAAAAGAAACAATCAAAATGTGGTAAAACAAAATAAAAGGTAAGATGATGAAAGTTCATTTCACATTAAGTGTTGATTTTGTGTAATGGCCTTGGGAAAAAACTCAAAGCTGATAATATAAGCAACAAATAAAAGGAAATAGGGATAAAATAAGAAAAAAAACACAACGGAAAAGCGCATTCTTTTTACGGAAACTAAGTTTCAAACTGAAACCATGCAATCACCACATTAAAGGGCTCCCATTCTTAAGACAACCACCGGTATGCAGTGTGGATGCCAGGGTAGTGTTTTCCATTAGATTTCTCTGTTTTTTCAGTTGATCTGGCAAATTAACTTACAACAGGCTGAACACAAGATGCAGCCTGGAAAGGAGCGTAGCAGCAAATTGCATTTATCAAAAACACTCACTGGGACTGTTTACTTTATGTGATCTAATAAAAAAAAGCTCATGCTGAGAGTGTTTCAGTGATTGCATATGGATATAAGAGAACAGTAAGCCCCAAGTACAACTGCCCAGACCACATGAAGAAGGCCCACATTTAAACTCCATCACCGTCATTTGTTTATCACTTCAACTTATTCATGGTATCTTTGTGAGACAGTTTTTCCCATGCTGGTTTTCCTGATGGGGATGTGATTGCTCATGCTGATTGTTGCATTCTTAAAGGATAACAAGGCTTATAAAAGCTGTAGGTCACATCGTCATGACCATTTAAAAATTTACACATACAGTGTACAACTATTATTTCAAGAGTAAAAAACATCATATTCTGTTGAAGGTCAAGTACTGGCACAAATGTTTTTTGGGGGGTTTTTTCCCCAGCAGAAGGTTTTATAGAGCCATGCTGTTTGTTGACTTATGGTTAGTACAGCAGCATTCTCCTCCACCCGCCACTTGGTAACTTTCCTAAAAGTTCATATGAGCTGGTTTCAAAAAAAAAAAAAATACTGCTGTTTCAGTTGCCTTTCCCCTCCACCATAGAGTCAGGAGTAAAGATATAAAAAAAACACACCTTGGGATACATTAATGGTGGGGCTCTCTTTAGTTCTTTACAGTTGTGTCCAGAAAACATATAACTGCCATTGCTCAAGCTTTTGGATGACATCTCTTGTTAGCTACAAGGCGCAGACACATGACATCTTACAAAGGACAGGGAACGAGATCAAACAAGATCTTCAGTGTTTCGGCGTGAGATGAAGACCTCCAAATAGGTCAGTGGAGCTTGGACAAGAACAAGGATGACCCTGTAAAACACATCACCATTACACGCTATTATCCAGTCCTTCTCTCCTGCCTCACAGCTTTGATGGAGAAATGTATGATGGACTTTGCAGATTCATTGGCTGCAAATCAAACCAAAAAATAATAATTCAAGCTCCTTCTCACTCCTTGGTCTTTCTTTCAAATTATTTCTGTGTTACATATGTGAAACCCCTGAGGTTTAAAATGTTTTTTATTGTTTATATATATATATATATATATATATATATATATATATTCCAGCCACACTAAATTGAAACCCTTAGACCCACCCTATAGTTCCACCTTGTTCCCAATGTCTCGATCCAGCTCAGTCGCAGCCAATACAGGTTCTTGAGGGTCACGGTCCTGCAGTTTTTATGGATCTCTTTAAATCATCAAGCGCTTAGCAAAAATGGCTAAGCCTCCAAAAAGTAAAACAATGCAGTCAGGTAAGTAATGGGGCGTTTATTCTCTATAGACCATGGACCACCCAGCCAGCAGCAGCAGACCTGGCCTATTTGCAGCTGTACAGTTCTAAACAAGGGGGCAGACCTCCAAACCCTGGTCATCAGCTCTGGTTCGAATGTCTTTAGAGGATACAACACACTTTAATTCAGTTAAAGCAGAGCAGATGAAGATTGATTGTTTTGTGCTTTCTCTCTCTGACATTTCATCTGTCATTATTTTTGTCTCTAAAAATAATAATTTGCCATTTTTACTGCTCCTTAAGGAGAAAATCCTTTATCACCTCCTCTACAGGGAGGTGACGGGTCAGGATTGGCCCCAGAGCAGTGCTGCTCCTGGGAATGGTAGTGACTCAATGTCTCTCCCAAGGATGCTTTAGCAGGGTGGATGCCTGCCAGTGAGGCCTGAGGGATTGCTAACCTCGAGGCCACTGTGTGCACACCTAGCTCAGACTGCTACACACTGCTTTGTGTGCACATGTGTCAGTGTATTGTTCTGTGTTTCTATCATTTGCATGTTATGCATGTATCCTCATTAAACTTGTTAAGCCACAGGACTGTATATCGCCTGTCCTCATCGCCTACAGAGAGTTCCCCACTGACCAACCACCCACAGGGAGATGAGAGTTGCTCTCTGACCCTCCTCAGAAGAACACTGGCCAATCGCTGTGGAGATAGGAGAGGAATAAGATGAGTGCAGTGAAGATACGCCAGTGTGGGAACAGTAAAATGTCCTCAGTAAGCAGCAAGCACCCAAACCACAAATTTCTTTTGGAAACATGACAACCACTCATGATGGGAATTAACTGCATAGTCTGAAGACTCTAGCTTCTTGTCCTCTATCCCCAGCATATGTCTCTCTGGCAGCTGTGGAGTGCTTTCTTAAGGTAGAACTAGATTATGACAAGATTAAAGCTCATGAGGGGCTCTGAAAGTTTTGCAATAGCTGCCTGCACGACAGCATTCTTTGGACATAAAATGTAAGCAAGGACTGCGAGGAAATAAACACTTCCAAATTCTACTGCTCTGAGCCGTGTTGCATCACAAAGGTTAATTTAATAGCGGTGAAACCACTGTAGACAGAAATTATTATCATATGCCATATTCTCCAAGGGAGACCTGATTTTATTATGTTGACTTTTAGAGAGTGGAAGGCCCAGTGGAATCAAAGCTCACCGTCAAATGTCCAGCCAGGCCAGTATCAGCCAGTTTCGCATGACCTTCCCTGTCACAGAGTATATTCCCAGCTTTCATCTCCCGGTGGATTTTCCTCATAAAATTCAGATAGCACAGGCCCTTCAAGGTTGATTTGAGGATGTAGACTATCTCATCCTCATTGAGCTGTGCAACAAAAACATACAAGGTTTATTTTTCCAGTGATTAAGATACTCCAAAATATCAGATGCTGAGAGGCTGCTCGTGGAATAAAGCAGCAATTGGTGCAGTTTAATTTGGTTTGCAGTTATGGAGCAGCAGGTGCTGTCACTGGTGGTCCATCTTAATTTTAGGAGCTGTAAAACATGTGGAAGCAAGCAGTCATGTATTGAAATCATTTCATCCATCAAAGCCTGTTTTATTTTCTGAATTCAGAGATCAAGTTTGGAAAATGAAATGGTAGCCTGTCTGCAGCTTCAGCGTCAGTACCTGAAAGTACTGTTTTCAGTGTGTCAGTGTAGATGATGAATATTTTCTTGACTTAAACCAAATCACAGTAAGTTGACGCACAGAGTTTTTTTTCTCACAGTCCACTGATCAACGTCAGTCAGTGTCTCAGCCTTTCAAGCCTTTATCCCATTTTGAGCCACCTACTCCTGCAATAAGTCAGCCCTTTAACAAGTCAGGCAGCCAGTTGCCCAGACATTCAGCCAACCAGTCCAACAGTGGCAAACAAGTGTAAGAAGGTTTATGAATCAAATGTCCCCTGGCTGATGGCTGGCTGTTCAGGACATGAGTCACACACACCAGAGTGGCAATGGCACAGAGCGAGGCAGGCAGGGATGCATGGAAGAAGGGGAAATTCCCATTAAGGGGTGGCCAAGGAGCTGAACTTGGCCAAGTGCTCCAGCAGAATGTGCACTTCATTAGTGGGAAAGTGCCGGGGAGAACCAGGCTGGGCCAAGTTCTTTGAGGCACGGGAAAAGCTAATAAAATTCCAAGCCAAGGAACCATACAAGTACACTTGAACCAGGAGACGGAGCACTGCAGCAGGACAGCAGAGGTCTCATCAGAAAAGTGACCAGAGAGGCATAAATGCTTGCTTCAGTATTCCAGTGGTCTGGTCAGTCTGTGTATGTGACATCATTTGTCGGGGTTAACAGAAAGAGGGAGTTTGAGGGCTACTGACAAATGACTGACAAACAGCAGCTTTAAAGTTGTGATTCCCAGCAGAATAACGCAAATTGTACAGAAAGGTCCTGAGAGGCTGCAGTATCTGAATATCCAGATTTTGTTCATTGTTTTGATCTGGGCTGCTCGACTTACACCACTGCAGTGCACACCAGGACCCCCAGAGCTGTAGGTTAACACAGCCCCTGCAACCACACAGCTGTCTGAGCCAGGAGAGCTCACATAAAACACAAGCTGTCTCACTGCCATACATCTACACTTATACCGCTGCTTTGACTTATGTAAAGAGAATTTCTGTCACAATACCGCACAGACCTTTAGTTAGAGGAGCCGTTGTTAACAGGAAAGAGATCAGGGATATGAAGTGGGAGCTGAGTACTCATGGAATTCAAAAGAAACTGCAATGAAAAGTGTTTTGAAAATGGGATTTCTGAGGATCAATACAGAAGGTTAGGACATTATTCACTCCGTTCTCTATTTCAAGAGAGGAAAGACACGCTATAATTCACAGATTCATGTAGACACACAGTGAAGGGCCCAAACAGATCGTCAACAGTTGGTGTTTTTGACGCTGTTGAAGACCTGTCCACAAAAAGGCAGGATAGCTGAGTATTTATAGCCAGGATCTCCCTCCTCAACAGTGAGCAGGCTTTGGCCAGCAGAGGTTGGGCCCGGGCTTGCAGCACCTGGACAGTTACAGATCCCTGCAGCCCACTTCAACTGCTTGGACTCACCATGCACCACAGGAGCCTGCTTCTCCCCTAGCCTCCAACCACAGAGTCCTCAGCTTCCATCTCTCTCTCCATGCACTTAGCCCATGTTTATTCTCTCAAATAGTAACAAAAGGACGGGGCCGTCGAGAACTGTATCTTTTTACAACGTGGTGACATCACTTGTAAAAGCAGCGAGGTAAACACATGGAGCTCAGGCTCCTGGTTTTTCAGGTTTACAGTTCCCTGCCTGTCCATCCAAAGGGGCCCCATGTAACCCCTGGTGACCTCCGTACCGCTGTCTGACTTCTGACTGGGGTCAGGAACATTGCTCACATTGGTTTCACAGCCCAATGAAATCACCCCAATGGACACGCTTGCACTGTACTGTTAATTCGGTCAGGGAGGAGCTGGGGAAAATGTGTTTTTTCTCACTTTGTGCTGTAACACAAAGTGTATGGATGAACTTCTAGCATTTAGGCTGAGTGAAAAGATAATTGAGATAATGAATAATAATATCATCCAATTTATCATAAAGGAAACAGGAACCAGCTGGAAACATGATGTAAGAGAAAACAAACAGAATCTATTTGAGAAGCATAACTGATCTTAGAGGGCCCAACAAGTTCAAAACAGGTTATCCATGTTATTATGTAATGCATTTGAGGCGTATAGGGCTCCAACATCTATAATGATCACAACTTTATGATCTAAAGTCAAACAATTAATTGAAATGACAGATGGATTTTCTGAGCCAGTTGTGTCTAAGCTTGCAGTTACACTTGTCATTTCAATGTGATTTTTGATATCTGATCATAAAGATCTCATGAGGGAATTTCTGGTTACCCACACTTGGCCTGAAAATGTCTGTTATGCACCTCATGTGGTTGCATTTAAATCAGTTTGTTCATATTTTCCTCCATCTCTTTATGTCTCTCAAAAGAATAATGTGACTGGACTGTGTCCAAACAATGTGGAATTCCACTGACAATGAAATCTAACCACCTCAGATGTGGTGCACTTCACTGCACTGCAGCAGAATCTAGACTGAGAGTGTCCTGAGCTGTCAGTCAGTGTATCAGGGCATGACTGGATAGTAAAAACTGTTTAAAACTGATCATGGCTGAGCTGAGTCAGCATCCATCAACAGCTTCTACAGGGGGGCCACATATTTAATTTGACTATATCTCCTGTGTTGGTACAACAAAGGCTGCTACAATGTTCCGGTTTTCATCTGAAGAGAAGAAGAAGTGAATGGGACTTGACTTTAAGTGAAGCCAGTGAAGATCAGCTGATCTCCAGCTGTGGAGTCATAGACATGGAGCTGGTTTCTGCTGGTTACTGGGCCACTGGGCTGCAGTCAGCACTGTAATGAGGAGCATTTGTCTCTGCTTCCTCCCTGCGGTCACTTTTACAGCATCTGTTGACTGTAGCTGCGCCCCCCTATTCCATACCCCCCCACCCCACCACCACCCCCCCCACCCCCCCCACCCCCCCAACCAAAAATCCCAGATACACAACAGCTAAATAAAAACACACAAATTAGCCATGTGGACCACGGTAAACATTTCCAGCTTCCCAGTCCAAGCCAGCTGCAGCTTGCTAAAGTTACATGTGCTGTACTTCAACTCCACAGCAAAAGCCTATTTCACAAGTTGTGAGGGATCTTCAACATGAGCAACCTTTCCCTGCACCACTTCACATCTCCTCAGCATATAGACGATGATGGATGACCACAAAAAGAATGCTTTATTTCAAGTTGTTGTTATTCCTACAACGCCATGAATTCACAGGTTACGCAGGTTGTCAGTAACTTTTTCAAACCTGTGGAAATTCTTTTTATCTGGCCACTTGGAGGCAGCAGAAGCAAGTTATGAACACAACACTGACATTATCACATTTAAGTTGACAGGTCAACTTGTTAGCATACTGTTAGTGATTTAATCATCCAGCAGATACAGAGTAACATAAGCATTCATTTGAAATCATGACAACAAGGCAAATGGTAGTCCAATACTCAATCTCCTTTTAGTTCTGTTTTTGGTTGCCACTAACTTCCGAGAAAGAAATCAGGCTCCACTCTGCTCACTCGCTGGTTGCTAATTTTGTGTCCGCTGTTCGGTGCTGAGTAGGTGGCATCGAGGATTTCTACGGCTTTTTTTGTAGAAAACAGCTGCAGCATGCTGCATCTTAAAAGGAGGTTATGAATGTGATGAAACTGAATCAAAACAGTTGTCAGCCAGAAAAACAAAACAACAGGCTGAAAGATGCTAAAATGCTCCACAGAGCTGGGGTGGAGGAGTCAAGTGGTAAATCTCTGTGGGTTCATCACTATGAGTGACACCTTTCATATTGATTATTGACATATTAAAGTGAAATGGCGTGGACATGATGGCATGAACTTTAAGGGCTGAAGAATGTTTTTAATCTCTCAGCTGTATCAGTGTTGCAGTACAATAAAACCCTGCACTACCTATCTTTCAGTCTGTTACAAACTAACCTTTACAGGTCACAACGTACTACCAAATCTGCTCTGCCAGGTTCTATTAAAATGCCTTTATTGGCTTATTTATAATTACCAAGTGCACTGTTACCAAGGGAGCAGCAATGAATTGCCATGTTTAAACCACTAATACATCCACCATCAGCATTAGCAGAGATTTATAAATCTAAAAAGTCAGTATAATTGTGAATATGGAACTTTTATAGTATTTTTAACAGCTCCCAGAGCTTTGCAACCAGCTCCCGGGCCCCTAGAGCCTCCAGAAAGCCTTCAATGAACATCCTAAAGACTGCATTCCCCTTCCTCTTCTCCTGCTTGTGCCATAGGAGTCCTATTCCACATGTGAAATCAATACTACATCATTTATAGCCAATTCTCACTTGTACCATCAAATCTGGAACATATTGCCAAAAGTATAACATTTTTTAATACTCTCTCCTAAAAGATAAAACCCACCTTATGAAAAGAATCTAAAGAAACTGGAAAGATTGCACAAGGGAATGACATGACACCACATTTAAATGAAGTCAAAGATTGCCCTTTGAAAATGTGTCAGTGCATAATAATGTGATTCTTATTTTGTGCTTAGTAGTAAATGGATTCTTGAGAATGATTTTAATTTCATGCCCAAATGGCAAGGATGTGTGATGAGAGCTGCCCGAGAGTGTTAATGTGGATGTGCAGGGGCCTCCACCAGCTCTAGGCCCTCTCATAGGTGTTTAATAATGAAGCCTTGGCCCATCCAGCCTAGCACTTTGACTGAGATTATGTGCTTCGCAGACCAACCCCAGGGCCCTTTAACTTTCATAAAACATAATCCTGGAACACACTTACACCATCCATCACTCTGACGCACGCTGCACATACATAGACACATTTTTTGTTACAGTGACAAGTAAAATTCAAGGCTTTTAGTCAATATTAAATGTATTCAAACACCATTCCACTCAGGCAGTTTTCTTCACCTGTTTCATTCAGGACAGTGCTGTGTGAATTTCTAATGTAGCAGCAATAGAGGTGGTATGGCCGGGAAATGCTGGAGCCATTATTTGAACCTCCACAGAGGTGAGAAATATGTGATTTGTGAGCAGTTTTAACACTACATCACACCTCTCTCTGCAAGCCCCACAACGTCCAATTACAGCATTCGAACACCAGTGACAAGAGAGTGTTTCCATCCAAAAGAGTAAAGGGGGAATGTGATTTTCTTTCCTCGGTGGTATAAGGAGTATTTTACCAGAATCTGGGCACCAATCTAAAGTCTACGTACAGACAAAGTAGCCTGTTTTCCTGTGCATTTCCACTCCCATCTGACACAGCAGCACACACCACTCACATAGTCCTGTTCCAGCAGGACTTTTTCCATCCGCTTCAAACAAATACTCGAGTTGTGACTCGACTTCCCCCTGGTTTTACGACAAAGCACCAGTGTTGATATAAAACAGGTCATTGGGACCTCCCCAGGACCAGTTTGGTGGAGCTGTGCAACCTGCCAATATCCACAGCCGCCCAGGAGCCCCCCCTTGACCAATAACTCCACTCTCACCCATATGTCGTAAACAGCTTAAAACCCTATTAAAAGCACAAATAATTTCAGAAACTAAGTAGACATTTATAAAACAATATTTCCTGTCTGTGAGTCGAATGTATGACTGTACTGACTGTGTGACTGTATGGATGCAGAAGCTGTAATGTATTCCTGGTGGTGGTCAAACTTTTCCCAGGCTACAAGTTGTGAACATGCATCCTATAAATGCATTAGTCAAAGACGGTGATTTACTGGGCTGGAAGCGAAGTGATTACGAGTGACTGATGAGAGAGCAAAAGCAACCTCCCTAAAGACTGCACCTGTGTACATTAACATTTACTCACTGTGTGTGTGAGTTAGCATGTGTGTGTGCCAGTGTAATAATGCCTGAAAGCGTTTTTGTGTGTATGCATGCATATGTCCACGCACTAAATGCAACCATACAGGCATCCAAGCTATTAATACAAACCACATTTGAGGAGAAATCCATCAATGACACAAGAGTCCATTCAAAAAAATGATGTTATTTTAGTTCAAAGAGCGGGAGGGAAATGAGAGGCAGAGGAGCAACAAGGCTGGACTCCGGCCAACAGCGATATTTTTAGCACTGAGGAAAACAATCGCCTCCTCAGTCCTTTATGATGGTAACATCTCAGTGACTCACTGGCAGAGTAATGATAACACACTGAGGAAATATTTCTCTTTGTGGTTACATTTAATTATGTTGTCCTATATGAGAATCAGAGACAACTGCCTGTCTATAGAGTAGCTCTCCCAAAGGGCCTTCACAGCCAAAGGTCCTTCTTGTAACAGTGTCAGGATCTGCTCTCATTTTTTTTTAAGTGGAAAGCCATTTCCTGACTCTCTTTGTAATGTGCATATGTCTGGCACATCACAAAGGGAGAGAAAGGCAGGGGAATAAAGAAATTATATGAAATCACACAGGATGAATGTTATTGTTGTTGCTGTTGATGTGGGAAAATGACTGGGTCTATTGCCTTATTCATTCCTCATCCAACAGAAATGTTTTCAAGGAGGCTTGATTACACTAAATCATGACTAGTAGTCTGGATCAACAACTTCTTGGAGCCATTCGTTCATCTCTCCATTCCTTATTTCAAGCCTTTCCATCTACCTATCTCTCCATCTTTCCACTGCTTCTTCATTTGTCATTTGTCCCTCCTTCCCTTTCCTTTGCCATTCCTCTGTTTATCCACCCTTCTATCCATCAAATCTTCCTTTCCTCTGTCCACCCAAGCACTGTTAAATTTCTCCATCTCTTGCTTTCATCACTCCATCCTCGCTCTGTTTCCATCCTTCCATCTCACCCCAGGTACAGGGCGGATGCAGCAGTCACTGGGACCTTTTAAAACCGTTGCTTCTGACAGACTGGACGAGACACTCTACGCTCTGTTGATTTATCCTTCCAGCGTGCCACAGTAACTTTGTTAACGTCTCTCATCAGCCTATTAACAACACTTGAGCGTGGCCAGGAAACAGGTGCTGGGAGAGTTTTACTGTCCATCACCTCACCAGCAGGAGCTCATTGACGGTAGGGAGCAGGGAGTGAGCTCCAACGCTTTGGGCCCACAAAGACACAAGTAATACATGGTAGTGTGTAGTGTGTAGTAATTTATGTTAAAACAACAGCAAAGGAGAGATGCAGCAAAAAAAATGAGCATAGGGGAATACGTGTAAATTCAAATATTTGTCAATGTTTTAACTTTTTGTGAGACTGTGTCAGAGCAGTTTTAAAGCTTTGGAAAAGAGAAGATTGATACATCTCTTAAGCTGCCAATATGTTTCTTCAAAACTGCTTGTGCCATGGTTGAAACACTCCAGAAACCTCCTCCAACCACACTTTCCTGATGTCAGATCAGAGGAGCTGTGTTCAACCATTTCTGTAACTTTCTGAAACTGACAATCCAACATTCACATCCATCTCAGATACTTGTCCTTATTCTTTTTTCTTATTTCTTGATGAAAATTGATCTGCTACTTTTCATGTGCAGTGCAACACTGAATGTCTTCCTATATACATACATTAATAATATCACATCTCCTCTCTCACTATGACGGCTGGCTTTTCACTCCTTATAGTGTGGTCGGACAACACAACCTAAGAACTAGCAGTTTAACCCAAGCCTTATATTTATACATTTAAGTCTAAAGCCCGCTGCCAGTTGTGTCGGTTTCGTATAAAGACTTGGAGCAGGGGATACACCTACAGTCCACCTGCCAACACCTCTAAAGCTCACTAATTAACACATTATATCTTGTTTCTTTAATCTGTACAAAACCCAAACAGCTTGTGGTTTCGGTCAGTCGGTTGGTCGGTCAGTCGGTCAGAGCTAGGCAGGTGGTCAGTGGAAACTCCAGGAAGCTTCTGCTCCTGGACAAGAAATAGTAGGCTACCAAGCATATCACATAACAATGTAGAAATAAAATGACCTTAGAGCAGGGAGAACATGCCTCAGACAGTGTGATGTGGTGCTCTCTGCCTATATTTTAGCTGTAAAGTAAGTAGAGCTGTAGTTCTTGCCTACCTGATCCTAGCCTTTGCCTCTGCTTGTTCTTGCCGGCCTGAGGTTTGAAGAGATTTATAGATTTGTAGACTTTATTTTCTCTGATGGCTTGATTGTTACTGACCATGCCTGATCTAAGTAAAGAGCTTTCTGACTTTCACCTACCTGTCCCTCAAGTCTTGGCAAAGTTCAGTGTCAGAACAGTTTACACAAATCCTCCTCTCTGCGCTTTTCTCTCACTTTCCATCTACCCATTTTTTCATGTTTCTTCTAAAATCTTTCCATCCAACCATTCCAGCATTTCTTTGACACTTCCATCCTAGTATTTCTAGCTTTCACTCCTCCTGTCCTTCCATAATTTCAGCTTGATCACCTCACTCCATCCCTGCAGTGGCACCATTTCACCACAGGTACCAGACCGGCAGAGCAAACAATTCTGCTACACCCTCTTCTTCTACCTATGGATTATTCTACCTGGCAAAAACAAAATAACCAAAAGACACATGCTAGTCTAGAGTTAGATTAACTCTAGTGAAGGTGAACTTGTGTACTTATGTGTGGCATGGTGTTGATATTTAGGCCACCAAGCTGTCAGTTAAAGGAGCTGATGATTTAACAGAGATCAAATTTTCACGCCACCTCTATGATCATGCACAGATCCCTCTTTTTGCTCTGTCTCTTCATGTCTCCTTCACTCTGCTTGCCATCACAGCAGACAACACATAACTAAAGAAGTCATGTTAATGGCAGGGAGCTCTACAGAAGTGCCTGGCCAGCACAGACAACTGAAAGGAAGCTATTTGCTGACAAATGGGATTTGGTGCTGGGCTTGAGCAGCATTAACTGGTGGGTTTTATTGGTTGAAGGAGCACGATATCATGGCGGTTTGCTTCTCTATGTCTCTCTGGCAAAGTGGATGACGTTGCAGGGAGCAAAGGCATTTGGTCACGCAAAGGTGCCGAGCGCTGTTAAACAGATGGCAGGAGACCAGTGAAGAGAGTGGCAATGGACAGCAGATGGAGAAGAGATCATGCAGGAGACCAGAGGAATGCAGTGTATATACACTACACACTGCCAGTACCCTGTCCCTGATCACAACACACATGCACATGATGAGGCTATCCTCTAGTTTTTCATCATGCACAATGTAAATTGTTCTGAGTGGGATTTATATCGGTACATTATACTGTGCATTCTCATAAAAGATGAAGTGAGAACGAAATAGAACAGGTTTTCCTTTTTCTCAGAGCACATAGAGCACAGAAATGAAATGTAAGCACGCACTGTATCCTGGAGACCGACGTCTTCATTCAGGCTATTTAATGCCACATTCATGCCGTTTCCAAAACTGACAATGATGAACTCATCTCAGCTTATGATGATACATCATAAATGTTGCAGCATTAGTAGTTTGAAGGTGAACCAATAGGGGGCAATGTTGTACAATAAAGCAACAGGGCAGAGCATATGGCTGTCATAACTGAGTAACAGTCTGTGCTGCACTGTCCAGGAAAGTGAGGTTCTGCAGAATGTCATCTCCATCTGGTTTCAAGACAATGAGGCACTTAATTCATTTAAACTGGTGGAAATATGTGTAACTTAATTTATTTAGTTTTTTAATCCTGTAATTCTCTCTCTTTTGCCAATTCAGAAAAAAAAACTCTGGAAATGAACCTGAAGCCTGCATTGACATCAGCATCATGTTAACAACAGTAGATTTCAGTAATATTATATAAATTATGTCCAAACAGATCTTAAACACAGCTTTAGTGATCTTTAAGTTTTCTGTTTTCAGAGCACAAAACATCTGAATCACTCAAATGTTCTCAGGCGTCCACCTTGTTTTGTTTTAGTTGTTTAATTGTTCCTGCTTGAATGCGCCTTCTTAAAATACCTTTAAAAAATGTTTTAAATTAACTGGTGAAAACTTGCAGAAGGTTTAGGGATACAAAGAGCAGCAGCCACAGGATAGCTTATACACCTATATTCATTAACACAGAATAAACAGTGATAGTATAATGATGTCATTACAATTACAGATATAGGATGGCTAATACACCTAAATTCATTAACAGAATAAACAGCATAATAGTGTCATTATAATAGCAGATATGTTATTACATATCCAGCAGAGGCATTCACTCTTTTCCTGTTATCCTTCCTAATTATGAATTATTTGCTTAATAATTACTTAAATCCGTCAGTGATGGCGGTGTCTGAAAAATATCTGAAAATAATATCTGCAGTATACCGTACCTAATTCATTATCATATTCATTTAAAAAAAATTACAATTAAAATAAATTTAAAAAAACACACTGCATTGTTCTATTTCACTCTCAGATATCAACAACAGCAAGAGAGACAGAACCCCCTTTCCTAGAAGTGGACAATTTCAGGTAAAAGAGCGTGATGTTGAGGAAAATATGAGTCGAGGGTCTTTGAATGAAAAACACTCATCGTGAGAGCTGCTGGGACAGGATGAGTGAGAATGTAGGAGGGGATGAGGGGGAAGTTATGTGTCTTGAATTAGATACAGCGTACTGCCGATATTCTGTTCAGACGTGTTTTCAGGCATAACATGTTAATGATTGTTAATAATTGTTAATAATTGTTAATGATTATTTAAATTAGACAGTGTTGTGTCTGGAAATAATATCTGCAGTGCACTGTACCTAATTCATTATGCATTCATTTAAAACAGATTTTGTAGAAAGAACAGGCTGCGTGATTCTATTGCACTCTCAGACATCAATAAGCCATGAGGAGAGAGAGGCATAACCCCCTTTTCTAGACGTGCATAATTTCAGGTAAACAAGCGTGATGTTGAGGAAAGTATGAGTGGGGGGTCTTTGAATGAAAAACACCCATCCTGAGAGCTGCTGCTGGGACAGGATGAGTGAGACTGTGGGTGGGGATGTGGGGGCTTTGAAACCACAGTAGGTAGGTAAGAGTCACGGGTTCACCTCCCCCTGCTCTTACAGTATGGACCCAACATCCTGTCTGTCAATATGCACAGAGACACAGCAACACAGAAGAGACAAGCAGGCCCAGTCAGACTCCCGAACGAACCAGCAGCTCCACCGTCTCTGTCAAGGACTCTTCATGTGAGTATTGCAGAGGTAAAGAGCAGCATTTGAAAGTGAGGCGACGTCATATGACAGGATATATAAAGGTCAAAATATGTATTCAGAGCTGAATATCATATCATGATATCAGACAGGCAGAGTCTTCAGATCTTAGAAGCTGGGACGTTAAATTCATGAACTAATAGCACAGTGACAGGAGCTGGTCAACTTATAGCTGTCCTACTGACAGCTGAAAGAAAGAAAGAAACCGGTTACACATGGAACTGTAGCTCTACTGATTTAAATTTTTCCTCTAGCTGAACTTTATTTCTGATCCTTAGAAGATTATACATTATGAATGCATCATAAAAATTGTGAGAAAAGTATTGTTGTGAGAATTTTTTTTTTATAGCCTGAATGAGAGTAACATCTAAGAATCTGTATTTTAAAATCTCCATTTAACCAGACTACATGTCACACTACAAATCATTAAAACCATCTTCATATAAAAATCCTAATCAGGAAATACTTTAAGTAATATACATTATGCTTTGACAAAGTCCTGAGTGAATTTTTGTGCCAGAATCTTTTGTGCAAACCCATGAGACCTCTCTAGTTCTTCATTAATAATCTCAGCCAGTCCTCTCCTCTGTCACTCTGTGTTATTGGAAGAGGAGTGTCAGCCATTACGGGCTTGGCAGCTGCACTGAGCTGCAACACTGATACTCTGTGGGAGTCAGATTATCGTAGAGAATGATGGCGGCTTCAGGGGACTCAGGGAAGGGCCAAAGGGCAAGGCACTAACTCTCTGGCTCTGACATTACCCGGACTAGAAAGAATACAGTAATTCTATAGTGCAATTTGCTCTGGCTGTAAAATAAAAAGCAGAGGTCACATATACAACATGTTCTGTGAGGAACATTAAAAAGATAAAATCCACAAAACAGCTCGGTTCCCATAGGAAGTCGATATTTCCCTCCCTGAGAATATTCTACATATCATGTAAGATTTTAATGAATTTCGACAATATGGATTTCACCGATAAATCCTAATTGAATCACTGGTGATTGGATTATAGAGCAGGCCAAGAGATATTAAAAAATCACTGGCTGTTTTAATGGCCTTTTTACAAGGACCACAAATAAACACAGTTTACATTTTTATATATTTCCACAGTGAAAAGGATCTGTAGAGAAAACGCCATCACCTCTAATGTAAAAATGTGGGGTTTTATGTGTCTTCTAATCTGTCTGCAATTGTTCAGTGTTTTGACAGTGAAAATAGACGCCTGGGTGATATGAAACCGAACGAAAACCACAAGCATGTTGTGTGCAGAAAATGTTCTGCAGCGCTAAGAAAACGAAAATTAGGCTACATGAGCTCTTGGATAGACTGAACGTCTTAGACAAGGAGCCTGCTCTGGGTGTTATCTCTCACATGATGAGCAGAGATCTGGCCCTTTGCTCTCATTTGATTATTAACTCTGGTTTGAAAGACGTGCATGAGTGGGTCAGAAGTGATCCGCTGCAGTGACCAAATGTATTTTAAATGTTTTTGTTCTTCGACTTGTTGACTTATTGACTTTCCTTTTTTAATATTGATTATTTTAAAAGCGTGAATTCCTCCACAGCGATTCAGGCATTTTCATTAAAGCTGTTTTTCAGCGATGTTGACAGAAAACGCGCTGCTCTCTCAGCCTGTGTTCTGTCACTGCCGCAAGCACTTGGGTGGAGGAGACACGTTGTTGTTTTGTTAAAGTCCCAATAGGCGGCGCTGCAGACCTGCACTCCGGACACCAAGTCTCTGCAGCACAGACGCAACTGCAGCAGCTGAAAACTCCTGTCAGCTCTGCTGCAATGAACATTTATGAATTGCATATTTATGTTAAAAACGAGAGTTTTCCGCCAGTCGCTTTGTCATTCATATAAATTATCAGGTTATTCGGGAAAGTCACTAAACATGTGTCGATTTGACATTTCAAAGGAGAAATATCAGTAGAGCCTTTCACCGTTGATTTAAATAAGGCGAAATATTTGACTTTAAATTTAGGCTGTAATCAACGAGCTTTTCGGTGACTTAGCTCTGGATGAAAAAACTGACAAACAGCCTCCGTTTTTTCATCATGCGTAAAGACGCTTCCCCGTTGATGCAGCACAAAGAGACTTTAACTATTATCCTGGCTGTCAAAAGTCTTAATTACCTTACACCTAAATCTGTGGCCAGAAACAAACCACAGTCTATAAAGAGCAGTCTAATTAATTTCTCATTAAATTAATTCTTAAAAAGATGGGGAAAATATAAGCACTATCCATACATATGATACATGAGAAAATGAGGAAGATTTTTTTTTAATTTGCTTTTAAATAAATGAGTTTTCCTGGTTGAGGTTGATCTGAATTCATCAATATAGTCCCTCAGTATAGTGGATAATTTTACTGCACGCAATTAATCAAATACAATAAAATGTCAGTTCATTTTTGGAGAATATATTCTATGATACGTGTTGTAGACTAATGCATCTATTTAATTGTAATTAACTGTTCAGACAACCTGTGCGAAGTTTTCATCACGATGAGATGAGTCCGTTTTATTCACTTGCTTTTACACAATTTAAAGAAAAATATCAAACTGTGCAGAAGAAGAAAGAGCAGCTCATTGTCTTCAGATTTCAAGTGGCTTCATCTGTCTACTTTATATTTGTTCACCATGCTGCCGATATCGGGATGTTTGCATCTCTGTCACAAACCTCAGAATTTTTTACTCTTACCACAATGAAATGCAACGATTTAATGTGGTGGCTCTTGCATGTGCCCTCCATTCTAGCAAATGGGGTGAGTGGTTTTCAAAAATCTTGTAAGCGGCTCGAGTATCCAAAAGCACGTTTTCAAAAGCGTGGAGTTGGAGGAAAAAATGATCAGGGTTTCCTCCTGCGCTTCCAGTCATGTCTCCAAAGGAAGGTAGGCCTATCAAACTTGGCTGTATGGTATGAGAGGTGTCAGTGGAGGCAGGTTGAACTGTACACGCTTCTCTACTATGGTCTGGAACCCTAGTTGCTATCCAAACACAAATAAACAGAGGAGGAACATTGGAGTTAATGATAGAGGACGGGGGGTGGAGGCGTGTCGGAGGGCGGGCTGAGCACTCCAGAGCCCCGAAGCCCTGAAAAGTGAAGGACCGGAGCGCATTACGCACACTTCAAGCCCGAGCTCCGGAGGAGACTCCCACGCTGCCGCTGTCTCTCCTCCAAACTTCTGCGTCTCTTTCCACAACTTGTCACATCTCTGCAAAGGTCCGAGACATCAGGGTTGGCTGCATGGCTACATGAAAGTTTCATGGACTTGGAACTTGGAAAACTTTTAGCGGCGCTTTATTGGAACTCGTCGCCTCTATAGTTACTGTGGATTACTGACATACCGCAGGACCTTTGGCAGCTATTTATTGGGGGTAAGATTGTGTTTGGCAGGGTATATGCCAGTCTTTTGCAGGAAGGGAACCAACCTCACTCAGAGCATTTGTTGTAACTTTCTATCTGAAGAGAAGGCTGCACTTTTACGCTTTGAGCTACAAGCCACTGATCTGAAATTGTCTGTAAAAAAAAAAAAAAAAAAAAAAAAAGTCAACTTTTCATGGAGAGAAACTAAATCAATTGATGTTTCTGAGGGTGATTATTGCTTCGTGATAATCGCCAGTCTGAGGTCAGGGTTCACCCATGTTTTGACATCGCTGGTCTCTGTCCACAACACCTAACAACGCTGAAACAAGTAGTGGCCTTCGCGTTTGTAGACTTGTCACGACCTATAGAAATGTAAAACCTTCTGCCAAAGAGGGGATTTAAAGAACAAGACGAGGCACTGGGGCTGCCGACAGAGTCTTAATGAAGTCCAGAGGTTTTTGAGGGGAGAACAGGTTGAACCAAGTTGTACAGATGGACAAAGAACAACAAGTGTCTGTATGGTGACTTCTGTTGCAAAATTACACTTCACCATAAAGGCTACCGTCTGTAAAAGGGAAAGCAGCGTAGAGACAGCGATAAGAGTCCGTCTGTGAAGCAAATAGAACGACCTGACTTACACTTACAGCTTGCATGTAAGCAGGACTTTCACTCTGCACGTCTCCCTGAGTGTGAATAATGCTCTAAACTACACTAAGTTTCAGGTTCGGTGGCCTTTGTGAAACATTATGTTAAAATGTGATTTGGTCTGATCAGTCAGAAACGATTCCAATCTTATTATTTCATAAGCCAAAAAGAGAAAAACATAGATTTTCCCTTCAAAATCTAAAGGTCAGCTCGCTGCTGCACCGCTGGCTCTCTGCCAGTCCCGCTTTCACCATCCGGAGTCTTGAACTTACACGGTGGATTTTTTTTCTGTGTGGGAAAACATAACTTGTCATCCCCACAAACATGGAACCTGTTCCTCTCATTCCTCGCACTGTCAGCTCACCTTATGTGTCCCACATTGTGGAGATAGACAGTTTCTGCTTGGCTTTAACGCGAACACTGCTCTGGTGAATGTAGGTTAAAATGCCCTCAGGTTATTTGCTACCATGTTCTCCTGCCCAGGGGAAACAAAAACATGCAGCGAGAAATAAAACAGACCTAAAAAGCAAAATATTAGTGCCTATAAAATTTGCTGGCTACTACCCGCAACCATAAAAATAAAAAGCACATGTATTTCCAGCAAAGATTAAAGTAACTTTCTTGTGGTTAATAGGCACCATTTGTGCGTTTTGCTCTGACTCATGTTCATGCACTCAATAACATATTTGATCTGTGCTGGCAATATTTAAAACTTCTACAAATCTACACACAGAGCACTTGTTTTGCATTGTGAAACATCAACTACAGCCACAAATAGCAACGTGTCTTCTCTAATTAGGCTACCGTGTATGAGCTTTTGTGTTTAATTCAGAGCGAAGTAAATGTGTGATTTACAGTGTTTTATTTTTCTCCCACTTCATTTAGTTACAGTTTCGAGGACTGGTGTATTTTATGAAATAGCTGTGGATGCATCTCTGATTTTAAGGAAACAGCTCCGCTTTTGCTATAATGCACGAAATGTGTTTTTTACGCATAATTGTCAGTAAAGGACGAGACTGCTGCAGCTTTACACGTTGTTCAGTTTATTCACACAATTAGCTCCATGCTTTGTGCAAGTTTTTTTAAAATTAAATTAATTATTTAATTTGAGCCTTAGTCTGGAAACAGATTCTTCATATGTGATTATTAAATTACTGGAGAAATTTGATACAAAATCTAGAGGTTAGACAAATAGTTGTTGATAGGCAAACAGGTGCTTTTTACTGTATCATGATCACTAACTGAGGGTCACACTTTCCCTGCCTTTGTAAGCACATAATTACTGGCTCTAATGTGGCACTTACACACAACACTCATCTTTTTCTCCCCAGGGTTTTCACCGTGTCCTCTGCAGAGGTCTGAGTCGAGATGGGGAGCAAAGCCCTGCACGCTCCGATCCCCCTGCACCCGGCGCTCCAGCTCACAAACTACTCCTTCCTGCAGGCCGTCAACACTTTCCCAGCTGACCAGCTGCAGGGACTGTACGGCCTCAGCGCGGTGCAAACTATGCACATGAACCACTGGACTCTTGGTTACCCGCACATTCAAGGACTGAGGTCGACGATCACAGAGATGGCAGCCGCCCAGGGTCTGGTCGACCCCAGGATTCCCTTCCCAGCGATACCCTTCTCAGCCGCGGCGCAGCTCTTCCATCCGAAACAAGCCGCCGTTGCGCACGGCGTCCCCTCGCTTCACAAGGACAGGCCGAGGTTTGACTTCGCCAACCTGGCCCTCGCTGCCACTCAGGAAGACCCGCCGAAAGCTGCGGATTTGGCGAAGTTGGCATCGGGACTAGGGGGAACCATCTCCGAGCTGAGCAAGCTGTCCCCGGAAAGAAAACCCACCCGGGGCAGGCTCCCGTCCAAAACTAAAAAGGAATTTATTTGCAAGTTCTGCGGCAGGCATTTCACTAAGTCCTACAACCTCCTCATCCACGAGAGGACCCACACAGACGAGCGGCCCTATACCTGTGATATTTGCCACAAGGCCTTCCGAAGACAGGACCATCTCAGAGACCACAGGTAGGACACATTCACGGGTCATGCATTAATTACTCACTGGGTCGGGGCGGGGAGGAGGGGGGGGGGGGGTCTAAAATGCCAGCAGCAATCCTGAGTTTAAATACAAACATATGTATTTCTCTAAATTACCTCTTCAACTGGTAATTAAAAACATGCTCTTCATTTTAAAGATAGAGACAGACCTGCTCCCGGAGCTTTCTCCATGAGGGCGCTAAAGCACTTTAATGCATAACGTTGGACACACAACTTGCGCAGTTGAGATTTTTCGCCCTGTGACTCTGGGGTTTGTAAAAGCTACAAGCAAATCCATGCATGAGCAGACATTTGATTAAGTGCGATTTCTGTTTTACAGATACATCCACTCCAAGGAAAAACCATTCAAATGTCAAGAATGTGGGAAAGGATTCTGTCAGTCTCGAACTCTAGCCGTCCATAAAACCTTACATATGCAGGTAAGCTGAAAATATTAACAGTCACCATGATGTTATCCTCACCAAACTGTCTTACGTTAGGATCATAATTCACCTACTCTGCACGGTCCACTGCATGCATGGGGATGTTAATGAGTCTCACAAAACGATTGCGCTTGGGCAATGATCAAATTTAAACAAAAATGTGAGTCAGAAATACACATACAAGCTATATAAAAATAATTGTGTAAATCAGTCTGAGTTATAACTACAATAGTGGATTTAATTATTTTAGTTCTACACAATTAAAGGGAATAATTCTTTGCTTGCTTTAAATCTAAACAGGAGTCTCCCCACAAATGCCCCACATGCGGAAGAACCTTTAATCAAAGAAGTAACCTGAAAACTCACCTTCTCACCCATACAGACATCAAGCCCTACAGCTGTGGCCGCTGCGGAAAGGTGTTTCGGCGCAACTGTGACTTGCGACGGCACAGTTTGACGCACAGCCCACATCAGGACTACTAGCCTGGACAGACTAACAAAATAACAATGGACAAAACGCAGGAAGACAAGTCAGAGACTTCTTCTACTTCTTCTTCCTCCTCTTCTTTTTTTCTTTTTTTTTCTCATTTTTTTCTTTTTTTTTTTCCTTTTTTTTTTTGTTCAAAGACAATCTCCAAATCAGGACACGTTTACTGCAGCACATTGTAGAGTGGAATTTTGGTTGCACCTCAAGTGGGACAGCAGCGGAGCCATGGCCACGTCCAGCTTTCAAACCACCTGTAAATATCAAGACCATGTACATAATGTTGTTTTTTATTTTCTTTTCTGACCTTGAAATTATAAAGTTGTCAAAAACAGTCATAAGTTTAAAGTATGTTAAATTGTATTTTAGAAATAAATATTTCCATGATACATTTGCATTTGTTCTGTTTTTATTTCTGTTTTTACTGCCTTGAAACATGAGACACCATGTTACAGCCCAAAAGCAATATTTAGATTAAGCCATTTACCATGGCCATTAAGTTAATAGTCTATATGTTTACAGCCAGTAGGCCGCGGGAGCTTAATGTGGCTGCAGTGTTGGGCTTTTTATAGTAGACCAGTAGTTATCAGTTAACAGGGAGCATGAATGACAAGTCTTTAGCAGTTTAAGTCTTTCGGACCAGAAAATGAATTAATAAGGAAACAGACTGATCATCGATTTTAAGAATTTAAAAGATTTTTTAAAATAAAAATGATGATCATATAATTATTATCTATGCAGCAGTGTCTGCCATCCATAGTGTTTTTGTATGTCTCAGCTCCATTATTATTTTCAGTATCTGGAGTCTACAGAGGATGATTAGTATTACATTAGCCGCATTAGCAGCCATATCACATGTCTTTATCTGCATCACCTCTGATATAATAATTGACCTGCAAAGCAGCAGAAGCAGCCGTCAGCTCAAAGAAAGCTACTCAACCCAACGCGATGAGACGAGCTGAAACAGATTATTGTTTGGGGGAATATCAAGGTTCACATAAGTCATCACTTAAATGACACTATAAACAAACAAACAAACAAAAAATCAGCTGTTTTTATATTTGTTTTTTTGAGACCCTGTTCTGTCAGATCCTGATCAACCAAACAATTACTGAACACATCATATCAATTCCACTCAGCTGAGCCTACAAGTCGATTCCACGAACTCAAATCTGAGCTGTTTAAATATTAACTTACACGCTACAGTTCAGATGAGCGCGTTGGGCGTCACATTTAAACACCCAGGTTTAGAAAGATTTGTGTAAACGCAGATATAATTTCCATGATTTGGATTTCGTCCACCCAACCTTTGATCGGACCAAATTGCGCTTGAATATTAACCATCAGAGCAGCGGCCTGTGTGAGGATGAACTCATCTATAATCTTTTTTTATTATTATTCGCTGAAGTAAGATTCTCTCCCACTGATTCCGTCCTCCCCTGTCTTTCAGTGTTGGCCTTCAGGCCTGTTGTTTCATAATTTCACCAGCCGTCACTTGCTACCGAGGACTTGTTTAAAAGCCTGGTTTTCACCTGACAGTGCAATTAGTTGCTTGAAAAAAATGCATTTATCTTTAATGGGCTCGAAATAGGGCCTGGAACAAGTGATTACAATAACAGCAAGGCGCTCATTGCTGCTGAAAGGCCATTAACTAAGACCCAGTTTATTACGCACTGCAGGCCAGTATTTTCCTAATTACTTTCTAAATGGAAAGGCAACAAAGTGCAAAGTCAAAGCAGAGCAAGCTCATATTTACAAAGAGCAAGTGAGCTACATAATAACAGTGGCACCAAAAAAGCTTAATGTTTCATCATCAAAACATAAAAATCAAAACCGACAAACGATGGAAATGTAAAAAAGATGATGAATGAATGCTATTTACATGCATAATAATAATAATAATAATGATGATAATAATGATAGATATTACGTGGTATTATTATCATTATTATGAGTAATATAATAATAATAATAATAATAATAATAATTATTATTATTATTATTATTATTATTCGTATTATTATTTTGTATATAGTTTGTTTTCATTTTTTGTATAAGTTTATCCCTGAAATTTATATTTAAGTCTGTATTATCTTGTGATGAACTAATTAGATTAGTTAATTCTAATCAACTTAAATAAACAAAAACAATTCTGAAGCCTGTGACCTTAGTATGAGGCTAAAGGCGACTAATAAGTGGCTTTTGTATGTGTAATGATGTGCAGGTATGTATAATGAAAATATATCATTTAAAAAGAAAATATATTTTCAACAATTCTGGAGTCCTTTGACTTGGGAACAAAACTAGGCTGCGGTACATTTTGTCATGTACAAGTCTTTTAACTGTCTGAGTATGTTTTTAATGTGTTGACGCCTTGACGGATTTGAAAACGGACCTTGTTCAGCAAGTTTGTCTATTTTTCAACTCAGATTTTTCTGGTAGTCCTGGACTGGAAATATTTTCCGTCGGGGTAAAAACCAGAAATTTTATCTGTTCATGAGAACCACATTGTCTAAATAGAACAACAATAGAAAAAACCACATCCTCGTTTTAAACGTAACACTGGATTTAAAGACGCAGGTTGAAATCATTCAAAGGTCCCGCAGTTTGTAGGCCTACACATCCAGAATGTCGGAGTGGGCCTGATGACGCAGCTACATTGTGAATACTTAGTGATCAATCAACTGAACTGAACTCTCTTCAGCAGGAACATAAGACCGAGTGACACAGAGAGGATGTGTGGGAACATGGTATCAAATATAGGCTATTTTACTGAGCACATCTCGCACTGAACTGTTCAGAATAATCACAGTAATGGTGTGTGCGTGCTTGCACACATGCATTGACGCACGCAAGTGCACAGTGGGCAAAGAGTGGACAGTCACATGGTGAACTTCAACGGCCTATGTGGATTGTGTCATCAGGAAGCTTTATCTAGCTGGCAAGGGAAAGACTGCACTGACGGTAAACATCACATTCCAAACCTTGGGAGTAGGCAGAGATAACTGGTTAGGATTAGAGTAAGACTGGGGCCAGGTTAAGCATCATAAGACATGAATGGTTAGAGGTAAGGCTAGGGTTAGGTCCAGGTTGAAGTAAGGGGAAATACATATTGAAGCAGACTCCACTTCTCCCAGAATCTACTACTCCCAAGCACTTGGATCTGACGCCCACCCTGCACTAACTGCAGGCCACTGCACTCCACTGACCTTTTAATTTCAGCTCCACTGCCCCTATTGACATAATTTGAGAAATCCATTAAAGTTTTCTAAGCTGCACAATCATTTGGATTTATTTGTTTTTGCAGGTTAACTTCTTCTTGTGTTTTTTTCTGGCCAGTATTTTTAATACTGCCTACCCATTTAAAAAAGTCTAAAAGTTTTTAAAAAGTGGCAACTCCAGGGTATTAACGTTACAACTACAGAAACTAAAATGATAGGAGAGAAAGATTTGATATAGATTTGATCAAGAGGCCCTTGGCCACAGACATTACTGGTGTGTCCAAGTATTCTAATGAAGTAAAGATGGAGCTTAACCATGTTATTCCTAAATTCTGATATTGTATTTATTTAATAGGCCATGTGATTTCTGAATCAAAGGTCAACCGTGATCCTAAAATAACAAATGAAAAAAAAGATCTAATTTTAATGGCTTTTACTTCAGCAGTCATGATCAGTTTTATTTACCTCTCTATTTTGATTTAATTTTGTAGCCTACGACATAGCGTATTAAAAAAATCAGGAAAAAGTAGCCTACACACTAAGACTATTCAGGTGCTGCCCATTGTGAAGTTTATTCTCTACCCTCTCGGCAAAGGTGAGCTTCCACCGCCATATAAGGGCTACGGGCATGCGAGAGAAATCAGGAATATAACGTAGAATGATGCATTCGTGAGCTCCTCGTAAATACTTACTTACACAGAGAGAGTTCTTGTCGTGACACCAAGCACATTGATACAAATAAACGTGACTTTGAAACATACACAACAACAACAACAACAACAACAACAACAACAACAACAACAACAACAACAACAACAACAACAACAATCTGCTATTATTCCATTTCATTAATATAGAATTATGGCACCACATAATACAGTAACCTGATTAGAACGATATAACATGAATGAGGTATTTAGCCTACTTCACGCTCTCATGGATTTATTTTTAGTCGTCAGTCCTCTAAATATCATATCACCCACTCATGTATCACTGGTAAGTCCTAGTGTTTCGCATGCCACTATTTTGGGTCGTATATATGTACTGAACTGTGAAGCGCAAATGTCCTACAGGGACGAAAGGCAACACCAGGCATACGGAAGCCGCGTTGGTGTTTACTGATGACGTTTGTGCAGAAGCCGTTGAGAGATGTAGCTAACGGTAACGAGATGTATGGGTTATATTAAATTTCAAACTCAAGAGATCTCTACAGGATACAAACAGGAGTCAAGTAAGGAGAGGTTTTTCTATTTTTACCTGTGGCCACACGTATAAGTCATCTGAAATGAACGAACTTAGGACGACTTCTTCTCAGTTAGCTTAGCTTCTCTGCTGCTGTGGTGTAGACTAGAATTGCTAGAATGACAGGAGAGCATAGCTAGCCTCTCTGGCGTTAACTACTTCGCAGTAAGTAAAATTTCTTACTACGTAGCCATGCGTGGTTTCATTTAAAACACTAAGTTATATTTAGTTACATTGCTATTCATTTGGACATATAGTAGCTAACTACTGCTAGCGTTTTTCTCTGTTGTCGCAGGCATAAAAAGTGAAGTCACATTAGCATACAGGCTAAATAAGGCACTACAGTGAAAACTACTACTTCCAAGTAGAACCACTAAGAAGTTAATACTTGAACTGCAACTTACGCAAATATTATTATTTGCATCGGTTTAGCGTTCAACCGAATGTAATTAATACTTCGGTATCCCTAGATATAACTTAAAATATTGTCAGTCTTCAAATGCATATGTAATGTTTATCACCCTTTCGTGTCAGGATGTATATACGTTACGTTATCAGTGCCAGTTAAATAGGATTTTCTTTTGCTTATTGGGGGTAGGAACCATGACAATGTACTCAGTTGAATATAGAGTTGTAACATATAGTCTTGTGCTGAATGGCAGCATGACGCTAATATGAAACTATAACTATATTATAACCTCAAATTTTACATATTAGTGGAATATGAGCTAATAGAGCAAGGCCTCAAACTGATGTTTTAACTTGTCATGTCAACAGGAAAAGCACAGATGTGCATAATATCTTTAATTATGGCTCCATTCCATTTAAGTGTCCCTATAAACTATGCCAGTGAGATGGCATATACTTCTGCCTTGGAACTGTCACACCTGAATGCAATGCAGCCATCATTAATGTTATTAATTTCACATGCACTCTTGTGCATTTCAAAATATGCTGCTGTGAGAAAATGTCTGTTCTCTGGCCTAAGCTTCAGAAGCAGTGGAGTCATAATGGCAAGAGGAAATTTAATACATTAGCACTGCAGTGTATACATAAACACAGTGTTGAATTATGTCACAATGTTCTGTTCAATGTTTGATGTGTGTTCAGGACAGGGTCAAGATGTTGGAATCCTATGTCACGCCGCTCCTCATGAGCTATGTGAACAAGTATATTAAGAATCTGAAGCCATCTGACCTGCAGTTGTCTCTCTGGGGAGGAGATGTTGTGCTCAGCAAGTTGGACCTGAAGCTGGATGTGCTGGAACAGGTACTGTATAGTGAATGTAATCTCTACTTTCTTTAACTTTTTTTTTTTTTTTTTTTTTTTTTACAAGAACATATATTTATTGGGATGACGGACATTGTATTTTCACATTTAATTGAACATAATAAGGCAAAGTGGTCATTTTGATTGCAGGATGGCCATGCAGTTCTGATGAATGATAGTTACGAGGTATTGCTCAATGCTGCTAGAGGGGAAAAATATTAACTAAAGTGGTTTTATAATCATACACACTTAATGGTCCATATGGTCCATATCTCATAGTTAGAAAGATGAGGCTAAGGTTAAGGTGGTTATCAATCATGGCTAATTTAGAAGGCAGGGGCATTAAGGCATTACCTGGTTAAAAAATAAACAAGTATTTTGGGAAATGACACATTAAAAGTTAAAAGTCTCACCTTCTATGAACAGATGTAAACTTTTACAAGAAAACAAAATATAATGTTGCCATGGATACAGTCAATTACACTGTGGGCTGCAAAAATTAAGTATATCAAATTAGCTATTAATAGTTCCTTTTTGCGATGTACCATTGGATGTACTGACAACTATCACTGAATTACTTTGATACTGAAGAAATCTTAAAAACCTGACGATTGATTGATTAATTGATAATTCTCAAGCAAGTTTTAAAGATTTACAATTCCTGCCAAAATATTCATCTCATAATTCTCAGATAAGGTCTTCAAAACGTTTTTCTCTCGTGAATCCAGTGTACTTCTATAACTAGCATGTAGACATGACAGTGCTAACACTACTAAATGTCTTTACGATAAAATCAGGTTTTAGACTGTAAAAACTAACAATATTAATAACATAGAATAAAGTAAAAGGTTTGGAAAGGAATTCATGAGTGGAGGATAAGCATGTGCCCCACTACAATACTTTTTTCAGTTCAGTCGTGCCAACATCTTAGTTACAGTGTCTATACACCAATCAGTCACAACATTAAACACTGGTCTTAATATTCGCTCTTAGTATTGTTAATGTCTATTGCCTTTATTAGAATAGGAAAAAACTGCAGCAATGCTGTTCAGCTGGACACAAACAAAGTACAGTGCCTTGCAAAAGTATTCACCCTTGGTATTCTTTCTCTTTGGTTGCCTTACAACCTGGAATTTAAAAGGAATTTCGGGGGGGTTGTATTTTTAAATTTACTGCCACTTTGAAGATACAAAATATTTTTTTATTGTGAAACAAACAAGAAATAAGACAAAAAACAGAAAACCTGAGCGTGCATAACTATTCACCCCCCCAAAGTCAATATTTTGTAGAGCCACCTTTTGCAGCAATTACAGCGGCAAGTCTTTTCGGGTACGTCTCCACGAGCTTGGCACATCTAGCCACTGGAATTTTTGCCCATTCTTCATGGCAAAACTGCTCCAGCTACTTTAAGTTGGATGGGCGCTGCTTGTGTACAGCAATTTTTAAGTCATACCAGAGATTCTCAATTGGATTGAGGTCTGGGCTTTGACTGGGCCATTCCAGGACATTTAACTGTTTCTCCTTAAACCACTGGAGTGTTGTTTAGGGTCAATGTCCTGCTGGAACGTGAACCTCCGTCCCAGTCTCAAATCTCTGGAAGACTCAAACAGGCCTGCAAGAATTTCTCCATATTTTGCGCCACCCATCTTTCCTTCAATTCTGACCAGTTTCCCAGTCCCTGCTGATGAAAAACATCCCCACAGTGAAGCATGGTGGCGGCAGCATCATGCTGTAGGGATGGTGTTCTCAGCATGATGAGAGGTGTTAGGTTTGCACCAGACATAGAGTTATCCTTGGTGGCCAAAAAGTTCAATTTTGGTCTCATCTGACCACAGCACCTTCTTCCATATGTCTGGGGACTCTCCAAGATGCCTTTTGGCAAATTCCTAAGGGTCTGCCTTATTTTTTCCTTTAAGCAATGGCTCTTTCCTGGCCACTCTTCCTGAAGCCCAGCTCTGTGCAGTGTGTGACTTATAGTGGTCCTGTGGACAGCTACTCCCATCTCTGCAGTAGAGCTGCCCAGCTCCTGAAGGGTTATCTTTGGCCTCTCGGTGCTTCTCTGATTAATGCCCTCCTTGCCTGGTCTGTGAGTTTTGGTGGACAACCCTCTCTTTGCAGGTTTGTTGTGGTGGCATAATCTTTCCATTTTCTCATAATGGATTTAATGGTGCTCCGTGGGATGTTCAGGGTTTGGGATATTTTTTTATAACCCAACCCTGATCTGTACTTCTCCACAACTTTCTCTCTGACCTGTGTGGAGAGTTCCTTGGTCTTCATGCTGTTGCTTGCTTGGTGGTAGCCCTTACTTAGTGGTGTTGCACTGGTGATGACTCTGGGGGCTATCAGAACAGGTGTATATATACTGAGAGCATTTGACACTTAGATTGCCTGCAGGTGGATCCTATTTAACTAATTATGTGGCTTATGAAGGTAATGGTTGGGGCTTCAAAGCAAAGGGGGTGAATACATATGCACGCACCACTTTTCATTTTTATATTTTTTAGAATTATTTAAAACAAGTTTTTTTTCCCCATTTAATTTCATTAATCTGGAGTATTTTGTGTAGGTCCATTACTTAAAGTCAAATTGAAAATCATTTTAAATTCCAGGTTGTAAGGCAACAAAATAGAAAGAATACAAAGGCGGGTGAATACTTTTGCAAGGCACTGTATCTTTATGGTCATTCTGGAGGAAGTTTGATAGATTTACTGTGATATTTTCCTCTGCAGTGTTATTTTGACACAGTGTTCTGTTTTTTACACTTGTAATGTCTGGATTAGATCAATCTACCATGAGTTGAAAGAATTTCTCTTGAGTGGATTCTGACTGCTTCTGAAGAGCAGACCAAAACACTACCTAACCCAACAGAGATTGTGATGAAAGTTCTTATTGGAAGCAGCTTTAAGCCAACTGACAGTGGGAATTGTGTTAGCATTTGATGTGTAACGCTATGTCAAAACCTTGGCATTTGTCCTTCCTTTGTTTTATTGCATTTTATTTAGACAGTACCACTTTTAGTATGTGCAATCAGAGACCATTTTCTTAATACAAAGAGCAATGTTTTGGTGAAACATTGTGAAGGTTATTGAGCAGACATACTGTAGAGAAATATGGGTAGTTATTAGTTTTTTGGCTTAGACTTATGGAGGAGGCATGTTAAGCCTGCGTGTAGGCAGTCTGGTTTCATGGGACTCATTCTCACAGAGTAGTTCAAGATGCAGAACGGTGATTTGTCTGCCTCTGAGAAAATCTGACTGATTTTGTTAAAAGTGGGACCTACATCTAATATGTAGTTGTTGTTTTTACTATCCTTCAAATATTAGTTGCAAAGTGCTGTTTAGAAAATAAATGGATGAAGGGTACAAATAGTCTTGAAGCGTTAACTTCAATGTTGTCTGCATTGCATATGTACTACTGTGGTAAAGATTATTCTAATAGTTATCTGTTGTTTTTATCTTTTGTATCTGTGCATATTTATAGGAGTTGAAGCTACCCTTTACATTCATGAGCGGTCATATCCACGAACTGCGTATCCATGTACCCTGGACCAAACTGGGCTCAGAGCCTGTAGTCATCACCATCAACACCATGGAGTGCATTCTCAAGCTGAGGGATGGAGCTCAGGTTAGTTCTTTACTGGTATGAGAAGCATTATATCCTTGATTTCCCCACAGGGCCAAAACAGCGCTGACCAGATCTTCCTGTTATTTATGTGAAATTCCTCTTCACGCCAAAGCTACGTTTCATTTTCTCGTTCCTTTTTCTTTCTGTGTTTCCAAGAAGTTTTGTAATGGTCTTTATTTTGAATAAACAAATGCTGATTTATTTATTTATTTTTTTAAACAACATGTTGAGATTTCTGACCATGCTTGCTTGTGGACTTGCTGTGACAAAGCCATACTGTAATTCTGACCAGTATAAAATCACATGAAGAAAAAGTATAACCTACCATTTCATTTTCATTTTATGCTGGATCCTAAAGTGTTCAGCATTTCAAATACAATTCCAGTCATGTGGTCTTGTATTTGCATCAGTTACCTGCATAAAATCTACAGTGCATTCACATGGTTTTCAGACCCCTTCAAGTTCTTCACATTTAGTTTTGTTGCAGTCTTATGCTAAAAAAAAAAAAAATCCTCATCAATCTACACTCAATACTCCATAATGATCAAGAAGGAACTTCCTACAGAGCTCAGAGACAGGATTCTTCCTAGAACTGGCCACCTGGCCAAACTGAGCAATCGGCAGAGAAGGGCCTTGGTAGGAGAGGTGACCAAGAACCCGATGGACACTCTGGCTGAGCTCCAGAGATTTGAGAAACTTAAAGAAATCCTGTTTCTGAGCTAGTCATGCCATCATGCAAACGTTAGTTTAGTGGTTAGGCAAGGTGTGCTGATTTGAATCAATATGACAGATGGTTCTGGCCTGTGAACTCTGATCTCAAAGCTTTCCATCTGTAAAGAGCTGCCATGATGACAGCCAATTATTTCCGCACAAAAGCACGAATTTTGAATTTGAGTCTTGATCCTGTAATTTGTTATGAACTAGCCACACTTGCTAATGAAAGAACTCAATTGTATTAATCTGATTTGGCTATAGTGTGGTAAAGCACTTCATAGCCAGGGCTTAAAACTAATTAATTTGACATAGTTAGACAGCAGTTGATTTTGTCTTGTTTATAAATGCTTAATTATTCTGATGAAAAAGAAACACAGGCAAATAAATCACTGCCTCATTGTGGCGAGGTGATGACTTTATGCCTTTTAAAAAGAGTGATTTGGATTTGTATGGCTATCTTCATTTTCAAAAGCTAGCACATTGGCAAGTGATATAATGACTGGCTGCAATGAAGAGCACATTTTGAATTTGAACTGACCAGAAATATTCAGAGAAGCTCTGGAGGACACTTTACTGAATTTGATCAGTGCTATTTACTACTCTGCCAACTCCATCTTTAGCCTGTCATTGTTCTCTCTTTTATGCGGTCCCCAAGCACTCAACAATGCTTCTCATGAACAAAATTTGTTTCACATCTCTGTCAAATTAGGCTGCTTAAAGGCACCGTGTGCAGTTTTTGCTCCTACTCCTACTCCGATGCAAAAGTTTTTTTCTTTACAAGAAAACTCCACATGGCACCTTAAAGCCACAAGAGTGAGATTGTGACATTGTAGATTATCAATAAAAATGACTTTAAGCCCTATCATGCATCATCATGGGCTTAAACCTGGGAACAATTATCCCAAGAGAAATATTCATATTAGTGTATTTAGTTAAGTCATAAATAATTTCATTTTTGAAGTGTGGCGTATAAAGCCATTTTTCTTAGATTTAATTTTGCATAAGATCTTGCTCCTACCTTTGCCACCCATGCAGTTTGCAAAATTGAAAGTGTAACTCGGCACTGGCCCTTTATGGGGAGGTTGAGGTTTCAAGGCCAGATGTCGCAGAAGAAACACATTTCAAGGGAAGTCAATTACAGCTAATTACATAGACTGCGGCAAAAAGATTTGTAACACTTGAGCTGCCCAGAACTAATGTTAAATATCATACTATGCAGGTGGCTACTGCTCATGCGATCAGGTTTCTTGTTCAGTGGAAATTTAAACTTGTTTTTTATGCCTCATACACAGCTTAAACCCATGTACCAATGCAGGCACTGGTGTAATGCATATAGTCTCAAAACAGCTGTTTGTTACAGATGTTTTGCAAAAGGCTTCTAGTCAAGAAAAGATTTTTGGTGAATTACAAATGACATTTGGACAAATAATTCAGTGGTATGCACACCCATGAGACATAATTTGGAGCAAAGCCAGACATACAACAGAAGTCCTTCTAGTGTGTGGAATTTAAATGAGCTGCTACACTTCTCTCCTATGTGAGTGAGAGGCAGGAGACTGACTACTGTGTTCTTAAACCAAGAAAGTGCAGCCAATTTTCTTATTACTTTGGATTTGTGTAAAGCGGTATCTTGTATTACCTTGAGTTCATCTTTATTACACATTCAGCATTGCTAGAACATTAAAAAACAGCAATATTTGCTATGTTATCTCTGTGGGGGCAGTTCCCACTTTAGTCAGCCCAAAAAGAATTTCCTTGATTGAAGGAAAAGGTCTGTAGGCTTTTGTCGCATTAGTCTCACAATAACAAGATTATATTTCTCTGAAAGGTAGATATTCTATTCATATACATGTCAGGCCCAGTTCCAGTTTTAATCAGATCCTAGCAGGGATGCAAGGAGTTTGGCATAGGTGCATGCAGAACCTGGGCCATGACAGTTCTCCTTGAAGCCCTCAAGTAATTTGGGTTATGGCCCACAGGATTTTAAAGAGAGTTGATCTGTGTGTGGAAAATCTTACACTTTAAGTTTAAGTAGATTACTAGTGTTTCTTTTGTCCAGTAGAGACAGGAACTTTGTGGTGGGCCTCATGTGGCCAAAGTGTGGAAATGATAAATGATATCATTAATATGGTTTGTTTTCATAATTACTGTTAAAGCCGGCGCGCTGGCCTGTAAAAACATCCGTACATCTTTTGAAGTTCATTAAGGGTTGTGTAATTTGACCGGAATTATTTGGACCTTTTTAATGTTCGTGTTTCCCCTTGAGAGGAACTGGGTAATATTGAGATTGCTCAATAGGACCCATCTGCAAAGCACCAAGAGCAGCTCTCAATTATAGTTTCCAGCAAATGTGGAAATTTGGGAGTTCAGCAGCAGTTGGAGATTACAGCTCCTGCTGACAGTGTAATTACTTAAAATAAGATGTAATGAGGACTTGTAGTGCAGAAAGTATGGTAATAGAAAAAAATGTTGTCAACTTGTTTTGACATTAATTTTACAAACTGGAGGCTATTTACAAACAAAATTAGTTTTTATATGTGAGTTATTGTGTCCTGAAGTCGTATGGTGCTCTGATGCAAGCTTAGATATCTTTCTTGTCCTACTTATGGTGTCAGTGCTACTTCTTTTATTTAAAAATTAGACAGTTTACATGCTTTCAAGTCACTACTACCTTTATTACGTTTTCAGATACTTTTGCCTTTATATTTTTTTGTTCAGTTTAAGTTAAAAAATGTAATTTGATGTAGTTCTTGTATGACTTCAGTTAATTAGTGTGCACGATGTGAAATTAGACCAAGCTCTGGTCTATGCCTAAGAGCTTAATGTATGTAACAGGAAATTGGTCATGGGGATGAAAGGGTTTTGTAGTAGTCAGCTTTAAACGTCTTTCTTCTTGTGCAAACACACTCTCATTGTGTCTCCTCGAGTTACTTGATGCGAATGGATAGTTTGAGCTGAGCTCACTGTAAATTACAAAGCGACCTAAAATGTCAGTAACTGCACAGGATAAAACTGTGATTTGTCATTCTATATACAGAGCCTATATGGAGTTATTAATAGAACTCACAAGGTATCTGTTATATTTGCCCCATAGAAATCTCGTGGAAGGAGTTAGCAGCAATCTTCAGTTTTACCAGCTTCACACCAGCCTATTCACATTCAGGACAGATTTTCTGTATTTGGTGTATTTAATTTTCTTCATCAGGTGGTGTCATTTTTTCATTTTGTTTTCAGCTCAGATGTGGTGGACTAAAGCTGGTATGTGATGCTGAGCATTTGGTTTATGGTATTACTGCCCTCAAGCTTCCCCCTATAATGAGGAGATGGATAAAACCTTTGCTAGGAGATACAGTTTATTGTGTGGCTGTTTTAGGAGTTTTGTTCTTGTATTTGTAACTAGTTGTAGCAATAATAGAAACAGGCAACACTGAACTGAGGCTTTAATGAAAGACCTAACAGCTAACATTGATGTAATGTTGCAAAATTATGGGCACATTCTCTTTTCTTCTTGACATCTTGGTAAACTGCTCCAGATGTTGAGGATGAGGTGTGATCAGCAAAGACAGAGAGGAACTGGCTGGATAACTGTTACAGTGGATCATAACACTCTCAGGCACTCTTTATTTTTTATGAGACAAAGATAAGGGCTTGGGTTTACTGAGGAGAGCCTTTCTGGTTTTGGCTCAGATCGCTGCTTGATCTGGGAGTTTTATGGCCGCTGAGTGCATTTGCCACTGATGTGGAGGTTCTGATTGATGCATTGCCTCAAGATGATTTGGGGAGGTGCCTCTGAGACTTGTTGGTTTGGCATATGGTCCAACTAGGCCCTTTCTTCTGTTAGATTCCTTCCAAACTATTTTTAGGTCCTTACACCACTAAACCTCATTGCTTCTAAATAATGGGTAATACATGTGAATTAGGGAACCCCTTCTTGAAGACTTCTTAAAAAACCCAAGTTTTTATTCCATCACTAAAGCTACCACCTACTAGACAAAAAATGCTGCTTTGACTTTGAAAATTAAACAGAAATCTATAGATGTGATGCATGAATTTTGAATATCAACACATGGGTTTTAAAACACTGTGACTTCAGATGCTGTTGTTTTGTTACACTCTGGATCTTGCTGCTTTAATATGTGGTTTTGCCACCCAGAGGTTGTATCCACAACCCACTAAATGGGAAACCTACTAAATAGGAAGATGTTGCCAGCTTCTGTGTGGAGACTGCTGTAGTGGTCTGTTGTAGTTATGCTTTACTTTGTGGTTTAAGTTGAGATATGTAATTTTCATTTGCAGTGAACATGTTACGTTGTGACAATGAAAAAAACAAGGCCTGTATTGTTATAATGGTGCCTGTAAGTGCAACATTAAACATGCAGTCAATTGTACCTTCACAGTCAGCCTCCATAGTGTGTTTCCTCTGACAGACTGAGATCAAGTCTGTTTGTCCCTGTGCGACTCATCTTTCACAAGTCAGAAAACATAAAGGAAAAAGTTAAACAAGTAAAAGAAAACAGCCTGTGGAAGTATGCAATCAGATAGCACAAACTGGATAATCTCTGTCCCAATGCCATCCGGAAATCTTGCCTTTGATTCTCCGGCTCGCAGGGAGCAAATGGCTTACAGAGATTCCACCATAAATCTGTCTGATCATCAGCTCAGCAGGGCCTTGTCTTCAAGACTGAGGAGACAGAGGGCGAAGACATGAAGCTTTGGTGAGTCTATTTTCCTTGAATCCAACCCCCGAAGCAGTAACAAAACCCATCTCTGACTGTAAATAATAAAAGGATGGAGTAATGTTGGCACACTGTGGATTCCTCAGGCAGGTTGGAAGCCAGAGCATGCATTCTGGTGAGAGACAAAGAAAACTGTAGAGAGACAGAAGACTGATTATCAGAGTGTGTGTGCTTGGGATTAGCTATGAAAGGTTCTATGTGTTTAGGTCTCTATATATGTGTTTGTGTTTGGCTATTTTTTAACAAAATTGCAGTATTTTCATGGCTTTGAAGATCTTCATGTAAACTTCTCCCAAAAGCTCTCATCCATTGTTCGGTTTGTTTTATGACCCATCTACAAATTTGTCCTCAAACAACTGCTTATTGCACTGAAATGTGACAAGGTGTGGGAGATAACGGTGTCCATGCTGTATTTGTCTGCCCTTTCATTCAAGTTCTTAGTATAGAATGACCCATTGCACTGGTCTCTGTTTGGCATTCCAAACTGATTTAAAGCATCTGCTGAAGGCTACGCACAAGTGTGTAATTCCAGCGGAGAGCCTTGTACCCAGCCACCATTGCCTGTGAGTCAGCCAAGGCTACACAACCCACAGCGTTACACTGCTTTGTCTTTGAGGTTTGGTTGAGGGTTACTCCAGCTCCTCAGACAGTCCTCAGACACAGGAAAGCAATTGGGGGGAAATTAAACCCATCAGCTTCCTTCATCCAGTGAGTCAACTGATGATCCATGCACTCTGGACAGCCGCTGCTTCTTCACAGTTTAATCCCTGCTCTCAGGCCATCCGGACTCTTTGTCAGTGTGACACAACTGACTGTCATTTAATTGACTTTATTTTGGTTTGTTTTTTGGGTGCTAAGGCTGTAGACTAAGACATTCTTTTCTATATTGCTATTTATGTAATTGTTCTAACCAGATTTTTATAGGGATTTTTTTTTTCTTAGTTAGTTACAAAAAGGAGTATCCCGGTAACTGGGTGCCTCTGTATGTAATTTCTCAGAGGAGAAAGGTAGGCTTGTGTGACTCCATGTTAGACAAACTGTGGGTGGTCTCTGCTATATGTCTCAGGGTGAGTGTGCTCCATTTATCAGACCCTCACCTCTTTGACCTATGAATAATTCCACTCTTATAGAAATGATGATGCCAGGGTATTTTAATCAGTAAAATCATGTATGCAGATCTAGTCAGTAGCAAACTGGTTGGTAGAGTGTAAAACTTGAAAACATTTAGTATTTTTTCTAATACTAGATCCACTCCTATAGATAGGTGGTAGTAGTAATCTGTTCTTTCTGTAACTCATTTTATATGTAATGATTAATGATTCTTAAATCCAGAGGAATACTGATCCTAGTGCGTTTCAAAATGAGCTCCCCTGCTCTACATAATGTGTTGGTAGTTGAGTTAGATTCCACATACCCGAGAGAGTGCCAGAACTGGTAAAGTTTGCTTTTATCTTTGTCAGCCTGGGCCCCTGTAATGTGTGGGTAAGAGAAGAATATAATGTGAATAATTGCATAACATCTCACTCACCATGGTGGGAGAGAGAAGAACAAGAAATAATGTGTGAATCAGCCTGGCTTGACACTGCTTCTTAAAAATGACCAACATGATAATTTACATGCTGCATTTTCTTTTAATCATAGCAACTCTTTAGAGAATAGAGATAACTGGATGCTGGTTTGAGAAATAGTATCATGGCGATATCAGGGAGTATGAGGTAATGTCACCTTCACATGTTGTAAAACTTAAATTAATATTTGAAAAGATAGAAGTAAGGCTTAGGATTTTTAGCCATGGCTTTAAACGTTCTATTATGTAACGTTCAGAAAACCCTTATTAATAACACTGGTGGCCGTTAAGTGAACTGCAGTCAGCATGCTGTTTATGGCACTCGTGCACATGCTCACACTTCATAGAGCTAGCATCCTGAGCCTCAGCCAAAACAGTTAGTGATATGCAAGACTGAATGTGATTGACCAGCATCATTTTGATAGATAATATATTGGAGACTATAAACTATATTTGACTCTCCAGGGTTGATTTTGATCCCCAAACAGGGCTCGACATCAAGGCTTCTACACTTGATTTTTGCCTTCAAAACACCTCTTAAAATGCACCTGTGTAGAGCATGCCCTCAGCAAGCGCAACCTCTGTATTTCTAAAACCTTGTGTTCATCCATGCACTCATTACTCGACTATTTAGTTAAACGAATAAATGTTACAATAAGAACTGATTTGAAATGAATGCATTATTTTCCCCATGTTATGTCCAACTCAGAATGCCTTGATTGACCAGTAGTCAATCCAAGTCTTCTGCAGTGTAGGAACCAGTTGTAGTTCAAACATTTTATCTCAGAACAGTGGCAGTAATGTTCCTTCAGAGCCCAGCGACATGCCAGGGAAAGCACCAAGAAGTAGAAACGTTACAGCTGCACCACACAAATCAAAGAGACAATACATATACTTTTCCTCAGATTTATACATCTCAACCGTTGTGGAAATGGGTGCACATGTGCAAGCTTTATTTCCACTCCCACAATTATCCATGAATGGATTTAGAAATGCCCTTACTCATGTCTGTTATGCACTGCTTTGGCTTTTTATGGTATAATCATAGAGCTCATACTGAAACAGACTTTACAAAGTGCTTCACAATTCAGGATCAAATTAAAAGGCCATTAACAGGGAAATGGCTTGACTGTAAATAAAAAGTAATGAAAATTAATTACTGACATATTGTGATTTAAAATTAAGTTTATAATATGCCTCTGTGGCTGCAAAATAACACAATCAGTGAAACTGACTGAAAATCCAAACAAACAGTGTTTTACTGTGGCCACTCTAATAAAATTTAGAAATTGAATCATTGTATATGTTGACATAGTTTGGATACTTTCAACTGTTTGTCTGAATTCTGTATTCGCAAACAGAATGAAAAAGGCAAATTATTGTCACTTTTACCCAGATGAGTGATTTTTGTACCTTGTCAAGTGAAAGGAAATTTACTTGTTCAATGGATAAATGCCTCAAAAATGTAAATGCCAAGACCAAATGAAGGTCCCTACATAAATCGAACGCCCTGCCAATGTTGACCCTAGTTTCCTTTGATGTCGGTCATTTGGCCAGAAGGGCTTCACTAGATAAAACGTGTTTTAGTTTTTCATGCCCATTTTGAGTTTGTGTTGGTGTCCGTGTAATGCTGAGAACTGGTCGTTTGTTGATGGTAGTGGACTCCATTTCTAAGCTAATGTTAGCTAGAGTTGCACACTGTTGGTGCTGTAGGTGAGCAGAAGAGAGACATTGAGACAAGGCACTCGGGAAGGAGCAGAAATATCACATCCTTTACATAAAAATCAGTCCAGAGGCTGTTATAGACAACAGGGAACGTTGTTCCAAACACTCCACACAAGCCTGAGCAGTGACAAAGGGTTAATCCTTTGCTCCAACCATACAGCTTTGCAAGATGTAGTCATATACTCAGAAATGTAAGTTTAGCAAGATTAGACATTATACTGCAGACATTAGCATAAAACAGGTATTATAGACGTTCAAATTTTAAATGTTGAAATCCCATTATAAAATGTTTTTCTCCATAATGAAACCTTTTCAAATCTTACTTGTAATCTATGAAATTTTACCAGGCCTTGTGTCATTGATGCCTTATGCAAATTTAATTTAAGAAATGAAACATGAAACATTTCCTTTGGTAACACTGATGAAGACAGTAAAAGACCTGAGCTCTCTGGGCAGTGACTGGATTACAAAGTTTTACAAGGATGCAATTGAAATGATTATTTTCCAAAGTAAGGCTGACAGGTAAGCTGATGAATGTTGACAGTACCTCACTTGCTTTGGATCCTGGTGCATAGAAGCTATGCAAACGTAAGGCCTGCTACATTCCACTTGCATGCTCATGCACTGCAATATGGCTTTGATATTTCTCAACATAGAGGGAAAGTCCTCTCTCATTTTTCTCTGCTTGATTTATTCTATCTTGGTGGTTTCAGAACATTGATGCTCTCCAAGAACACTTAGGCCTCTATAGTTTGTGCCTTCCAGCTGCACCTCACGTGTGCAATTAAGTTGTCAGAGTAGCCCCAGCCACTGCTTGCACTGTTCTTGGAGGCTGGTGCTTACATCGTTCAAGGGGTGCTTATGTCTTGTATAATGCGCTTAATATTGTGTATGACATAATGGGCAAAGCTCAGAACAGGGATGATTCAGTTTTTGACAGATGAATGCCTTTTTTTTTTTTTTTTTAATGGGGTCTTGATCACAGGTTGCCAGGAACTCACCAAAATAGAAAGAAGATAAATATGTCTCTAAGGGATGCTCATTTTCTTTACCATTTGTAATAATTATTAAATATTTTTTTATCATGAAGGTAAGTAACATGGTAGCTGAAATAATTTATCATGTGATAGATAATTGGGAAAATAATCAGGGACTACTTATTATTTCGATTAGAAAGCTGAAGTTAAACCTCTGGCTTGTGGGCATTTTTACACTGCGAGGCTCAAAGCCAACAGCTTTTTGTTTGTAGGTTGCTGGAAGGGACTGGGTATAACTATGTGTGTCACATGTGACTTGAACAAGATGTGTGAGTCTTTTTACACATGCCTGTGTATGTGTACATCGGGGTTCTCTGTGGAGTGTTTTATTGTAGCTAACACATTGCAGTTATTAGCATTAGGGGGTAGCTGTGCCAGTGTAAGCAGCATGCCTCACATGCTCAGCCCAGGCTTGTGGTTAGCTGATGGAGACATCTGAAGGACCAGAGCCTCTCAGATCTAAATCAGGAATAATTTCTCCCTCTTTCCCATTCTCTGTCTTTTGATTTTTTTCCCTCCACTTTTCTGTTGTCTCACTTGTATTTTTCTTATTTTCTGTCTTGGCATTCTGTTCTCTTAACCAGTGGTGCTCTCACTTTGTTTTCACGCTTTCCTCTCTTTCATTTTTTTTCTCCCTCTTCCTTTACTTAATGTTTTCTTCTTTCACCAGTGAGACAACATTTAGGTATGTCAAGTGCAATAATAGCATAAGTGCCTGAGCAGGGACCAGCAGGCACATGGTATGTTAACATCAAGAGGTCGCTGGGCAGAATGCGAATGGGCTCCAATGAAAAGAAAATGGAGACAGCGGTGATCTTGACTGTTCAGCCAGGTTCCAAATTCCATCACGGCACCTACATCAGGACTAGTCACTAGCCTGTCTGAATTCCTGATTCTTGGCTTTTAATCAAGTCCTAGGATTGGAGGTACTATAACTTAAAGAGCACTGACCTCAGTTCTCCTTCTACTTTGTCATATCTTTCTGCTAACCTGTTTACTGTTGTGGGGAAATAATCAGTAAAAAAAAAGCAATTTTGTAACAAAGAAACTGATTTCATGCATGAATACACTGGCTTTGAGATTTACTAGATTAATGGAGAATTATGCACACTTTAACTGGAGCAGAACAGCTACTGTACTGTAAAGAAAAGATTGTTTTTTGCTGGCATTACCTAAGATTTTCTTGTAAGATTAAAGAAAATGTCTTGCACTACAGAATGCAATAGGTCCACTGTAGCACCTAAACAGGTCATGGGTCACTGTAATTGAAAACAAGCTGTACTGATTAGTTACTGAGATGCTGTTGTAAAAACCTCTGTAAAATGCTGAAGAGGTTCAAGGAGGACACAAAGCTTAGGGCCTGGTGTTTAGCTCCATACAGTTAAGGTTTTAGAGTGTGGCACTATGTTTTAAAGTTCTTTGCTGTACCTTAGTAAAAGAAATGCACCACAACCGCAGCTAATTGTATCATATCAGGTGAAGATAATGCAAGGACAATGGCTGAACAAGATGTCCAAATGAAATACAGAGAAGTCAGAAGTCCTTATATTACTCCCTGTGGGTCTGGTCTGTAGCTGGGATCCCTGTTTGTTGTTATTCTGGGCATGCTTGAGGCAGATATTAAACACAGCCAGTTTGACTTGGGTACAGTGAAGGCATTCTTGGCAGAGGCCTCCAACATGACATCACCAGTGCTGTCGTTGTGAAATAGTTTTGTAATTGTGCATTCTCCTTTTGGCAGATGCTTTGGAATCTTTTCTGTATCCCTCTTCAATGAACATGTTATATTTTTGAGCTTCTGAAACACAGAAAGAAGGCTTACACTTGGAAAATTAACCTAGTGCTTTCACTGTTAGGGTTTACAGGGATGAAATATGCTAAGTAATGCTTCGGGTATTCTGGTATGCCCCCTTACCCCCAATATAATTCCAAAGAAATCCCACAAGCCTGTCTCTTCTCTGTTGTGGTTGCAGAAATTACGTAGAAATGAAGATTTTGAATATCATGAATTAAAGATCATTCATTTGAATATAAAGAAAATAACAAGAGTTTCAAATAAACCCAGGTTGGATACATGTTTTTACAGACTGTCCAGAGCAGCAGTGTGTGGTGACAAAAGTTTTATATGAGAATCATGATAGCTTTATTTTTTGATATTAGGAAGCAGCACATTCATTTTAGCTATACATTTCATAATTGTGCTGCCATCTTTTATTGGCTTTTTTTTTAATAAACGTTGGAGACTGTTGAATGTTTATACATTTTTGAAATTACATCAACATTTTAGTTGCATTATTGTGTTGTATTTTTTATTCATAGACACATGCATATTCAAAAATGAACCTCTCACCAACTTAATCTTGCTCATGTCAGTTAATACTTCCCCAGTGCGCGATTTCATGAACTGTCTCCTCAAAAGGATACTACCACGTTATTAGTCGCTTGCCTCCACCCCATCCAACTAATATTAGTCTGCGTTCACTCAGAGTAAAGCGTGCAATATGGATGACACAAGAGCAAATACTGAACCTCAATCTGAGTAGCTTATACCTAAAAAGAATGCCCTTTCTATCGTTTGGGCACATTTTGGCTTCAGTGAAGACGACTCTGGACAAAAAGTTAAATGCAAACACTTCAGGAAAACATTTTTTCAAAAATGTTTTCATTTCAAGTCATGTGTGCTTTGATTTCAACTGTTCAAAATATTCAATAAATACCCATAAATACTTAATCTAAGTGTGCTTCATAAGTTCAGCATATTTACAGTCCAGACCTTGTCTGAGAACTTTTTGTGCTTAAAGTGTTTTAAAAAAGCATATAAAGAAGTAATTGTACATTAATCATTATCGAGATAAACGTCTGAGCTTTTTGACAAAGTATTAAAGTTGCACTTTTTTTTTTCAGTGATCTTACTCAGACTGTTTGTTCAGAAAAACAAGACTAAGGAATACTCCAGTGCAATTTAAGTAATGCAGCACATTGTGTACACTTCAGGACTGCAATATTTCATTAGTGCAGTACATCCATTGTTGATGGGGATTTTCTTTTTCAGTTGTGGATTTAATTACTTGACGAGAGGGGAAAAGAGAGAGAGAGAGAGACCACATATTTGTAATAAGCTGTTTTCATTGAGATAATTATTCAGTATGTCACACGATGTGATATTCATCTGGGTTCATTTCGGGCTCTAATCCCTCCAGTCTGCCATGGATTCCAGCTGCACGACTCAACTGTGCTGTTAGAGTATGGGTCATTATATTTAGGTTGTGTGAGATTGTACATCTATTTTGTGTGTGGTGTTGTTTGCATGTGCATGAGTATTTGTCTTTAGTGCATATATGTAGTGTAATGTGATTTTATCTGTATAAAAAATACTTTATGAATGTGAGGAAATTCTGTCTTACTGTTCTGGCTGGCAGCAGCCTTCTCTAGCCTACCTCATTTTGAGGAGAAAATGAAACCCCTGTCTTTAATCATGGTGTAATGGCTTTCTACATTTGTTACAGTTTCATTAAAAACCCATTAGCAGCTAATTTTTAGTTGAGCCGATGGATGTGTTCGAAGCCAAGGAACGTTAGAGAAAAGGTCATTTGAGTCAAATGTGATGAGCTCTGTTCTCTTACATTCCAGTGGGGTCGTCATCAATGGGTCGAGCAGCTTAAGTGTAAAAGAGGTGGCTGCATACCATTTGACATTACTGGAACCATCCCAAACTGTGACTGTATGTTTGAAACAGTAAACAATTTCTCTTGTGTCATTCCTCTTTGTGCCAGCTGGAAACCATTCTAATGAGAACCAGGGTCATCACTGTTAAAACAAGCTTCAATCTAGCTGGTTATTGATGGGTTGAGAAAGTCTAGAGTAAGCAACGGAATGAACATGATGATGACTTCAAACTAGAATCAACTGTATAAAAAAGGTCATAGATTGTAGACAAAAGATGAAAGGAAGTGAAAAGGATGAAAAGGATGATGAGGAGTAAGGAATTAGGACAGGAGAAAGAGAAAAAGTTGTTGAGAAGACAACTAGTAGCACTGAGAACAGGCACTGCTTCAAGATCATAGCAGTGTGCACTGCTGAATGTGGAGTGTGTCTTGTTAGCAGTGAATGTCTTTAGTATTGTTCCTGAAAAACAATTTGAAACCCATCACATCTGCAGTGTCTCTGGGCAGCCAGTGTTAGAGAGGTTTTCTTTTAGGTTTGAAGAAAGTTATATGTGACAAAATGTGTTGCTTGTGAGAGGGAGGGAGGAGATCTGACTGCTAGATCCTCCCAAGGATTGTGCTCTGTGGGCCCTGACATGGGGGACAGGGTCTCTACTTGTCAGGCCCAGTGTGTGTGCTTGTGTTTGTATGTGTATCTCAATTATTTGAAGTAGGAGGGATTTTTCTGAGATAAGGAGCTATTGGGTTACCTTCATGTATTTTCTCACTTCGTAGGTGTTAGCCCTCCACTGTCTGGCCTCCAATCTCCAGGCCTGCTGCTTTGATGTCAGCATGAGTTCACCAGCAGCCTGCAGAGGAAAAACAACAATAACAAAGAGTGTGTTTATCCAGAAATGGTCTTCTGCATGCTCCCATTAATCTGCTGAAACTGTGTGAAATTGACCAGTTTTAAAAATGTTTGGGTTTCAAAGATCAGGCAGTTACAGGCAGTGTAGTTGGCTGAAATTGAGAAATTGCTTAGTAATTTGTGGAGGGAAAAGAAGAAAGTGTCATTTTTTATTTTCCAGAAATTGGGCAATAAAAACAAACTCTGCCAATTCTGTTTTGCTTTGCCAACATATGTTGAAGAGAAAACCTCAAATGACAAGAAATTGCAGTAAAACCATTATTTTGTTGTACTTCTGCACTTTACACCGAGTATTATTTTCAGTAGTCTAAAATTGTTATAAAATGAATCTTAAACTTATATTTGAAACAGTTTAAACAGATGCCTTTGAACCATATTCATTTAAAGTAAAACTGAATTTGGCAGTGTCAGTTATTATGTCCTATTAGTGTCCTTTCATCATGCTGTTAAAATATCTGTTCCACTTACCAAAGAGTGAGCTTTAGCCAATTTGTTTGTACTTGGAAAACTGTGACAGTATCTGTAGAGGTGCAGTTTCTAAGAGTTGGAGGTGGTGGTGTTGGGGTTCAGCTGATGTGCTGAGCAGCTCAGATGAGGGTCGGCCCTTCAGACAGGCTCAACACACTGCCTCCTGGTTCCCGACTGAGCCAGACGTCTGTAAGGGCACAGAGGTCAAGTCTGGCTTTCCTGTGCCCTAACCCTCCATGGGTGCCCACTTACCCTCTGAGTAGGGGGTCCAGCTCACCTGTCATTCACACTGCCAGAACCTGCTCCTTTTTTCTGTGCCTCTGTTTCGGTCTCATTATCTCCAAGTCACTCTCACTTACTGTTTCACAACCACTCTTTGTTTGACTGTCTCACTTTCTCTCACACTATTATTTTTTCCATTTATCTCTTTGTTCGCTTCTCTCTTTTACTTTTTTGCCACCGTCATCTTTGTTCAGCAGCTGAGTTGACATGCCTGCAGGGGAAGAAACCCCCACCCCATACCGGGTCCCTGGCCCTTCTGTCTTTCTCTCCTTCTCTATCGCTCCATCCTTCCCTCCCCGTCCTGTGCCCTGGTGTGGCATTGAAGGGATCAGTTTACCCGGCAGCAGCTGAGGCAGGCTTCATTTGTCCCAGGGCTTCCTTCTGAAAAGGCATTTTTCGCCTCTAGAGAGTTGCTCATTGCCCACACTGACATTGAACACTTAATTGCGCTGCTTCCAAATTTGGCAGTCTCGTCCTTTAGTGCCAGTTTGAATTGTTGAACTGTTGAAATATAGTCTTGGCCTGCAGGGCTAGGCATTCCTTTAGGTATAGATATGAGAGCTGACAGGGGAGAGAGACTGTTTGACGGTAGTGACACCTTAATATGTGAGCATGTCTCATTATAAAATTACCTAATCTAAATAACAGTTCAACTTAAAAGTTTATTTTTTATTTTTTTATGTGATCTATCTAAATATTGCAGATGCTACTTTAGAAGTGATGACTAGTTAGAAGTGTGAACTGCGTGACTATAAATGAAGTGTGAATAATGAGCAACAAATTTATATCTTATTATTTGCCCATCTCTATTCTTTGGAACCTTGATGAAGTATTTATTATTCCTCCTCTTTTGTTTACCAATTCCCACCACTCACTGATGGGGAAAACTGCTTGCATAGTACAGCTCTACCGCAAAGGCCCTTACTGAAGTAATGTGTAAATATTTCTGCCAGAGCTTCTCTCGTCTCTCATGGCAGTTGCATGTTTACTTTACTGCACTGGGGGAAACTTGCTTCTCTGTCAGTGTGTCCACAACTCAAATTATGCAAAGTATGTTTAAAGCATAATCTTCATTACTTAACCGCACAGAGAGAAAGAGGTTTATTGTCATCAGATAGTGGATAACCAGGGAATGCGTGTTAATTGCATGGGGCACATACATGTACAATATGTATAGCATGTGGCTTGCCTTAAAGGTGTGGCTGTGCTCATTGAAGTGTGCGTGAATGAAGTGTGTGTTCATGGAGTAGCCAAATATATTTGGTTTTGACACCTTCAGTGTTTACATTAGTCAGCATGAGGCATGACTCTTGCAACAATCTGCCACAACAATCCCCCGTTTAAATGCTACACATATGTGATTGCCTCTTTCTTTGTCCGAATTGTGACTAACTTACCACCCAGACTGACTATGGAAAGATTACAGTGCTGCAGTAACCCCTAATCAATGCCATACTGGGGGTTAACTCTCTCAACTCTCTACCTTCTCCTTCTATTTTTAGTGGTTCTAGTATGTTTGGGTTCTTTTCTTTTTCCCTTTTATGGTGGACTTTTTCTGTGCATTATTTTCTTTTTTCATTCCTTCCTACCATTCTGTGTTGCAGGCTTACGTCTACTGTTAATGTGAATATGTGGTATTTGTTCAATTATACATGGTAGCGGTGGCAAAGAAGAACTTAAGCTATAGTACCCACAATATTTTGAGGTGCTTTGATTTTGATGTCAAAGGTTGTTTTTCTCCAAACTTTTCTCCAAACTGATAATTTTTGGGTTGTTTTTGCAGTAGTTCTGTATTCCAATTTGAATTTTTTTTTGACAAATTTGAATATTTGTCTTCTGCATGCAAAATCCCATAACCTCTGATTATGAACTGGTGAATCAAACTTGTGAACATGAAAGTCCCTCCTAAACCATGAAAACAAGATAACAAGTCTCAGATAAAACTTGGAAACATTATGCCCACGACCCCTGGTGAAGATGACAATCTGCTAGTACAGATTTTACATGCATTCATAGAGCTGCTCCAGGGTTTGTAACATGATGACATCAGATATGAGAGCCTCCTCTTTTGTGCTTTAAACATAAAAGACATATTGCTAAAAATATTGAAATATTATCAACATGAATGGGAACATGGGAACTCTTGTACATGTGTGGATTTGTTAAGCTTAAGTTAAAATTGCAGTTACTCCAGCAGAAGACCTAGTAAAAGTTCTTGGAGGTCTTAAACCACAATCTAATGGCCCCTTAACTGTTTCGCCCCATGTCCGCATCGTTTTAATTGCACCTCATGTCACAGAGCACCCACTAGGCTGAGGCACTCTACAAGCTGAACCAATAAATAACCTCCTCAACCAGAACCTTGGCTCATTTTGTTTATCTCCAGGCTCATCTCTGAAGGGGAAGTCCATTTAATCGTCATTCCTGCTCACACATAAACTCACACACAGATCTTGTACTTGCATTCCTGGGCTTAACAGGCTGCTGGTTTGTGAGTGCAGGTGACATGTGCGGTTGTGGAGGAGAGTCTTTCAGCCTTCTCATCCAAGGACCAGAGTTTATTTGTAGAGCCCATGAAGATGGTTGTTAAATGGGGATAGGAGCAAGGTTAGTGGGAAGGTCTGGTGTGAAGGGGGGCTCAATAACAATGGTATATAGTGGATACTCCCCCAATTATGCCTCTGGACATTGCACATACAGCAGTGCAGGTGAACAGATACTCTACTTGCATGCCCACCAATAATTTGATTGCCTCAGTAACCAGATAAAGGTTACAGTTACGTTAGGCTGGGTACATTTTTATTTACGTGACTTGTTTGTTAATCAATCATGCTCATGTGTGGTGAGAGGTGTGAAAACTAGGGATTCAAGTGGTTTTTTAACAGTGATGAATTGAAATGAAGTAGCTTCTCAAGACAAGAACAGTAGCATTAGTATGACCATAAGAGCACTCTGTCACCTCTGTGGTGCACATGCAGAAAAAAAGATGTTTATATATGTCAGGAATAATGTGACAGATAGCGATTCAGTGTGGTTAGTCTGATTACAACCTGATTAACACAAGCAAGATAGTGGATACATGAAAATTGCAATTAAAAAAGCATTATAAGAGATTAGCTACCTAGGATCTTCACACTCCATTGTATTACTACACTACTACTGTGCACTAAAAGTTTTTTAGTATTACTTTAATCTAGCAATAACTGAATAATTGCCAGAACAAATTGAAGTGCACTGGTTCTGTAGCACTCTGTACCTCACTAACCGTCCTCTCGGGTGCTCTTTTTTTCTTTTTTCATCAGGATGACCACGAGAGCGGCTCTAGTTCCACCAGTCGTAGTGTTTCAGACAGCTCCAAGGCTGTGGCTAAGCCCCGCCGCCTCCAGCAGGCTGCCCCCAGCGACCCAGACCTGCCCCCAGGTAAATGATGGCCTTGGGGCCACTGAGGCTAGTCTACCTCCCTGCTCAGAGAATGACCACCTGGGCAGGCTTGCCCTTGATGGGGGAGGACAGGGCCACGGAGTGAGACTGAGATTAACACTTATTTATACTACTGAGAAATCTTGGTTTTTCTTTTCTAGCCTCTAAGAATGCTTAATGACAAAATAATTTGATTTAATTTGATTCTTGGCTTGTTGGTGGCCCACTGCCTACATAGGCCACTGTCAATGACTCAAATGTATGTAATACATGTTTACACTGTGAGAAATATTCTTTTTGGGATGAACCATGTAGCACTACATTTTTCACTAGTGTAAATCAGCCACAGAGAGAGCATGGGGGATGTGTTTCTGATAAATCACATAGTGATGGCTCTTATCAACAAGACCACTTGACCACATGCCTCCTACAGGGCCGTGGATTCCATGCCTGCCTTACTCCAGCACTTTGCAGCACCTCACAAAGAAGGGCCTTGTTTGATTGGTGCTGGATAATGGTCTTTTGAAAATATTTAAGCCTGTACCTCTTTTTTTTAAATCAATTTATACACTGAGCTCTTATTAGCTAGTAAACATTTATCTTTATGTTCATGCTGGCTCAGACAATTAGAATCTTATCTAATTGTACGTAGCGCACAAATTAAGTAATCTTACTGAATTACTCATGAAACTTCATAAATGGTATAGAGCAACCTCTCAGACACAAGTTTGTGGCAAAAATTATAACTCATTAAAAGTTGTAGAAGTATGTGTAACTGCAGAGAAAACAGCAAAGTAAGAAAGATGGTAGAGAGAGGAGACTTAAATATAAAGAAAAGATATGGTGTTTAGAGAGAAAAAAAGGTGGGGGTCTTGAGCTTTAAGATCCAGGTCACAGGCACCCAACCGTAAGGCTCACTCCCAGAGTACTAGTATGCATGAATGTACGAGCCTACCCTCCTATCTGGTTGTATCTGGGGAGGATCAATTTCCAGGCCTGACATGAGATAATATCTCTCTCCAGCTGTTAAAGCAGGGTACCTCACACCCCAGCATCTCCCCTTGGACCTGCCTCTAACAGACGTCCGAAGTGCATGCGTGCGTGCGTGCGTGCGTGCGTGCGTGTGTGCGTGAGTGTGTGTGAGTGTGTGTGAGTGATTGTGTGTGGGTGTGTGTCTGTGTGAGTATGTGCTTGTGTTAATCTCTCTGTGTGTATGTTTTAGTGTATCTGTGTTAAATTGTGTGCACACCTCACACTGTTCCAGCAGTGGACCTTGTTTCAACCCATTATAGGCTATAAAGACAACTCTGGGGTCAGAGGTTGCAGCACCTCAATAACAGTGAGGAAGCAGATGAATGCTGTAATCCCAGCCTCCCTAATTAAAAGGTAGAGGTTAAAAGGTAGATGAGGTAAAACTAACCTGCTATGACTCAGACAGAGGATATTTTGCTAAGAATAAGATACAAAACAAACCTGTCAGGACTATTTAATGTGGTTAAGGATGTTTGTGAGGGCACAGCATTGCACTCTATTGCAGCAGACACAGGTAATTTTTTATACATTCATTAGTCTCACCATTATCTCATTTTAGACTATTTTAGTCCACTGGTATGGATAAAAGTTGTATTATAGGACTGATCATGCTTTTAGTTATTTGTTTAAGGGGATACACTCCCAGTTTTTGAGGATTGTTTCTACATCCTACACAAGTTGCTTTGGACAAAAGTGTATATGTCAGATGAATGTAATGAAATGTTGTCCTGAGACCTATTGAATTTCCATTTCCGCCAAAGGAAATACCTGTTATCTGTGAGGCGTTGTAATTGACCCTATACTATATATTCTCAAATATATATTGAGAATATATATTGAAATGTATACCACTACCTCCGCTGTCTGCCACAGTCTCTGTTTTGATACTACCACTAATGAGGTCTGAAGAGTTGCCAAAGCTAAATCCTACACAGAGGGACTTTAATGTTCAGCTGTATAAGCCCAATCTGTTTCACAAAGCTACATTTTCACATATTGCTACATATTTTTCAATGCAGAGCAATTCATATGTCAAAACAACTTAACCTAATTTAACTTAACTTCATATCAGAAAAAAAACCAAACAACAACAAACAAACAAACAAACAAAAAAAAAACAATATCAAAACTCCAGCTGGGATTGGAGTGATTGGGACATCCCTTGACTGACATCCTTATTTTATAAGCCACATGCATGCATCCCCAAATTTAGAGCTAGTTGCACTTCAATACATCTGTCTCAGAAGGTCAGAAGACAATGATCAACATAATCAGTTGCTGAACTAGCCAGCTACAAGACAGAAAAGGAAATCCCTCACAATTGTTGGATCTCAGGAAGCCATTATATCACAGCAAAACCCTCCCAAGGATAGTAATATTGGAGACCAGTGGCTAAAGCTCAGTTTTTCTAAAATACTGGAGCATTTGAGTACAAATTTTACCATCTCTTGGGCTCATTTCAGTGCTGACTGACCATTGCCATTTGCATTTACCGATGAGTTTTACCAAGCTACAGCAGGGGGCTACTGTTAGGTTGGCCTGACTGTGCATCACTCAGAAAACAGTCAGAAGAGAGGATCAGAGATGGACACAAAACACCCTTTTCTTGTTAGAACTCCATAGAGAAGCATCAGAGAGGAGATGTAAAACTACACCTTTAATGAAGGTATGTTAGCAGTGAGAACATCACAGGTTAATGGGCAGTCTTACTACTTTTCAGCATCTATGTTGACTAACTACTGTTTTTAATCTGCGCTCCTCCCCTTAAAAACAGCCAAATCAAAACACAGCCGACACTAAAAAGCAAGCCACCAGCAATTATCCAGTCATTTGGCCCTAAGCCCTCACATGCTGACTGAATTTATCCTCCCTGTCCTCCCTGTGGTGGGAAATAGAGATGTTAATTCATATGCCATTGGATTGGTAGTCACACAAAGACCAAAAACCAAGTGCTTCCACCTTGAGCGATTCTGTGAGTAATTATGTTTACTGCTACTTTGTGGGGGTCCAGTGGTCACCATTTGTGAGAACCGCATTTCTGTCTTCCAGGGGATTCTTGTTTTGGTCCTGTTCACACTGCTGAAACCATGCTTTGTTTTATAGGAGCTCAAAGGGATTTAATAGTGGCAAGTCTTGATTTGAGTCTAGGCTTAGCCTTCTACCTGTGAGGTGGTTGGATCAAAGTTGTACTCAAGATTTGCAGTTTCAAAGCTGAGCTCTCCCTAAAGAGCCACAAAAATATTCGTTTTTTCCACGTGCATTAGGACATTTAGTATGAAAAGTCTTAACAGTATAACAGTCTCTCAAGGTAAAGGGAGCTTGTATATGCAGATGTGATGACAGACATACGTGAGGTATATCTCCATCCCTTCTCCTTGAGAATTATTATAAAATTATTTCTTGTTATATGTGATAACTTTTTATTTGAGACATTTGAGACCTTTGAAACATTAATGGACGCTCTGCATCTGCAGGCATCATATTCATTTATATAGATTGTTTCACACCTACATAGTTTACTTGTGTACAGTTATCAACCTGTACCTTTTATATCAGTTATCCACCTTTTATATAAAATCCATAAGGCGTACTAGAGCATTTGGAAGCTATTTCTTCTGTTTTTCCAGATTCAACTCAAAGACTGAGCATAGAATTCTGCATGCATACATGGTTATATAAGTATGCATGTGATTGGAGGAGATTGTTATTTGCATGGACTGAAATGCAAACACACTCCTAAGATAAATCTATAGTCCAGTGCTACTGCTGTCCTGGTACTGCGGTCTTTGCTCAGAAACTAAATGTAGCAGCTGTTCTGGTATTACTGGAAAATGCTACTTATGGCTAGAGAATATCCCATACTGGTAAAGGCTGGAGCTTTCTCCAGCTGGTGCTTTCTTCTGCTCTGGAGACCTGCTGTACCATGCATGGTTGGGTTCTGTGAATCTAGCGTTTTATTATAAGAGGTCCTAGAGTGAATTGAATGGCTAACATATTCAAGTGTAAGTTTTACTGGTGATGGTGAACTTGTAATAATATTGGTTTGTAGTATTTCCACAGTCCTTGCCATGGTGGAACTGAGATCCTTGCATATTCATAGAGTTTTGTAAACTATACTCAACACTTTGAATGTGCTATGTCCCACACTAGCTATTGTATGTATCCTGTTGGATAGATTGCTAACTGTGCAAATTACATTTCAGAATAAAACTGCAGGACCAACTTACAGTATATTTATTGTTTGATGGACTTTCTTTCTCTCCAGTCTAATAACTGGCAAGGCTAATAGCTGCTAATACTTTCCATATACATGAAAAATGGTGAGCATGGACACTATAGTGTTTCTTTCCTGTATTGCACAAAAGAGAGTACTTGGCCTGTTCTGAGATCACATAAAGGAGCTGGTTTTTCCAGTCATTTTATGGTTGAGCAGTTTTAAATGGGCTCCTTCCCTGTGGGCCACAGCACAGGTGCTGGCTGTGTCAATTGTTTACAGAAGTTCAGAGCAGTGCGATGACTCGCAGAGAGACGTACTGGGGCCCTGGATTTGGTGTGAGGCAAAAATAGGTATAACAAGTGTAAGAGAGTGCAAGAAAGAAAGAGAGACACTCTGACACTGGCAAATTAGATCCAGAGAGGAAAATAGCAGGGGGTAAAGTGCTGGTTTTACTGCCCAGGCTGCAGGTGGGATAGCAGCTTTCTTACTGACCCCAGATCTACGCACACACGCACGCACACACGCACACACACACACACACACACACACGCGCGCACACATGCCCACATTCACATTCATGCATGCCAGAAAGCAGCCAGGCACCCACTTAAACTCAGACAATCACATGTATGCATGCAAATCCACACACAAATGTCACAAACACACAGGGCGTTCATGAGATGAAGTTATGTCATCCTCTCTTGCTGCTGCTGTGTTTGGTCAGGCAGCAAATTTATGAGAATTTTGTCAATTGGATTATGCTAATGCATAGTCGGGCGCGTGTACAAGACACCTAACAGTTAACCAATTCATATAAATATTTTCATCAACAGAACCATTTAGTTCTGCCTAATTATCGGTTCTGTTATGCCCTGGGCCAGGCATGTAGATACAGGAAGGCAAACATTTGGTTTGGAAAATAAGGGAAAAGCTTTAAAGGTTTATATGTTTTAACTTGTAGTGACTGTGTTTAACAGTACATGGGAGGAATGAATAATGCCATTGGTCCTGTGGTTAGGAGAATTTATTGCTGTATGTTTTCATATTTTATGGTCGAAACTCCCCTGTCTGTAATATTTTAAGTTCTTTCTTACTTTGTTGAGTAATAACCTTACCATGTATGTTTTTCCTGTGAAGCTTCTGTTTCTGGGCGTCACTGTTGCCACAGGAGGTGCTGCGAACACTGCAGGATGGCTCCCCCAGCTCTGCTGAAACCCAATCTATTGAAGTGCTCTTTCTCTTTTGCCTGCTCTTGGTTACTACATCCCTCTACCTCTTCACTACAAAACCCACCGCCCCTTCACCTTTCACCCTCACCGTAAAATCTGTTTCTACATTCTATATTCTGTTTCTATCCATTTGTACAAAATGTCTCTAGCCCCTGTTCTTCATCACTTGTCTGGTCATTACTCTATAAAATGAATGTGCATTGAGTGTTTTTTCACACAGATGAGAAGCACTTAATACATTAGTGATTTCTTTCTTTTCACCATTGGCAGAATGTGTCATTCATTTTGAATCCTGCCAGACTGGAGTTTCACTCATCCCTAAATGACTGTATCCTGCACAAATATGTATAAAGCCCTGTACTCTGTATGTGTGAATGCCTGCGTGCCCATGCAATGAAACTTGTGTATGTTTAAGTGAACACGCAGGCTCCACAGTGGTTAAACAGGCTTGGGAGGGATATGTTTGAATCGGCACGTGCATAGTTTTGGGTTAAATAGGACTTAGCATTTGAGAGGATAGTCCGTCAGGGACAGATTCATAAATTCACCCAGGATTTGTAAAAATGTTTTCTTATGGATATTTAGCTGCTTTAACTGTACATGTCCAAGGGATAGACTGTGGCGAAAAATAACATGTCAGGACCTCCTCTTATTTATGAGCCCATGAGGATGGCAGGGGTCAGTGGTACTGAGTCTAGACTTTCACAGAATGCAGCTCTGGATTTTAGTCTTTTATAGGGTCTCAACACTAAGTTAATGTCTGCTGATACACTCATTTGGGTACACCTAGCTAAAACTAATGCAGATTAATATGACAGTCCTTCAGTAAATAGGTTTTTACTGAGACTGTTTAGGGAGGTATTAATTCAAGTTTATGGTCATTTTGGAGGCTGCAGTTTGTGATGCTTTTGAATTGTTTATGTTATTTTTGCTCACCCCATTCATAAACAACAGAAATACCATCTTTCTAAATTATTATATAGTTGCATCAACACCAATTCCTATAAAAACGGAACATTATAACCTTTATGAGGATAGGATGTATTGCAGGACTGTTGTATTAGACGACATAAGTTTTAGCTAGGTGTACCTAATAAACTGCCAACTGAGAGGACTTGCAGTTTAACTTGTATCTATGTTTTTGCTTATTTGTTTGTAGGTTACGTGCAGAGTCTGATCAGGCGTGTGGTGAACAATGTGAATATTGTGGTGAACAACCTGATCCTTAAGTATGTGGAAGATGACATCGTGCTGTCGGTCAACATTACCTCAGCAGAGTGCTACACTGTGGATGATATGTGGGAGAGGGCCTTCATGGACATCACTGGTGAGCAATGGCTGCTTACATTCCTTGGTAGTGGGATTAACTAGTAAATCCACTAAGACAAGAACCTATATACTACAGTAAGTGTTCAATTTTGCTAGTTCAAACAAAGGTCAAACAGACATCTCAGACTCGTTTAAACATGGCTATTTGTTTAAATGCCCAATGTCAGCTGCACAGAGAGAGTAGTCTCCTATTTAGTCTCCTATTCAGACTCATTATAAACTCCACAGTGTAATTGGAGCATGTGTAGGTTCAATGCAGAGTAGGCTTTGACAAAGAAAAAAGTTCACATTTTAAAATACGAAAGATGGATGAGATAGGGGATTTTAAACCTGAGAATGTCACTTGTAGCAGTAGGAAATATTATTATATTATTATATAATAAAACTGTGGACCAAGCAATTATTGAGTAAATGCAAACCAACTAAAACATTGCTCATCTATATTTTTTAGGCCTACATGTGCAAAACAGTTGAGAAAGAACAATAAATAGCCTGTAGCACTTACAAGGGGGCATAATGCATATCCATGATATCCATACAGCTACACAAGGACTGTCAGAAGCAGGTGCATCAACTATGTATGGATATCCACTTTAATAATCAATTTGAGCAAAGACAGTGCAGAAACTAAAATTCAACTCACTAATTAATTTGCTCTGTTTGTGTTGTCAAGACATACACCAGGTATCTGCAGATATCTGGGTGGCTAGCATTAGCTCCCTGGCCTGAGTAAAGTAGCACTCAGAAGCTGATCACTTGACTTAGATGCCTATGCATCTTGCAGTCAGAGATAATATCTCTTCCACAAACACAAACCAAGACCTCAAGTGCTTAAGTCTTTTTTGCAGTCTATCCCTCCTGTAGATGCGATCTTTAGATTTGCTATGAGATAGCCAGAGCCAACTAAACTGTGACGGATCTACATAGACTGTTGACAGTTTACAGGACTCTAGTGACTCAGTGTGGGTCATATATATTCAGTTATAATCTATGTTACTTTTTAACAAGTGATAAGAAGAATTGATATTTGATTGTTCAAATATAAATGCCATTAATTGGAATATGATTTTTAATTTTTTTATTTTCTAAATCCAGCACCACTATTTCCATTTCTGTCCATTGTACTTAGAAGCTTTTACTCAGTAGAAACTCCGGGGTTTCTCATCTTACTTCCAGAGAATTACAGTTATTTTAAACTTGAACTGCCATCATAACTTTGAAGAAAGAACTGGTTCTTTATTGGCTCACACAAGCCTATATCAACAAAGAATCATGAACTGGTCATTTTCGATCATTGTTATCACTGTGGAATTTTTTGTTATTCTAATACAAGAAGCAAGAAGTGGCTGCAATAATAGTTACTGACAGTTTAGAGAATAAAATAATTCCGGGAATTATGAGTCCTGTTATCAGTCTCTTAAGGATGGTGAGTGACTCAGACACTGGAGAATCTGATCATGTGTGATCATTCAACAGACACACACACACCTCTTGTAAATGAGCTCTGTGATGTCTGCTGAGATCAGAGATAATGAGGATTTATTTGTCATCTTCAGTATTTTAATTGGTCAGGTGTTTGTGTTTGTTGGTTCATGCTTTTTCTTATCTTTTTTTCCCACTTTTGATTACACTTCATAACTTACTTATGTCTTTTTTCTTTCTTACATCTTATCTTCAACTAGGAGAAATATGTCATTCACTGCTGTACATGCAGTACAGTCCCACACCAGAACTCACATTTTAATGTTTTTGTTCATCATCTGGGATGTGAAAACGTCACATTTTCCACACAGTCAGAGAAAATAAAAATTGGCATCTTGGTTATAGCTGAGTTATGAAATCCTATAGCAAAGCAGAGTGTCTCCTGCCGTCCTGCTGACAGCGCTGTCAGCCGGACACTGGAGCTGAGAGTATTCGAGAGGCCAACACCAACGGGTCAGGGCGTGCTCTCTGTTAGTGTGTATCATTGCATTTGTTTGTGTTTAATGATACCTCCCAGCATGTTGACATGCTTAATGAGTGTCAAGCACAATGGGTCAACCTCTTATGTGTTCAGTGTGTGAAATGATCTACATTAGTTTTGTTTTCTTTCCTCTCTGTGCAGCTCCAGAGCTTGTCCTAAGGAAAGTGATCAACTTTGCAGACTGTACTGTGTGCTTAGACAAACGCAACGCGAGTGGCAAGATCGAGTTTTACCAGGACCCACTGCTGTACAAATGCTCCTTCAGAACACGCCTTCATTTCACCTATGACAACATCAATTCCAAGATCCCATCTGTCATTAAAGTGAGTAGCTCTAAATTTTAGGAATAACTCCATAACTGCCATTATCTAACCAAAGCTCCAGATCAAGACGTGGGTTATATAGTTGATTTTGATGTAAATTTGCTATGGTCCAAATATGTCACACATGCTAGTGATGGAAAAGTAAACATTTTACCTGGCAGCTAACAGTTGTTAGAGAAACATGTGACTCACTTTTATAAGTTTACCTTTTCTCAAATCAATAGCAAAATAATGTATCGTTTCAGCCCATTGTATTAATCTGGTGACATTCTGGATATGTATGGAAACAGCTGTTTTGTTTTAACAAGATTTTACTTTCTACACAAAACTACAAGACACAAATAATATGATGTATCACTGTTGTACCACCAGTATTTAGTTTAGACTCAAGTGAGATTTGACTTTTATCACCATCTCTGTTCATTTTGGTCTACCTATATGGAAAATGGTACCTTGTTTTACTGTGGTAGGTTTGGAAAAGCTACCCTAGGTGAAGAATATGCTTCCCATCTTGTGCAATTCTATCAATGTTTGTTCAAAACTTAGACAACCATGTTGATGTAGACACCCAATCTAGAAAACTATTTCATGTCATGAAACATCAACTTCTGGATGACACCACTGATGTTTGATATAATTTTTACTCCAAGTTTATTTATTTATGTTACTGTTTTGCACCAAACACCAGCACAAATTCCTTGTATGTGGAAACATACTTGGCAATAGAACTGATTGTGATTCTGATTCTGATTCTGATAGCAACAGCTTTGTTTAGAAATAAGTACTCCTCTCCCTAGAGAATCATCACATTCAGTCACAGTCATTCTACATATTTCAGTGGAAGAGTGGAAGATGTTTGTTGAAAATCATAGATTAGAGTCTTGGCTGTCTTGTTCCTTAATGTGGTAGAGATTTGTTCATGTAGTCAGATCTAAACTATTTGTGATGGAAAAAGTAACAATTCTTTTCCTGGTGCATTTTTAACTTTTGGTTAAAAAAAGTGTCTTTTGTGAACTTTTGTAGGTTCTAGCAAGAAAATCTACCGTGGCTGTCTGTGATTTCTGTTTCTGTGCATTGCATTTGTCAACTGTCTGCCATTAAGTTACATCATGGTAAATTTAATTCAGTCCCATTTATCTGTTAAACTAATTTTCTCATCAGGCTGAATTAAAGTAGAACTTCCTCCTGTCTGTATACAGTCAGTAACAAGCTGGTTTAGCGATCTACAATAAAGTTTTCATGGTGTCTCATCAACAGAATAACACATGAAAGATCTACCACATTTAGATTAGTAGTATCTGTTACAGTTTGTTAAACGGTAACAAAGATAAACTCCAGCTTTGACTGTGAATCTTACACTCTCTATAATGTATTAACACTGCATAATGCAAAATATATAAAACAGTTCGTTTCCAGGAGAATCCATACCAGTTCTTACAGGGCCCTGGGCAGCTCTATCCTTCTTTATTTTAATATTCGTTTCACATTATGTAGGAGCCCACCAGAAGTGGTTGGGCCTGTAGCCCATTTCACATATGAACATATAATTTAACAAATCAAATTTCAAAATTTAAACCTTCTCTTACACTTTTCTTCCCTATGTTTTCTCAGATCCAGACCATGGTGGAGAGCCTCAAGTTGTCCATTACTGATCAGCAGCTACCAATGTTTATCCGCATTTTACAGCTGATTATTGCCCTCTATTATGGGGAAATCGGAGGACACAAAGAGGGCGAGGGAGAAGATGGCAGTGGTCATGTCAAGGAGGCTGGTGCAAGTTTACCTGGTGAGTGAGGTTTCTTATTTGACAGTTCTGTTGTTATCCCTTAGATTATTTTGTGTCTGCTTTGTTTTTGATTTTTTGCTTTCTAAAAAATTCAGCTTTGCTTTATTTAATTTTGAATGTTTTCAAAAAACCTGAGCCAAGTTTGTCTAAAGCTGTTTTCAGTAGAATTTGACATTTGATGACTAGCACTGGCTAAAACTTGCATATGTAAGTATGTTAATTAAAATGTATTAGGCTGTTTTGCTTGCGTGTTATTTACATGTTCACCTAAAAGCTGGTTTAGCGATTTTCAATAAGGTTTTCATGGTGTCTCATCAACAGAATTACACATGAAAGATTTGCCACATTTAGAATAGTTGTGTCTGTTAAGCAATAGCAAATATACATAATGAATGAGGCAGTCCTCCTCTTGTTATGGCTGAGGGTTCTCCTTTATACTGAAAATACTATGCTGTAGCTGGACATGTCCAACCATGCGCCAAGTAAGGACACGGACAGAAAAATAAATAAAAATTTCACTGTGATAGTCTTAATTTTTCTACAGCCATCATTCTGTAATATTTAAATAAATTTAAAAATGATATATTGAGGTTTCAGAATGAGTGGAGCTTTTATGTGTCGGTATGTTTCCTGTTGTAGTCACATTTCTCAGACAAAGCTCTGAAGTGGTTAATGAACCATTAGACCATGTGCAAAGCTTTGAACTTTTCCTTAGACAGCTCATGATGCTCTGCATGATGCCTTGTTGTGTTCAGGGGCTATGTCTGTCCATATGCTGGTGTTGTTCCTAAATGGGACATTTAACATCACTTTGACCATGGTGTGCGCTCCTCCTGCTTTTTCCACAAACAAAAGCCAGAGCGTGTAACTCAACACAGACTGTTGTCGTCAGGCTTGATCCCCTCCATGTGGATAGAGGCAGGAGAGTGGAGGATGAAGGGAAGAAAAAAGGATGAATCAAATACAGGCCCATCTCTGTCTCTTTGATTGGAGCACCATGGGAGATCACACTCCACACATCCAGGAGCTGAACAAAATACACACACGCAGCTGGCTTCTCTCACAGGCATACTGCATACACTCACTGCAAACTATGCACAACCACCTAGAGGTTTTTTCACATAAAGTAGGAGTTAAAGACACACACACACACACACACACACACACACACACACACACACACACACACACACACACACACACACACACACACACAGGTACATAGACTATATACTTTTGATACCTGCAGCCAAAAATGCACATTATTCCTCATCACATCTCTCCCTGAGTGCTCATCCGCATCCTAGCCAAATAGAGCAGGATCAAGTCTCAAGTCCCGCTGGGCTAAATCAGCCTCTGTAGCACCAGGAGCAAATTACGGTGGAGGGGAAGTGGTGGGCAGAGGGGAAGCAAGCAGCCCAACACAAAACAGCCCATTTGCTCACTCCCTCTTACTTGCTCCCTGTCTGTTGGCCTGGGACTTTTACTGCGAGTTGGCGCAGCTTCCAGTTCGGTGTCCCATGCCAGATGTAAGAGTCAGTGTCATGCTACTGCTATGTGGAGCCTCTGAGAATGAATTAATATCCCATCACAAAAATATACAAGAGGGGACCAGCTCTTGGAACCTGAGCGCCCCAGATCTTGTTATGCTGGAAGTAATCGAGAGAGTGAAGAAGCTGAAGGGGGGCAGTTGTGTGTATGTTTGTGTGTGTGTGAATGTTTGTTGGGGTGGGAGTAGGAAGGGGTTTGGGCTGGTTCATGAACATATGGTTTTCAGTGTATTCATTTCAGATTAAGGCAATAAAGCTGAATTTTTGCGATGATAGTAGCAGAGTTACTGTTCAAATGATTTATTTACAATGAGAAAATATAATGTATCTTTCTTAACCAGTACAGACAGCCTTTACCATTGATGGGTTCTGAGTACTACAACATTCATGTATGTTGAGGCTTATAGTGACTGACTTAGCCTACATGCATATTTATTTTTAGTCGGTTGTAGTTTGTATGAAATAATCATTGTTACATGATTGCTGGAACATGATCCCAGTATTGTACATAGCACTTCATCACATTCACTTAATTTCCCATAGGCTTCTCCTGGTGAGTCTCTGTTGTATATTCTGCCTCCATTGCTGTGTGTATGTTTGTTTGTTTCTTTTTTTAACTCTTGCTGTGACCTATAGCTGATGCTGTTGGACTGAATGAACGCTCATATTTGTGTGTGTGTCTTCACAAAATAAGTGTGTGTCTGCGTAGATATGTGGACAAAAGATTGAGGCAAGAGTAATGGATTCAGTCTGGATCCACTCTGTGCCGGATTAATAAGCCGTGACTTTCAATTGAAAGCGGTTCTTTCTAGAACATTTCAAAGGGAATATTAATTTTTCCCCCATGTGAAGGTGTTTTTCTTTTTGCCAATTAACAAAGTGGAAAAAGCCTTGTAATGTGTTTATGTTCCCATGATTCACTGTGGCTGCATGTTCTTGTTTGAATCTTACTCTTTTACGTAAGAGCCAATGTCTCATTAATGAAAAGTGCTAATAGTGAATGGTGCATGATACTTGTGTGTCACTAACCAAAGCAAACTTTCAGTCAGGAATAGATGGCTAGTTTTCCTGCTGTCTGATATTCAATGAAGTCACTGAAATCTCAGCAGTTGGAAACATAGATGACTAACATTCTTGAATAGACCAGCTGGTCACGGCAGCAAAAGCTGTATGGTTTCAACAAGTATGTGAAGAATTATGAACTGAGGACTGTGGCAGGGTGTATGTGTGCGTGTGTGTGTCTGTGTGTGTGTATGTTTTGCGCTCTGTATAGTGTTTGCCTTGTAGGAAAGCTCACCCTCTCCTCAGAGGATTATCAAATGCAAATGACCGTCATACATGTATCAGCTAGATCATTTCCCCATTATAAACCTCATCTGCCCTCCATATGGTAGCCCAGTGACATGACAGGGCCTTTTTTTAATCATATTTTTGCTTTTTAATATTGGTGTTGATGTTGCCATTCAGACTTCTGAAGTCTGAGGAAGAACCTTGTGCTTTAAACGTCACAACAGTAAATAAAACCCATTAACTGGAGCTATTAGGTGTGCAGGTCTATCTATTTTCAACTACTGCTAGATGTAATTTTGATCTAGTACCTATCCTATTGGATACTGGGATGTGCATGTCTTTTTTATCATTTTCTGCTAGGAAGTGATGAACAGACACATAGCGTTTAATCAGATGATACCATCATATGGTATCCTGTATGTATGCATTACATTTTTAGAATTGGGAGGCTTTGAATATCTATAAATGTAGTCTGAATGCATGCATGTATACACATATGCCCAAATGCACATGCATACTCAACAGATGCATAAGACGACAAGCAGAGCAGCCTTTGCTCAGTAGTCAGGTAACAGTTCACCTCTCCCTCTATAAACATGGAGGGACATCTACTGGCCTGTGAGGGCACTGCCTTCCCTCAGTCCTCCCTTCTTACTGTCTCAATGTCACTCAGCTGTTCACAAACTTGCACTCCCACTCTCTCTCTAGCTTAGACATACACCACTGCCTGGAGACTTTGGACTCATGGAAACTAACTTTGACCTTGACATATCCTATTACATAGTCCCTCTGAGCTCTGTGTATGGACATATGCACACACTGATATTGTTAGTTCTAGACTGACTAAAATCTAGTCAGTCTTTGATTGCTCTCATAGTGAATCAGAAAATAGTTTTAGTTGTATTTCACACCTGTGTGGTGATAGAGCGTTACTCCACAGCAGCATACGTTTTGGCCAGCCCTCATCACTCCCTGGGAATTTTTCAGTCACTTCTTTGGATTAATACTTCAAAGTCTCCTTAAGCCAGTCTGTTTTGATCACTTGATTGGTAATTGTGCTTTTATTTTGATTGCCCTGCAATTCAAATGTAGGCTTCGTCAGGCTGTGATGTGAAGCGAAAGAGCTTAACTTGTTGAACCGACACCTCAAAGACTTCATGGAGTGAAAACAAAAAGGAGAAAGAGAGAAATGAGAGACAGAGTTGGATGGAGAGGTTGTGTGTGAGTGTGTGTATGTGTGCATGGGGGGTTCTAAAAAGCCATAACATGGGATTTCCAACTGCCAATTCACAAAGTGAAAGATTTAATTAAAACATGTCATAATTTTCACCGCCTTAGCCTCTGGGATTCCTAAGCTGTGACCTCACGGACAATATTGTTTTCTCACAGAGGACGTGAGGCCACGAGGAATGGGATTGCACATTCTTGTGTATTGACATCAGCTTCCTCTCTCCTAGTCTGTATGGAAACAGACGATAGGATGAGTTCAGAGGTGGGGATCAGGGACTGGGGTGGTGCATGGTGGTTTGGGGAACCTGTGATGGTTTGCTAAGAAACAGGAGAAAGATAACAGTGAATGAGTTTCACCACACTTCTGTTTGTCTTTTGTTACACACACCATCAACATGCCAGTCCACTGACTTTCATGCCATTGGACTTAGTTCTCAATTTTTTCTAGTTTTCTGCTAGGTTTAGTCTTACTGACTGTCCCATTGACAGCCTTTAGCTTCTGTTTAACTTTAACCCCAGGACTTCTCTCAAAATCCTTTTTGTCCAGACTTTGTCCCATATTTATACCTCGGTAAGTCTGGGTAGTATAGCATCCACTCATCCTCAATTAGCTTACTCCACTTCTTTCTACATTACCTTGTCACAAGGTGTGAGGCCTGTGCCTTACAGTAGCCCATACTCCAGTCAACCTCTTGAACTTTGTCTAGACGCAGAAAGTGTGACCAATCACCCCACTTCCTCCAGCTTAGTTTGCACAGTCCTGCAGGCAACCATTCTGCACCCCAAGCCAAGCTCTGTGTGTGCTGATGGCTCACAGCTACCTAGCCTCCCTTTTGGCTTCCATTTCAGTCTATTGGCTTGATACAAATATGTGACCCAACCCCTCACTGAAAGCGTTAGTGGATGTGGCCTTTACTGATGAGTCCAGCTCAGACAACCCTGACCACAGTGATCCACTGGGCCCAGTCAAGGCTCACCTCTGTCAGGATCCTGGCTGACAGGCTGTGCCCTCTGGCCTCCACTGGAATGGACTTCCCCTCCGTCTCTCTGTAGAGTTCATGCAGCAGTGAGTTCATGCAGCAATGAAATACTTGCACACCTGCATACTGGAGCATTGGCAGCAACTACTGTGAAACTGCCTTGGTCTGTGCTGTTTTTGTGCATTATCTTGACAGCTGAAACAACTTGCTTGTATTAAACTACCCTGAAGGCATGGACAAATTAATTTAGTGTGCTACATTGGGCACAGACACTTCCATTATCAACATGTTTCTCTGTGATTGACCAGTTTTTTCTCAGAGCCTGAATATTTAAACTGATTTATCTGTTGGAGTTAAAGCATACTGATGGGGACTTTTTCATCTGAACCCCGATTTTAATGTAATGTAAATTTGGCAACAAAAATTTATCACATTTGTTTCTTGCACAAAGCAATGACCCTCTGTCTTTTTTTTTCTTTTTTTGCAGGATTCTTATTTAGAATAATTATACATGCTTTTTTTAAATGCTTTTTTCTAATTTTTTAATTAAAACTACATTTTGTGCTCCAGATCTTTGTAGGTTTGGAAGTGTGGATTGTAACTGCCTAAATATTTATCTGAAGCATCTTAAAAAGAAGACTTGAAGTCTTCTTGGAGTAAAAGCAGACCTACAGACACTAACGCTGGTTTTTTTACATTAAACTACATCAAATGAATCCATGTTTATTTGCATTATAACTAATTAAAACTTCTTTCCTCTTCAGGGATGGATGTGGATATGGAAAGCCAGGGCTCCAGCCAGTATTCCAACACAGACCTCTATATGCAAACTGGGAGTCCTGAAGAGGCAGACCAGGGCTGGGTGTCCTGGGCTTGGTCATTTGTTCCAGCCATTGTAGGCACAGAGGAGGAAAGCGAGGAAGGCCTCTACCAGCAGAGAGAGACAGGAGGCATCCCCAACAGCCCCCAACAACACCCACACAAAGATCCCATTGTTTCCATAGGCTTCTACTGCACCAAAGCTTCTGTAACCTTTAAGGTAAATAAGCTGTTTAAAAAGACATACATCATCATAAATGATTTTATTACCAAATCATTGCTAAATGGCACACGGGGGCTGGAATGTACAAATGTATGTAACAATAATATTTTTTCCACCTGTAAAGTTGTTTCATGTTTCTGGGAACGAGGGAAGCCATGATCAGTTTATTGTCAGATATCACAAGGAATTTGTTTCGGTAGGAAGGTAAATGTCTTTAATGTGTGTATTACACAAAACCTAGTAAGTAATTCTTTGGGAATTTCCTGATTGCTGAAGATATCATTGTGTAACAGATTACATTATTGTTTATTTACTGCTTTTTGTGGTAATTTTAAGTTTGAGTCTTAAAGGAAAGCTTGATGCCCAGGAAGTTTCAGTCCTCTTTGTGCGGTACATGGGAGGGTAGTTTAATGTCTAACTGGTGTCTCGGGTCACGTTAATGTCTTAAACATTATACATGGTATGATGACTATTCAGAAATGGATCCCAAACTTTAATCCTGCCTGCTCACACTCAGAATAGTTGGAATTCATCTGCATTTCCCCTCAGGTTCAGGCTCTTCAGATCACATTACTGCTTGCGTGTGTGTGTGTGTGTGTTTGAGAGAGAGAGATCAGTAAAGGGGAGGTATGTCTCAGTACAAACAGACCTTGGTGCTTTTCTAATAATGTTTAAATTGTTCCTGCATTGTTTGAGTTCTTTTAATCAATTAATTGCCTCTCATCTGGAGTAATTGCAGACAGCTGAAAGGATGGTTTTTTAAACGTTCTTGTTGCTTTCCTACAAGGAAGTATTTAGTTTGAGGGAATTTCATGTCTTTGAACACCCACTGCCTGAACCTGAGTTTGACATGCACGTGAAATCAGAGAGGTATTTTTAGATTGCTGACGCATTACTCCCCAGATCTGTTTGATCAGAGAAATTGGCAGTACACTTTAATGACTTTTACACACAGAATGCATAGTTTAGCACTGACCATTTGTTCCCCTTTTCATTTTTGCTCACCTGCCAAACTCTCATTGCTTTGCCAGACTTTATGCCATATTTTGTTTTAAGAAACTTTGTTTCTTCATTTTTGGTATTTTCATTTATTTCAAATAAATAAAATTTCTAATGTTCTTTTTCATCTTTTTCATCAGATCTTTTATACTGTGTTATATTTCTGAGAAATGGACATAAAGACAGAGTATCCCAATATTCCCATCCAACACTATAACATTTTCAAGATGCTTCATAAAGAATAATTTGATTTGTGTTGGACTTGCAAAGCCTTTAAATGGGCCGAAATATAATAAAGAGACGTAGCAGGGAAAGTAGTAGTAGCTGCAGCTCAATGGATTACTGGCCATATTAAGCATTTGTCTTGGAGTTTCAGTGCTATGCTGGTTTTCTGTTTTCTGTCCTGTTTGCTGTGTTGTTTCATGCCTAGGGGCAGTTAGAAATACCCCACCAGCCTAGTGTACGCAATGCCAAGGTGGCCATATTGTTATGGGATAAACATTGATGTTTTTTGGCTCTATTTGACTTGCAGCTATTTATTGTCAGTGCCACTGTGCACTGATGATGTCAGTGCAATTCTTAGGCAGATAATTTTATGTCCCTGCTCACTGCTGCTCCCAGGAACATGCTGGTTGGGGTGGGGTGGTCCCTGCATGTGAGCAAACCATCAGAGTCGAAAGAGGAAAGGGAGCTTGGGTGAGAGAGTCTGCTCTATCACTAGGGATAATAAGGCACAGCTGCCTGTAGCTCTGCACCTGCTTCCTGTGTTAAAGTTGAGTGGGTTGGGGCCTACACAGTTCTGCTCTACACCCACAGTTTTTAGACTGGCCACCCTCAAAAGCGTCATAGCTATATACCCTTCTCACCTTAATCAGGCAGTTTTGACCAGGCAGTTGGTCAGTCTATCGCTGCACTGAATGAGTTCAAATCCTTGTCTTTTACCAAGTTATCTGAATACTCAGTGAACAATCGCTTGTGCATCATCATTTTCCCCTTGCTATCTTGAGCGCTTCAGTCATTTTTGTTAGCCATCTCCAATAAAGCCAGAGACAGCCTCCCTTAAAATCAGAGAGGGAGTGGCTGTCATGTGGTTTGATGAATGTCTTTGGCCTGAGTCCAAACTTGGAAGAGAAAACAACCAAAAAGTCCCAAGGCTGGTATCCAGTCTCTGATCTAAGAAAATGTCATCTGTCCCTGTTTGAATGTTTTTGTTTCTGGTTTTAAGCATTATTTTTCGGGGCCTCATTGTCCCTCTCATCCCAAGACTTGCATAGCTTTTGTTTATTTTTCAAATCACGTATCTGTTTCAGCAGTGAATTGTGGGTACACACGCACACACACACAATGAGACATATGCTTTCCAGTTTTTTGTGATGCTTTTTTGTGACATCTGTATTGTTGCTGTAACTGTTACTCAAACAAAATTTAATTTTCCCTCTTCCTTTTCCAATATTATGAGGTGGGAAGATCTACGGTACACTCAACCAGTGTTGCACACTTTTCAATTAGGCACAGAGCCTTCACTGTAACACAAAATAAGACTTTGTAAGGTCTTCAGATTTCACTGTCTGCTCCGTTGATGTATTTTTTGTGACACCCGTTGAAGTAAAATTTGAATAGTATTTTCTTTTTTGCTTTGACTGCAAAGTTATGCATTTATTTGATAATTGTTTATTATTTAACTTGATCCTTCTAAAGAACCTTAAATGAATTTGTCTCTCTTTCTTCTCTCTCAGCTCACAGAGACGCATTCAGAGAGCAGCTACTACAGTCCTCAGAAGGTCAAGTCCAGAGAGGTCCTGTGCCTGGAGCAACAGGGAATCACTATTGAGGTAAGACTCTTCTTACCCTGTCTCCAGAAATATGTCAGTTGTAATAAGGCTGAACATGATTAATGGATTTTACTCTTTCACTGTTTTTTTTATATTGCCATTTTATTTTGTTTGTATTCATTATTTACATTTAACTAACAGAACTATCTAGAAATAAGCAAGAGGCAAATGTAATTATTTTTCCTGATATATTTTAGGTAATTTTGCTCAGATTGTAAACAGTATTTTACAACCTGGGCAACAACATTATTAATGATGATGAATCCTATTTTTGTGAAAATAATGTAAAACCCAAACCAAATGATTTTATTAGTGATACATGCAATTGTACCAATCTGGAAAGCAATCTTGTTACTCATCATTGCTCGACTTGGCCAACAAAAATCCCTGTCCATCCTTTTGATCCTCTATTATTATTATTATTATCTCCTTATTCATTTGGAGAGAGGTTCCTCTTAATTCTCTCCCCAAGTACACTTATAAAACCCCTCCAGGTCACTAATCTGTGGCCTGTTGTGAAGACAGTGGAATTTGTGTTTGAGTCGAGCCCAAGTCTGGTCATTTCCGCATTTCCCCCTTGGTGTAGAAAATATTTTTAAACCTTTTTCTCTGAATACCTGGTTGGAGTAGGAAAGGGGTTTTCTGCTCCTAAGCTTTCTACCAGATGTGAGAATTCTGAGAGATTTCCAATTCCAATTTCTGTAATTTATGCTTTTGCTGGAAGAGAGAGAAAGCAGCCTGACCTGGGACCAAAAGTGAGAGCATTGAAAGGCAAAGGGATGGCTAGTAAAACAGGGAAAACTAAGCCTTGTAATTATTTTGTGGTAAAATGTAAAGGTTTATTGGATTGCTTTCTGTTTAGCTGTCTGCTGGGTAAAGCAAAGACATGGTGGGTGAGGGCCTACCACACCTCAACAGTTACAGGGACTGCTGGAGTGCTACCACATGCACACACCACTCTCAAGGGAAAATGGAAGCTGTCTGACCTCTGCTCTTTTTTCACAATGAAATGATCCCACAAAAAAGTCATGGTGGAGAACCTTGTTTGCGATAAGGCCACAATAAATTGAGTCTGGAACTGTCATTAATTTCACAGTTTATGATTTTATTGTGATGTAAAAAGGTAATTCAGCCAAACAATTTTTGTAAGTATTGCACTGTTACTAATACCATCATGGGTGTTCTCTTTGGAGAGGAAAGGATTTGTAGCTGGCGTTTTCTCCTTCTGTTCAGTTTTAAATTACCTCACACTGTCACATCCTCAAGCCTCCCCTCAGATTTCTTTGCCATCCAGCCAAGTCAAAAATATTTATTAATATTTATTTTGTTTAATTGATAGGTTTCCTGTAAAAAAAAAAACTGGTTAAAGTTTCTTCCTCTGGTCTTCATCCCAGGTGCTGATGATGGGGGAGCCTTTCTTCGATTGTCAGATTGGCTTTGTGGGCTGCCGGGCTCTGTGCCTGAAAGGCATCATGGGAGTACGGGATTTTGAGGAAAACATGAACCGAAGTGAAGAGGTAAAAACAGCATGAAAAATGAGAAAAGGCGGAAGACTTGAGTGAGAAAGAGAACTTGAAAGCCAGGAAAAGTGTTCACTGACACCTAAACTGGTCTCCTGCTACCTCTGTTGCACTTCAGAGCTTTCAGAAGAAGGTAGAGATGTGATTTGATTTGTTTATGGAAGAGTGTGATCCAGCTGCCTTTTGTAATTCAGCATAATGATTTGCTACATACATCACTGTGTCAACATCATTCTTACTGTTTGCTAATATACAGAACAACGGTTTTGCATTGCTTAATTTAAATCAATATGTGTCATCAACTGTGTTAACTATGCATACATATATTGACATTTTTCAGGTTATTTCTTTTAATTGTGCAAAAGCAATTAGTTAATAGTTTGGAAAAACATCTGGATTTGCATAAGATTGAATAAGATTTTTTTTTTAAGCATGGGCTTGATTGTGTTTTTGTAGCATCTGAAATAATCTGAAGTATTTCTTGCATTATCCGAGCATCCTCTCCTTCATTCCGCTCCTCATTTTCCTCTTTTCTTTATCCTGTGTCTCTTCAGGATGCAGTGTTCTTCAGCTGTGGGGACAGCCTAAGCAGTAAAGGAATGACTTATCTTACCAACTCTCTCTTTGACTACCGCAGTCCAGAGAACAACGGAGTTAGGGCTGAGTTCATCCTGGATGCCACCAGTCACAAGGTCATTATATGAGATTCTAAATAGTAGTCCCCATCCCCAACACTACTGTACCAAAGAATATCGTTCTCAAATATTTAAGTTGGAAATTTTCTTTTGTCGTTGAAGACACTACTTTTGCAGTAATAGCTACACAGCTACATCAGAAAAACAGTTTCAACAACAAACGGTTGTTTGTGACATATACAGTACAGGGCCAGCCCTATAATCACAAATATCTTTGACTGACTGACTGACCAACAGTGTTGGGTGATCGTACTCTCCTGATGGGCAATTGCTCTTGAATGAATTGCCACAAACGGTTGGAACGGAAATGGCTTGGAAGTTAACACATAGACTTCATGGGCTGTGTTTCAGTCACTATTTCAAACTTGTTCCATTGTCTGACAAAAGAAATAGAAAAACATGTAAATGAGAACAGCTTTATTGTGAATCTGGCTTTATTAAAACACTATATGTATGAGCCCAGAGAGTAGAAGAGAAGAAAACAGATAAAAGGCTGAAACCGAGTGACACTTGGCAGAATGCAAATATGGTGCAATGTTTACAGCGGTGCCACAACAGTTTCCAAATACGTCCTCAATAACATTGACCTTACACAGTCCAGCCATATAATAGGTTTTGACCAAGTCTTGTTTTCAGGGGACTTACCACAGAGCATTCAAAAGACACACACAGTAGTGATAGCAGAGACTAAACCATATGGCAAAAATTAAGCAGTCAGTTCCAAGCCAAACCTACAATCAACTCCACACACACCTCACAGCTGGGCAGACAGGCCTACACAGTAACACACTGATCTGACCAACAACACCACTCTGAAAAAATGTACTAATTAAATGCATTAATGTTGCTGTTGACATGAACAGCACCTGCCATTGACACACTCCCCACTAAACGAGACATCTGGAGTGTTCAGATTGTCAAAGCTGCTGAGATGACCTCAGCTGTTAAGAAAACAAATATTCACAAGAGAGATTCAAAGAAATTTGAAGACAGAATTCTCTCAATTTTCAGATATATAAAGGGATTACTGAAGGCCCATCACTGCCAAAAAGATAACAAATGTTTTTTCCTCACATAGATCAGTTTAGATATGGCATGCTAGTGGAAGTGGCATTCTAAAGCAAGCACATTGTTTACTTTGCTGATAGTAGTTTATCTGGGTCAGTAAACAACAATCTTATACAAGTGCATGAACATTTCTTTAGGTTTCTTTTGAAAAAACTGCAGTGCAATGCAGTATTTAGCAATGTCTGGTTGTTCATAAAATATTTTGTCCTTTTTAACTCTCAGTGATTTGTTCTCAATAAATCATTCTAATTTAAATCCCTACCACTTTAGTTATTTCTGTCAGTCACCCTTACTGCAGCCAGTGAGTGTCAGGCACCCACTGGCTGCAGTAAGGACTGTTGCTGCTATCTAAGTAGTAGTGTTAAAGCCATTATTCCTGATAACTCTCAGCTCACTTCATCAGCCTCACAACTCTAATGTTGACTCTGCTCAGAAATGTTCATGACCCTCAATGAAGCAATTGTTTGGACATCCATCCATCCATCTATTCATACTTGATAGTAGGAGAGTCAAAGGTTTAGTGGTACTTCATTAGTGGTTTTGAAACCAGCTAATGGCTTTGATCCAAAAGCATGCCAGTGCCATTAGATATCCCCTAATAAATATTACTCATTAACCTGCTCCCTGATAAGGCTCCATTGAAATCTCTGTTTACAGAAGTAGTTGTCTGGGGTGGAGATGTTAACTGTGTGTGTGTGTGTGTGTGTGTGTGTGTGTGTGTGTGTGTGTGTGTGTGTGTGTGTGTGTGTGTGTGTGTGTGTGTAAGGGGCCTCATTCAATCTTTTTCTTTCTGTTTCTGCACTAATTCTCACTGTTTACCATGGTCTCTTGTCCAGTAGAAAAATACTTTGAATTATTGTTTAGGATAGGGTCAATAGCCCTTGACCTGCAGACAAATAAATGATTAGTTATGGTGTAATAATACACTGACACCCTTTTAGATCGACAATAAGATAAAAGTCCACAGTTTTACTTATGTCTAGGTTTTATTTGTTAATGATGACCATTGTCCACATAATGCATGTTTCGGTCAAATGTAAACTCTAAATAACAATAATAATAATAATGATAATAATAATAATAATAACAATAATAATGCGCATTAATTTCACTTTTCTAAACCCACAACACAAAGTGCTTCACGTAAATGAACAAGTTAAAAAAAAAAGCAGATCATAAAAACAATTTCCAATACAGTTTTAAGCAAATAAAACAAAGAAAGACAATTACAGTGTCACCAGGAGAAGATAACAAGAGAATCAAATAAAAGTCTCCGATAAAAATGTGTTTCAAGAAGAGGTTTAAAAGAGGTCACTGATTCTGCTGACCTGATTTTCTTAGGCAGCTCATTCCATGTCTTTGGGGCTCTGACTGAAATGTTTGTCACAGTTTTCAACCATGGCTTCAGAACAGTAAAAAGACCTCTGCCTTTGGGAGGCAATGCACTGGCTTATATGTGACTAAGAGATCAGCTGCATCTTGCTGTCTTAGTAAATATTTCCATAACATATCATAATTTTAGATTGAAACTATAAGCCACAGTTTCAGCCAGACAGATTTCTTATGAAAAAGTCATATCTTTTAGTAGATAAGATATTTCCAGTGGCATACTTCCAAGCACCAACTGAATGAGGAAACTTTCATTTCCATTTAGCAATAGCTTATTGCTCAATAAAGTAGAGACGTGATGTCGAGTAAAGTACTTCCATATGCACTGTAAAGTATTGAACAGATAGTTAGTTATACTACCTTATGCACTTTTTAAATTCCTGCTCTGTTATCACTTTTAATTTATTTTAATTTTAAGTCTTTGCAAGTGGAGTGCTGCAGGAAAGAGTCATAAAACCCGGAAACAAGTTAGCATTTCTGCAGTTCCTGTTCCCTTGTCCTGAAGTCGATGGGTTTTTTGAATGGATTTTTGATTAGATGCCTGAAATAAAGTCTGTAGTTAACACAAGCCCAAGACATTTTCATGTTTTATTCTACGACATATGATGTGTCAGTAAATACTCCACGTGATTTTTTTTTAAAGCTTCTCTGTGTCTTAAAAAAGGTGTTTGCTAACAAGTGGCTAAATGAGACTACAGAGCTTGTTGGTGACATTAAATGTCACGCTGAACATGAAAACCAATCTACTCACAAGTCCTTTACAGCCACATTGAGTTTATACTCTTGCAAACTAATCTCTGATTTGACCCCCTTTGCCATATCCACCATGACCCCAGTCACTGACACTCATCAGCTTGTTTGCTCCCTTACTGCTGAATGTTTACCTAACTCTACTTTTGTTTGACAGGAGACCTACACTGAGATAGCGGGCATGCAGCGCTTTGGTGCGTTCTATATGGATTATCTCTACACAATGGAGAACAGCAGCGGCAAAGGTATTGTCTAATTCCCTCCTCCTCACAGAGGTTGTTTGCTCACCTTGCCACCTCTTCTCTCTCTTTCTTTATATCTGTCATGTTACCCCGTCCTCTTCCTTGTTCTTTTTTTTCTATTTAATTCTCTCTCGCTTTCCATGTCTTTCTCTCTCTCTTCTCTCCTCTCTGTCAAACAAGCCCCCTGGAGACTTGAAGAAAGAGCTTGTCTTGTTTGAGTCACAACCACCTGGTCCTTGACCCTTCCTGTCCTCGCTCTCACCCCAAACTTACCTGGAGGGCAACTGTCAGAAGTGTTTAGTCTGCGCTGACACGTATTTGAGTTTCTTTTTACCCGCTGCTTGTTGAAACACTGTTTCCCCCCTGTCTCTTTACCTGTAAGCTGTTGAGAAAGTGAATAGGCTTCTCTTGCCTAATTAGGTGTCACTCTTCCTGGTAGAAGCCTTAAGACGGGCAGGATTTCTCATTCCTCAGCTGCAGCACTCAAGAATGTTTATTCAAGTCTGAAAGATCTGAAGTCCCCATTAAGAGATAAAGCATTCTCCTTCAGTTTGAAATGTTAGATTTGGCCCACAAATGTCTCTGTGCTTAAACCTAGAGAAAGTGCAACCCCCTATAGTGTCTAATGCCAAAAGTATTATAGGATAGTTTTTTGGCCCATGAATGTTATGCAAATATGGTATTAGATGTTCATGCTTTATGGAGTGGAAATGGTCAGTTACTTGGGCTGAAATATATGATGATATAGCTCACAGTTGCCTTTTTAATAACACAAAAAATAATAAAAGAATAAACGAAACAAGCATATAGCTGAACCAATTCAGCGACATTGAACTGTAACCTGTGTTGTTTCACTTGTCTCCCTGTTTTTCTCTTTCATTTTACTTCTCTCTGCCTGTCTGTCTCTCTGACTAGGCTATTGTTTCCTGCTGCTTTCAGCAACAGATAATAATCTAAATTAAAAACAACATTGATACTGTCATCCTGAGATGTCAAAGTCATTTCTGACAGCAGGATAAGTGTCACTCTCTTCTCCTGCGGGATGGTTGTGGTTCCCCTTGACAACTGGAATGCTTGTCTTTTGTCAGTGTTTCTCTTCTTCCTCCGTGGACCAGATCCAGTGTCAACCAAACAAATTGTTCTCCATTGCCACGGAACTAACATAAACTCTGAGTCAACTGAAAAACTAACCCACCCAGGTCACCACTGACTTCATATTAAAGTAACGCTGCAGATTAATTAATTAATTAATTTTTTTCTTGGGAAATGAATTGTCGAAGTCCTGGCTAATTTCCTTCTCATTCCACTTCATTCGAACTGGAGCCATATGGTTGATATTAGGCCTAATCCATTACAGCCAAATCTCACTGAAGAAGGGAAGGGGAAGTGGCATTGCCCATTGCCCTTTATAAATCTCCAAAATTCAGAGGGAGTTCCACCCCCATCCTCTAGCCCTTTCAGCTTAAAAACATTAAATTCCTAGTGTTGACTCTCTGAGCAATAAGAATGTTTAGTGCAGTGGTGGAATGTAATGGGAATAAAGCAAGTTGTGACCCCTTGTCCTCTTCCTCCTTCACTGCCATTCACCACCCCCTTCTTTTATTTTTAATTTCTCCTTTTTATTGCCGGAGAGCTGAGTCTTTTAAGTGGACCTCTGGAACAGGGGCCTGCGATGAATGAAGGGACAGCTGTGTGAGAGAAGTGGACATTTGGAATATTCATCATTCCAGCGGTTCACGGCAATGTGATCTGCTCCCTGCTGCAGCATTACACCGCTGCCATCTTTGTTATATTTTTACACAACGGATGAAGACAGTTACTTGTACTTAATTTAAAAAGTGGATATAGGGAAAAATGTTCCTGCCCTAAATATTTATGCAAAAACACACACATACATTAAGTTCGTACAGTAGTTGATATGTCTACTGTACTTTCTTTTTGACTTTCAAAAAAATATCGGAAGAGGTATTAAATTTGCTGACTGACAGAATAATGGATTACTATATACTATATGTACTATATGTATTTTTGTATGTGTGTTTGTGTTCATAGATTCCCAGGACTTCTCCGTGGTGAGTATGGAGGAGGTAGTGCCCACTGTTCAAGAAACATCCATCAAGAGGCTGGTGGTGGGACCTCTGGACGTCAGGCTGCACAGCAGTGCTGTCCATCGCATCCTCAAGATGGTCACGTGTGCCATGGACCACGAGTATGAACCCTATTGCAAACCACAGCGAGGTCAGATATCTCATTCTAATATCTGTTTTATCAATCAATCTGTTTTACTGGCTTGACTTTAACAGCTAATAGTCAGGTAGCAACTTGTAGTTCACTGTTCTCCCTACGCTCAACTAACTTTACATTCTTCTCAACTGTGTCTCTTCTCTTGTCTTCTACTCCACTCTCCTGTCTTGTACTCTATTTTATTCTGCTATATTCTGCCCATGATCAGAAACTGCAACAGTCTGCATGTTACAGTATTCTCATCACATTGTTATTTCCTTGCACAACCCATCTTTCAACACACAGCTGTACATGAAAGTAGTGACCTTTTGGACCACATGAGGGAGGTTAAGCCAAACACCTTTGTTAGTGCTCGTCCCTGCACAGCTATTGGTGAGCTCATCGCGGGGATGTTGTGAAAGAACATGGAATGTGTGTCTGTGTGTAATATCTGTAGCAATAACTCATTTTTGCGAAATGATAACATCCGTAGGTTTCGGTTGTTTCAGCATCTGTGATAGATAATAGATGATGGGATAATTATGATAGAGCTTTTGACTAAAAGTGGATAGATCAGCATGTTCCTTCATGTTTCTATACATGTCTGTGATCTCACATTTTCTAGGAAGGGTCAGTGAAGTTAGACCCTTGGGGGTGCGACTGAGAAATTGAAAGTGCGTAAAAGAGGAAACCAAGGTAGCTATTGCAGATGGAATAATAAAATAGTACATGCCTTATATATTCTTCTAAATCCTCCTCTCCTCTCCTCTCCTCTCCTCTCCTCTCCTCTCCTCTCTAAACCACTCCACCCCACTCCATTACCATTTGATTACATTATTATTTAAGAACAGTTGAAACAGAAACATCAGCCTGATATAGTACAAAAACAAGGTAAACACAAAATTTACCTTTCTTACCTTCTGTTCTCTGTATTGATTGGTCATAAAATGTGACAAATGTAGATAAGCACAGTGTCCCTATATCACACAAACAATTATAATCTTGTGTCTTTATTGAACACAGCCGTTAAACATTCACAGTGCTGGTGGAAAAAGTAAGTCAACTCTTGGATTTAATAACTGGTTGAACCTCCTTTAGCAGCAATAACCTCAAACCAGCTCTTCCAGTAGCTGCTGATGAGATGTGCACAATTTTGAGGAGGAAGTTTGGACCGTTCTTTAAGAACTGCTTCAGCTCAGACATATTCTTAGCATCTGGTGTGAGCTGCTCTCTTCAGGTCATTCCTCAGCATCTTACCTGTGTATAGTTCTGGGCTCTGACTGGAACACTCCTTCAGGTGGATTTTCTTAGTTTGAAGCCATTCTGAAGTAGATTTATGTCTGTGTTTAGGGTCACTGTCCTGCTACATCACCAGTAGGTGGACAGCCACCCTGACACTATCCTGGAGGAGATCTTGATAAACTTGGGAATTAATTTTCACCTTAATGAAAATGTGGTGAAAATGACTCAGAGGCAGCAAAGACCCAAATCATGATGCTCCCTCCACCATACTTCACCTTTGGGATGATGTTTTCATGTTGGTATGCAGTGTCCCTTTTACACCATGCACAGTGCTGCATGCTCTTCCCAAACAAGTCAAACTTAGTTTCATTAGTACACAAAACATTTTCCCAGTTGCACTGTTGAGTGACATGGTGTTCTTTTGCAAACTAAAGGGGCACAGCAGTGTTTTTTGGAGAGCAGCGACTTCCTCTGTGGTGTCCATGGCAGGACACCATGCACCATATACCATATGCCATATGGTAGACATGTGAATAGAGATGTTAACCAGCTCCAATAATCCCTTCAAGCCTTTAGCTGTTACTCTGATGTTCTTTGTTACCTCGCTGATTATTCTGTGTTGTGCTTTTCGAGTAATTTTAGCAGGGCGCCTACTTCTAGGGAGAGAAGCTATGGAACCAAATGATCTCCATTTATTGTCTGACTGTGGACTTATGAATACCTAAACTCTTTGAGATGACTTGAACCCTTTCAGCATAATGTGAATCAACAATTCCTGATCATAAGTTTCCTAAGATCTCTTTTTTTATGAGGCTTGGTTCAAATTAGCAAACACGTCTTGTGAACAGCAATGTCAAAATGTTGAAGTTTTTTTTTTTTTTAAGTCAAAGTATCTCTCACCCACAGCTCCAATCTGGTTTCCTTGACTGGACTCCAGGCTTGATGACTCCTGACTCCAATTAGCTTTTGTTAATGCCAGGAGCCGAGGGGTTCACATACTTTTTCCAGTTACACTGGAAATGTTTGAATGTTTTCAATATGAACAACAACAATACAATGATTTGTGTGTTATTAGTTAGAATAGATTGTGTTTGTTGATAATTGTAACTTGGATGAAGATCTGACTATATTTTAGGACTTACCTATAAATAAATGACAGTAATTCCAAAGGGTTCTTTTATTTTTCCTTGCCACTGTAATACAGTACACCTTTATTGCCATTCCAAACAGTTGATAGCAATCAATATACAAATAATTCTAAAAATCTAAAAATGTGATCATGATTTGTGAAATTTTGGTTTAGTAGAAGTTTTGGTAGCTTCATTAGCAAAGTTTGCATTAATATCAACAGATATTTTACTGAATAGTGTAAAGGGTAGATGATCTTAGTTCTGACTGTCTTTGGGATGTTCCTAATTTTGTCTAATCTGCAAATGATTTTGGTGACTGCTGCTCTGTGCTCCATTCTTGGCTTCATGAGGAAAGTGTTTGTATGCTTGCCAGAAGAGAAGCAAAGGTCATGAGGTCAAAGACATGACTGTCTTTCTACTCATCTTGTCCTCTTCTTCTCTGCTTCTCCTCACACACTACTTGCCAAGAGCTCGATAAGATTCCCTTTCTTTCCCAAAGTTTGCTCTAAATGGAAGCCAAATTGGCTGGTGTCTATAAGATGGTGTTTTATAAAATCTTGTTCTATTCAGAGCAGGAGATTCAAACTTGCAAAGTACTTATCGTGTGTTCATTTGTGTGAATGCTTTTTTAAGCACACTTGTTCTTTTTATTATATTTTCATCTCATCTGTGTGATATAGAGGGCGTTTTAATGTAATGTAGGTTTTAATGTATGTAATCATGCCCCTGTGTACTATGTGAGCTGCATGTTTGTTGTAATTTGAATGTTGACTGTGGATATTGACTTGAGCCCTGGTATATGATTAGATTGGACATGGCGGTGCCAGATGAACCTGATGTTGGCTGTGGCGGTAGGCCAAATAGCAAAACAGCTTTGGGATCAGGTTCACAGCCCACCTTAGAGCTGGGAATGTAGCCCAACTGAACATTTACTGAACTGAAACAAGCCTTGTCCTGGGACCAGAGCCATGGCCGTTCAGTAATAAAGGGCTCAGGTTTTGGTCCAACTCGGTCCCTGACATGGTTTAGTGGTTCATTGCTTTGGTCACTCCTTAGTTTTGCAAGCGCTGACCTTGCTAGCCTCTATTCCATGTCGCCTTGGTCCGCTACATTTTCTGCCTTTCCGGATGCTTCTGGTTATTGATTGAATGAGTGGTTTTATGAGAGAGTTCAAAAACAAAGCTACTGGGAAACAGCCACTGTAATGAATATCTCTTGGACATGCCAGTACTTTTATAGTGCTTGTTTATTTTATTTGTGTATGAGGTGGTGGTTTTTGTTGGAAAAGACCTTTTTATTGTTTTATTGCTGCAGGCACAGAGGAGAGGCGCCCACTCAAAGAAATTGGTGTGCTTTACAGCTAACCTCTTTCTCTGTAAAACAATCTTTAGTTTTCAAATCCAAATGCCTTTTGCCTTTCCCACTCCCTCACTTTATTTCAAATAATACACCACAGGTCGCATACTTGTGTTTGGATTCACTTGTTTAAAACAAAGGAAAATAATTTGTTTTTTTAGTATTATGATGAATCTTATAGTTTACCCTCTGCATTTCATGCACCTTTACAATATGTTATATTTGTTCCAAAGATAGCATTTTTATGCCAGCGACAGCCGAGGTCAGAAGCATTATGTTTTTGGATTGTCTGTCCATCCATCTATCCCATTGTCGTGAATACAATATCTCAGTAATGACTCAAGGGAATCCATTTAAATTTAATTGGGTGGTCAAAGGTCATCCTCATTGTGACATCATAATGTTCAGCAAAAATACTTCTGGCCATTATTCAGCGCTGTAACTCAGGGACAGAAGGGAGATTGTGATATATTTCGTGCAGCTTGACTCGTTGGTGGAGGCATCCAACCACGAGGTGGTAATTTTAATTATTTTTGTTCTGTCATTATCGTTGTAGAAGTGATTCAGGAGAGCCATGGTCCAGCTACTTCAGAAGAGATATCAAGTTTGGAGGAATTCATCCCAACCAGACTCACTTGTCTCACACTGCTCCAAGTCTCAGTCACTGTCTCCATGGCAGAGTTCAACCTCCTTCAAGCACTAATGCCTGTCATCATGGGGCACAAGGTAGTGTACACTGGCATGCTTTGTTCAAAATAACATCCTCCAATTCTCGCCCTAATCTTTTTTGGGAACCTCCCCTTGAAGGGTTATAAATGTATCATGACTGAGAATTGAGAAGTTTTTCTATTGCTGTGTAGCCAACATTAGTATTAACAGTCTTGCCAAGAGATTCAGCCATTGTTGCATTTATAAGACAGGAGGCTAGAATACATCCTCTGAACAGTGTTACTTCTTTAAGATAGGCTGGACACTACAGTGACATGGTATTGCAAAGAGAAGAGACCCTCGGCCGGGGCTAGCTGGTTAGCATGCTAACTTACGTAGAAGAAAAGCAGTGATAGGTAAATAGAAATACAAGTAAAACAGTAGGGTTGCTTTCCAGTGCTGGAGACGCTGGAGATGGCTCTTGGCGATTAAAGGAAAAATGTTTGATCTTGAACTTGCAACTTTTTTTCTACACTGATAAGCTGTTAATGCTAATGTTGGCTGTGTAGCAATAGCAACACTTACAAAAAGCTCCTTGTGTGAAAATCTAGAATACAAAATGTAGAAAGAATGATATGTGCACCAGTTGGTCAAACGCTTCTGGCTACATTGCAAGACGTCTGTAAATGTAATGCATACCAGAGAGTGCACACTGCAGCTATTGACACAGAAGCTTCTATACACTTATCTGAATAGGTAGCAGATCAGCAGGTAGCTTTGATTTTGACAAATATGGATTGCCAAGATTCTTATGGAGGAGAATAAATGATATTAGGTGCTCACTGCACCTTTAAAATGGAGAATAACCACATTCTTCTTTCTTGTAGTGAAGGAAAAAAAATCAGATTTTGTTGCATTCTGTCGTTATTTTAGTTCATTTCACTTGATTTTGTATATCTCTGACTATTTCCTGACTATAGGACTATAGTGAAAAGATAAAGTTGAAACATTAAATGCAGCCATAATACACCATTATATAAATCACACAGAGTTGAGATTGAATGAAAGGGGATCTATTATTGTGCTTTTCCTTATTTTCTGTCATGTATATAATGTTACATTGTTTGATGTCCATATTAAACATGTTAAAAGTTTCAAATGAGTAAACATATGTAAAATAATCTCTGTGAGAGAAAAGCTGAGGCATCAGACTGCTCTGAACTCTGGCTTTTGGTGGGTTTTTTTCCTCCTTCTTTCTGTACACGCTTATCCACTCCAAGAACAGCTTATTCTCCCAAACGTATTATAGGCAATTAATATTTACTAATACTAATAGAGTAGTATTATAGGCATTTAATGTACTCGATGCAGGCTTACTATATAGTTATAGCAACACCAGAATAACCTTTTACTAGCACTGTTAGCCTTGGTTAACTGACGGCAGACATTTTCCAATTCAGTCGGCAACTTTTACAGGGAAATATATAGAAAAAAAATTTATTTACAGATTGTCATTGAAAATCCACTGTTATGTCACACAATAAGTAGGTAATAGGAATTTACTGAACAGAGAAGTCTCTGATATTCCGGATCAGGTTCTGGCTCAAACATGTACAAATGGATTTAAGAAGTTGCCATTTCAGGCAATTATGTTCTTTCACGTAGTTTTAGTAACTTGTTAGTTAGTTTTACAGATTTGATTTGAATGATAGGATGAGGCATTGCTCATAAGTGCCTCTGGATGTTCGGCCAATTAGGAGAAAGTGGGCTTTTAAGTTAGGCCTGAGCTTAATTGAGGTAAAACAGGTAGTTTGACTTTTTTTCACCTTTGAATTAGGCAAACCTATCCCACTGGTGTCCCAGAATAAATATATAGAGCTGGAAATTAGGCTAATGGGTCCCCTTTAAAATTTAAACTTGTGAGAGAGTGGTGGCCTAAGGACTTATGAGGAAGACTGATGTGGACATTCTGAGTTGAACAAGAGCAATTTGTGTGATATGTTGTCTTGTTTTAAAGCCATTTTCACCTGCTCTTTTCATCCTCCAGGCTGCACCAGGGCCAGTTAGTGTGCCAGTGTTTCAGCCAGTGCGTCCTCTACCTGCTGTGCAGTTCAAGGTGGAGAAGGTGAATGTTGAACACTCAGTGCCCATGTATGCTCCAGAACTGGTCAATACCGTCAGCAGTCTCAACCAGCCCTCTGACAACCTGCTACATCACTGCTATGCACACCTCTACCTCAAGGTGAGCAGGACAATGTTCTTTGCTGTAGTACTGAAAACATCCCTTTTTTCACATTTGTAAATCCCACTTGTCTTTCTGTAGACATGACACAAAAGTGGGACATATGGCAAATGACACTGGTAATTTCTTGCCATTTAATAATATTTCTAATCAACTTCGTCAGTGTGCTGCTAAATGAGTTAATTTCTGTCTTTGCCTGACTTTTCCTAAAAGATCTTAACTCCATTAAATGAAATGTCAGTTGCAACCAAAAGAAGTGAAGAAGAGCAGATGTTCTGGATTGTTTAAACCTTCACATCTTGGGTTTGTATCACTTTTGCTGATTTGGCTTTCATATTAAAAAACCATACACAAAAAGCCATACACTAAGTAAATCTAATTATACTCCAGCACCCTTTTGCCTCTCCTTTGATATCTTAATTATCACAGCTTTCTTCCTGTTTTGTTTCTTTCTATTTGTTTTACACTTGTCATTTTATCTTTCATCTGCCTAAGTTAACACAAAATACTCACCACTAATTTGTACAGTATGATTTTCATGCACTAAAGCCCAAACTCAATGGGTCAGCTGCGTGGCCACAGTCTTCAGTCCACCCTGAAACAACCCTAATGAACCTTTTAATGACCTTGATGACCTCTTTTCACCTGGTCATAAAAATCTCAGCACTTAGCTTCCTGATGAAAACCAGTCCATCTCTGGTCTACTTCATGGTTTTCACCCACAAAATGGATGGGATGCTCCTGTGTTGGTTGTATACTTTTGACTTTGGTAGTGTGAAGCTCAGAAGATAAACTTTGTTGTTAATGAGAGTTACTTTTCAAACTGGAGCCTAAGACAAAATGTTTTGGTTCTTCAGACAACAAGTTAAGTGTATTCTTTAACACCCTTCTGCACATAGCATGTGTTCATGGCAAAGCATTTAGAAATTATCATGTAAGGTCCTCTGAATGTGTCTTATCTTTTTGTGTACATAGCGGTTCCATGAATTGTTTACATGCACACTATTTGATTAATCATATAATAATTTCAAGTAAAGTTGAAGCCATACCTGATGGTTACATTGTGCAGTAAAATGTGTTTTTCTCACTCACTTTGCCTTTCAGATTTACCTATAAACTAGAATTAAAGAGGTTATAAGCTTTATATTTATTTTTACTTGAAGACCCAGATGTCCAATGGAGTACATATAGAACAATCAAGGCAGCTAATCCACCTTTTAGGAAGCCTGGATAATAGTTCTGGAGTAATTTGGGTTTGCTCACTCTGGCCTGGTATGGCCAGGGTGTGCTTTCTTTAAGACAAGATGTTTGCTGGATGTCATGCTCGTAGTCCTTATCACAGGGTCACTGTAGGGTTAACAGTCAGTTGCTCAGCAGCCAAGGATCATTCTGGCCAATCATCCGATCAGCATCTGTATCTGCCAAGGTACTAATTCTACCTCTGGATTTTGGCAGAGGGATCTCCTGACAGGGTGAAGGCCATTCAGGCCGCAATTCACCCAATTTAGGAAGTGATTTTAAATGGCTGTAAACTAAGGCTTATCTTAATCTGTGTTTTACTGACACTAGTTGTCGGAGCTTCGGTGTCTGTCTAGTGAGTAGCAGTTATCCATTGTCTTACTTTTCCATGGTTGTAGACAAGAACTCTGGCTCTCGAAAGTCAGTCTGTTTGCTTAACAAGGAGGCCACAAAGTAAATAGATCCATTATGATTGAGAACTTGCTCTATTTGAATAACTAATCACGTCAGGCTGGTGAGAGAATAAAAATTGAAATCTAGTCTCTCCGAGGAAGCTGCTGTGAATCAGTCTGTGGCTGAATGGTCCCAGTTTTGTGTGTTTTTTTACTATATCTGCTTGTGGCGATCATACAGGTCCACTTGATACACTACTGCGATGTGTAATATTACATCTACAGACCACTTGTCCTATTATAAATGAAGTACCGTTTTAATTTTGTCCAAAGTTTTGGGCCATGTGCACAACAAAGTGGTTGGTACACCTTCGCTTGCGGGAATTGAATGACTTCAAGTGATCTGTGCATATACAGCAGTTGCATGTTGGAAAGCTGAGCCCAGCCATTATCATCTTACTTCAATATAGAATTCAATAATCTGGACCTCATCAATCTGATCCATTTGAAACATGTTGTGACTGTGCTGTTGATTGCAAGAACTGTACTTTTATATTACTACTGTATGTTTGTGCACTCATTTATAGAAAATGTCAAAGTTATTCTGAAAATGTAAATTCAGTACACACAAGCGCACAGAATGTGTTCAAGACGAGTAATATGTGTAATCATTAAATCACACTGCAGTGGTCATGTCACTTCTGCCATGTAATTAGTTATACCTTTACATTCTATTACAGGACAGCTGTCTGTAGTTATCTAATGTGTATACAGTATACAGGGGGTTCAATATTTGCTCCCAAACTGTAAGATGGACTGACAGCTGTTTGTACAGTAAAGAAGGACGATAAGTAGGGTGGATATTATGACCTAAAATTTGTATCACTGTATTTTGTTATTTTTTTTACGATGACTGTGTTATATCACAGTATTACAAAATTCAAAGCCTCTACCTCTTTCCCCTCCATTGCAATGTAAGAACACAAGTTAGGAAAGACAAAAAATATGTGTTTATTGGCTCAAAATAGGAATGAAAATAAGGTATAGGTCTGGCCTACATGTGTTTTGGGAGGAGTAGCCAGCCCCATAATGTAGGTTAATTAGTAAATGTAATGTGATTCATTTTCAGAGTTAGTAGTAACAGCCATTCTGTTGTTTTGAGCTGTGAGTGAACCATATTGCTGAGCAACCTGAATCTCAGCAATAAAGATTATTGGGGAAAAAATGCTATTTTTTTATGCTGCTGTTTTATGTTTTATTATTTTGTAGTTTTATTTTCATATAATTTTTTTTAATCTCATAAAGATGCTACGTCATTTGTGAGCTGACATACAACACCTACACTGGCCAAACTGGGAATTACATCACTCTTACAAGAATTTACATCTTTGAAGAAACTGAAAGCTGACATAACCTTTTACATATTAACCCACACGAGGAAAGTTACGCAAATGACTGTTGAACACAAGGAGGCCAAATTCTGGCCCTCATGATTGAAACACTTAGAGTTCAAATAAAGTTGAAAAATAATATTAATCATCCTACACACACGATTATTGAACTAGAACAATACAACTTCAGGTTGTAATATTTGCTGCATGCTCTAGTGCAAACGTTTGTAACATGAGTTACAAATAATTTTCATAGGAGGAGGAGATCAAATAACCCGCACCCCCCTTAGGAGAGATAACTAGAGGAGACAACAGAGCTGAAGTTCTTAGGAAAAAAACATCCTGCGTGTCAGAGAAGCCACGTGTATTTGTGTGTGCGTTTATCACAGTAAGGGTGGTATTACCAGCCGTGTTGTGGTAAAACTGGTGTCCTGCCCACCCTTAGATAAGATGGTTTAGTCTTTTTCTGTTAGAGCCAGGGCCTGTGACAGCTCAGATGAAGAAAACAGAAAAACACAACCAGCACACAACCAGCAGGAAACCACACAACAGGCACGGCTGTGTGGGCTTGTATTTTCGGTGTTTTCTTTTCAGAAACAGTGTGAGTTCAGTGAGAGCTTTTTTTTCATGTTTATCAAGTAAATTGTTTGATATATAAATGCTGAATTTCTAGCTTTTTTCTCCTCTGTCTTCCCTCTCTGCCCTTCTTTCCAGGTGTTTGGGTTTCAGGCAGGCTTGACATGCCAGGACAGCACAGGGGGTTTCCTGCCTCTCATCCCCATCATCCCCTCCTTTAGCACTGCACTCTACGGAAAGCAGATTCAGATGCCTGCATACTGGTGAGTTTGTAATACTTGAATTATGGATGGAAATTTGAGCAGGCGTGGAGGCGGGTGGAGTCCTCTTTGTGAACTGAAAGGATTAGATTAAACAGTTACTGTAATTGTAGTCTATTTAGTCTGTTTATGAAACTTAATACTAAATGAATTGTAAAATAGAAAAATAAAAATAGATAATAGAAAAAGAGAATAGAAGCTAAGGATAGCCCCATAGCTATGCTGAATATATACTGCACAATTGGGGTAATATAATATATACTAATATAATATTGGTATATACAGTATAATACTAATATAATATACTGTATACTATAATACACTGTAGATAAGTACAAGGTGGGGTGTTATACACACACACACACACACAAACACACACACACACACACTCACCGGCTACTTTATCAGGTACACCTGTTCAACTGCTAGTTAACACAAATATCTAATGAGCAACTCAGTACATTTCAGCATGTAGACATGGTCAAGACGACCTGCTGAAGTTCAAACCGAGCATCAGAACGGGGAAGAAAAGTTATTTAAGTGACTTTGAACGTGGCATGGTTGTTTGTGTCAGACAGGCTGGTCAGAGTATTTCAGAAACTGCTGATCTACTGGGATTTTCTCTAAGAACCATCTCCAGGGTTTACAGAGAATAGTCTGAAAAAGAGAAAATATCCAGCAGCAGTTCTCTGGGAGAAAATGTCTTGTTGACGTCAGAGGTCACAGGAGAATGGCCAGACTGCTTCGAGCTGATAGGAAGACAACAGTCACTCAGATAACCACTCGTTATAAGCAAAGTGTAAGAAAAGCATCTCTGAAAGCACAACACGTCAAACCTTGAAGCAGATGAGCTACAGCAGCAGAAGACCACACCGGGGACCACTCCTGTCAGCTGAGAACAGGAAACTGAAGCTACATCACACAGGCTCAACAAAAACTGGACAGAAGACTGGAAAAATGTTGCCTGGTCTGACGAGTCTTGATTTCTGCTGCGACATTCGGATGGTAGGGTCAGAGGTCAACAACATGAGAGTATGGAACCTTCCCGCCTTGTATCAATAGTTCAGGCAGGTGGTGGTGGTGTAATGGTGTGGGGGATATTTTCTTTGCACACTTTGGGCCCCTTTGTACCAACTGAGCATCGTTTAAAAGCCATAACCTACCTGAGTATTGTTGCTGACCATGTCCATCCCTTTATGACCACAGTGTACCATCTTCTGATGCTGCTTCCAGCAGGATAACACACCATGTGACAAAGTTCAGATCATCTCAAACTGGTTTCTGTACTCAAATGGCCTCCACAGTCAGCAGATCTCAATCCAATAGAGCACCTTTGGGTGGTGGTGGAACGGGAGATTTGCATCATGGATGTGCAGCCAACAAATCTGCAGCAACTGTGTGATGCTGTCATGTCAATATGGACCAAAATCTCTGAGGAATGTTTTCAGCAGCTTGTTGAATCTATGCCATGAAGAATTAAGGCAGTTCTGAAGGTAAAAGGGGTCCAACCCGGTATTAGCAAGGTGTACCTAATAAAGTGGTGTGTGTGTGTGTGTGTGTGTGTGTGTGTGTGTGTGTGTGTAAAAGAAGATAAATAAGGGGAGAAATCTGTTACTTTACTGTCAGAGGAGTCTCTTCTCCCGGCACAGAGGAGGATCACTGTACAATGACGGCAGCTGACAGGAATGAGTTTCTGTAGCATTCCTTGTCACAGTGGAGCTGAAGAAGTCTCTTACTTAAAGTGCTCCGCTGTTTGACCAGCAGGTCGCTGAGGGGATGCAAGATGTTCTCAATGATGTTCAGGAGTTTTTGTGGCATCCTCCTCTCCACACACAGCTCCAGGTGTCCCAGAGAAGTCCCCAGCACAGAGCCAGTCTTCCTGATCAATATGTTCAGTTTGTTGCTGTCACTTGCTCTGATGCTGCTGCCCCAGCAGACAGCAGTAAATAATATTGCACTGGTCACAACAGACAACAAAAGATCTTCAACATCTTGCTGCACACATTAAAGGGTTAGGGTTAGGCTTCTGCACCCTCAAGAAGTAGAGTCCCTTCTTGTGGAAAGCCTCTATGTTGCATTTGTAGTCCAGTCTGTTGTTGAGGTAGACTCCAATGTATCTGTGTCCGACCACTACCCCCACCTCCTCTCCAAGAATGAAAATGATATTTAACACAGTCAGGGCCACAGTATACGTATCTTACAGCCTTGCTGTGCAGAAAAGCACTATAGGCTGAGTACAGTACCTATTTTGTTCGATTCAGGTATGGTGTTGTGTCATGTTGTGTCTAACTTGCAGGACAAGGTGATTACAGTCAACACAGTCCTAGAAGACACAAACGCAAATGGAATGTCATTGTATTCTTTTTGCTGTGTGAAGGCTAAAGGGACTAAATCAACTACAATAAATGAAGGGATGTTCTACATTTTAGAAGAACCTCTAGAAAGCATTATTGGTATCAATCACCCAACAATTAAACCCAGTACCAGATGTGTGCCAAATTCAGGGAGGCAAACATGGATGAAATGATTCAAGAAGGGTTAAGGTGTGTACCTTCAGTGTGTATGGGTGCTTGGGAGTGTTTATATGTATGTTAGGCATGTCTGTATCCAAGTGTTTGTTATTGTGTCTCTGCATGTGTGTTGTCAGGCCAGTTCATTGTACTTTATGTAGACGATTGCAGACTCTTGTGGCCAGTACATCATTTAAAGTGATAGATGAGCCATTTCTTCAGCGGTCAGTGGGGAAAACAGAAAGACAGCGTCATCGGGTAGCAACTGCAACAATTTCTCAGATGGTTTGAAACACAAGGAGGGGAAAATAAGACAATGATGTCTAGGGAGATGAAAAAAACATATTGCCATATCCCTGTCCTTGTACCAGACAGAGGATGAGTCATTGGGGATGTCCCCTAGACAGGGGAAGAGAGGTTAGGAGCTGAAGACATGACAAGATAGGAGCTTGGAGGTGGAACTGTTGACAAATTAAGGATTTGGACAACCAGAGATGACATGAAATAGCTATATAGCTTTTGAATATTGAAGCTATGAAAATACAAAGAAAATGGACGAGAACAAGGGGAAATAGAAAAGGAAAGGAACTACACAAATAAGCAACCCTACGTGGAGATTTCAGACAGCTTCAGTAATTGTAGACAGAATGGAGGCAAGAGAAAGGGGACAGGAGGAGGAGCAGAATAGATGAGAGAATGGAAGATAAGTAGAGAGGATGAGAGTATGATGGGGAAAAGTGTAAAAAGACAGAGAAAAATGCTTGGGAAAATGATAAATGGGAGGATAGATGAAGGAGTGGATCAGAATTGACTTCCACCCAGTAGTTTAGATGTGAGTCTAAGAGCCGCAGATGGTTTTGGCTTTTTCTGGCTTCTTCTCCAAGCAAACATTGTATCTACTGTACAGTGGTTAGCTGGCTGCTTAGGGAATCACAAAACCTTAATGCAGAGTGGTATGTGAGTGTGTCTGTAGACAGAGCGTGCTTCCCTGTGCTCTCTGCTCCCAATAAGAGATGTCTAGCTGCTTGTTTGATCTCCAGTCCCCCCTTGCTCTGCTCTACCTGCCTCTTATAGTGGGTTCAGATGTCAAAAGGATGTTGTTTTTCTTTCTGACAATCACTACATGTGTCTCCAGAGAACATTCCAGATCAGTGCCCTCCTGTGGCTTTTCTTCCAGCCCGGACCAGTCCTTAGAAATAACACACCCAACCTCTCTCAGAGTCACCTTGACACATTGAGGAAGTGCTCTGTTATTCTTTGTTGTAAGCAGGCCTTTGATGGAATACAATATGCACATGTCCAGTAACAGTATGATTTAGCTTGGTGTGATTGTTGTTAGACTACATGATGATGTTCTCAAAATAGGTGAGCATGTTATACCCACATTTAACAGGATCATTTCCACTTGATCTCCTTTTCCTCATCCCCAACTTGAATTCGTTTCCAACTCTTGGACAGGTTAGAACCACCTCTTACAGTTGCCTGTTTGTTTCACTGTCAGTCTCTTTCCTGTAAATGATCATGGGACTCTTTGTATTGTGCAGGTTTATGAGTTGTGAACCTGTCATTTCAGACTTGAAGTGACTCATATTTGACCCTTTCTGTCTAAGCAGGAGGTGTGGCTGTCTTGCTTCCTGACCTGTGTGTTACTACAGTCAAAATCTAATTAACACAACCTGACAGTTTAACCTTGGAAGAATGATGATGAGCAGGTTTGACAGAAGCAGAGACAATGGCTATGAGAAATATAAGAGAGAAATAGAGTGGCCTCTGTGTCAACCAGCAATGGTAATGAGTGAAAAATAAGAAATTGATTTATCTCCTGGTACACTGCTGAGGTTAGCTCCCACAGTTAAGTTGTCTGTATGGATGTGGATGACCCTCAAGTGAATTGAGAGGCTGAGATCTTTCAATTGACTTTATTCTGAGTGTGTTTGAGCTATGGGATTCCATGTAGAACTCACAACACAAGTGTATTACAGATTACATTTGATACACCGTTGTATGACAGACATATAATCAGACAGATAGTTCCTCTCCTAAAGCTGAAAGCTGAGCCTGAGAGTGACATACTGGGTCATTGGAGCAGCCAAAAGATGAACTCCACCAGGTGGTAGCATTTAATTTGACTGTACTGATGTTTGTTTTGGGACTGCTTCTTAGTGCTGATGTAACTCCAACAACACCCCTTTCCAAGATGTTCTGTTCTCTGAGCAGAGCTGGACAATTTTTTTGAAGTTTTAAAGAGATATGAAAGAAAGTGGGACGCCTTAGTGAAGGTGCAGGAGAGAGAAGTGAGAGAATGGTCTGAGAAAAAGAGTGGTCTCCAGTTGCTTTGTCAGTCTTCAGTAGTTCTGTTAAGTAGATTCCTGGATCAGCTTTTCCATTACCAGTATAAAAGGTAGCCTTAGATTTGTTTCACTCTGGACTCAATTAAAAGAGTATTGTGACTGACAGAAGAGAAGGGCTTGGAGTAGGCAAGTACAGAAGGTGATCTCATACACACACATTTTGCATCCCTCTCCTCTGCCCCCCACCCTCTCCGCCCTCCCTCTCTTACTCACACACACACACACACACACACACACACACACACACACACACACACACACACACACACACACATACACATACACAAACATTTCTGTCACTGTGTGTGCTTAAGCGAGCTTTTATGACTGCCAGGTGATCATGGGGGATTTGGAGAGGCACTGGGCGTCTGTGAAGACCCAGCACCTCTCCTGATGAGTTGGCCCACAGTGTATACTATAGCTCATGTTTCCCTCAGTCTCACCACAAAGGCTCCTGCCTCTCACAGTGGGCAACAAGGGGCCTTCGCTAGGGAAAGTACACTGCCTTGACATCTTCTTCCTGCCAGCCTTGGCTTTTACTGGGCATTTGGTAATGTGTGTGAGAACTTGGATGTATTCAGTTAGACCGAAATGTCTGTGTTTCCTCAGGTTTTAAGCAAAATGAAATTTTAAGAAAAGGTCATTGTTTCAGAACAATTGCAGACTCTGGCCTTGTGCAAAAAAAATCTCTCAAACCAAAATATAGGCAATAGATTTCCAGGTTGTGCAGACAAGGGTGACTGAAGCAGCCTTCTTTAGTGATATTCCCCAAAATCCTATTGTAAGGCCACCTTAGATCTAGAGTCTACTGGACTGAGTATTAGCGAGTATGCAAGTCTATGCACCAATCATATATGATGTAAATTGTTAATAAACTTCATATTTTCACAGCTGGTTGAAACGGCAGTTATCAAGGAAAATCCATTCTTTGCCACTTTAGCCTACACAGGAAGTTGCACTGTGCAGCCACTGACAACTGTTGTTTTAGTGCACCGAAGAAGTCTGGGCAACATAGATATCGGTACCAAATTTTGTACCAATTCTACCTGTAGATTCTGAGATATTTCAAATATTGGATATTTCTGAAGAAAATATATATAATATATTATATATAATAAATAAAATGTATGCACTTCTCCTCTTAGTATACTCGAACTAGCCAATTAGTCATTTGGTTAGCAAAAAAAAAACTAAATCCTCAGAAATGAACTTTGTTTCCCAGTGAATTAAAGTGCAGCTGAGATGCATCAGGTTGTACTTAACCTTAATGAAAGGCAATGTATGGGGCCACTAACTCCACAGGGACTCTACAGAGAGCCTCAACTGGTCTGGCTGTTAAACTGTTATCCCAGATAAAATCAGTGCCTGCAGAAAGGCAAGGAGAGGGAAGGAGGTGGCAGTAGAGAGGGGATGGTAGCAGTGCAACCTGCATTGATCTCCCAAACACCGAACCTCACTCTCTCACTCAGACACACGCACACATGGACTCACACCATATTATATTCGTTATGCAGGGCCACCTGACAGCCTTGGCCAAAGCTGGGGCTCACCAACAAACCAGCAGCAGTCCAGTGTGGCTCGTTGCATTGCAGGCCATAATTTAGCCCCACGCCAGCTTTTATGTGGCGTTTTTAGCAGCCCCTGTTCCACACTCAGCTATTTCTGAGGGATAATTTTTTAAAGCATGTGGCATTACAGGTGCATGTTATATAGCCACGAAAAGCTGACTTGCCTTGTGAATGTTTCTGAATAGAAAAGAATGTTGGTTTTCCCTTGATATCTAATTATTGGTCTAACTCTATTACATCGTCAATGGTTAGTTCAGTTTTTAGCACCACCTGTAGGATTTTTTATGTGAAGTTTAGAAGTCCATTACCATGTCTGGACCAGTAGTCTAGACTCTTGTGATTTATGAATGCTTCTTTAGGCATCTGAGGCATGAGGCTTCTGGTGTGATTGTAATGCCTCATTACTCCCGTTCATAGTTAGTCATAGCAAACTGCTCCTGGTCTGTGTCTCCAAGCACAGCCAAGAACCGGAGGACAAATGCTTTCTGTGTCCTTCAGTAGTGAGCCACAGAGATCTAAGTCAAATTTACCAAATGTACATGAACAGCGTTCATTGGTGAGAACATTGACTGCGGCTGTTCCATTTGTCTAACAGCCATTTTGGCCGGCAGTATCGTCAACAAGTTGAACTGGTATAATGATTTTGGCTGCCGCAAACTGATTTGGGAGTGGCTGTTGAATGGAAAAGTTCATTTCTATGCTCAGAGTGTACATGTATATGACATATGACAGATCTTGTGAATGATGTCACACACAGACTCTGCATCACTTGTTGCCCTTTAACCAAACTTTGATTTGTGTTGATTTTATAATGAAGTAATCACTTGTATTACTCATCAGGGTCTTATCCACCAGGTCTGTGATGCTTGGGTTAAAGTTTCTGAGAGCTGTTACAGTGAAAGATAATTGAATGACCTTAAATCATTGTGTGGTTGCTGTGGTCATGCTCAGCTTTGAATTGTGGTTCAGTGGCCATAAGAGCAGCAGTGTATTCATTTTGTTGAACAGGGCAAGGCATGATCTAGGCTGTTCACTATTCTTGAGAGAAATGGTTATGTTTACAGAAAAAAAAAGTTTTCACATGATTAAACTGAATGGATGTAGACACACTGCAACAAGTAGGATTTATGTATTAACAGGTGTATATTTAAAACCTGGAATGGCATATGATGTAATATTGTTCCACTTTTCCCATTGAAGCACAGGAGTGCAAAGGACTGTGAGCTGCAAGGTAAAACATCATATTTTATGTGGCACAGTATTGTGGCCAACTTTGTGGTAAAGATTTTTTTCCTCTACATCTGGTGTCAGACAGTTTTATTTGGTTTTATGGCTGACAGAGATCAATGGACGTATTGAGGAGCCTCATAATAAGGAAATGGCATCAGTGAATGCAACCCTTATGCTCTCATGATTGACATCTAAGTTCTGATGGAAGCTTCCAAGCCTTTCTTTTAGCATTTAACTGCTCAGTGCTACAGAAGTCATAGTCACTTTGCTGCAGAAGCTGTGTACTTGCCCTTATGATTACAACTGTCATTTGGTAGCTTAAATCAACATGGGTTTTAACTCAGCCCTAAAGTGTATGTTATAGGCTGTAATGTTTTCAAGAGGCAATATTTTTGCAATCCAAGAATATCTTTTGAAGTTAAACTGTACCTTAAGATGTATTTGAATGGACTGGCCAAGTCAAGACAGTGGATTCACAAGCAGCTGTAGATGTTTTCAGTTGACTGAAAGACTCCATTAATGCCTGAATTAGTCATCTTAGGCACTGAAGCTTGAGGGAAGGAAAACAGTGGGAAATAGGGAAGGGTAGATGGATTATCAGCTCTGAGTGGATTATCATCTACTGTGGTGTGCATTCCACCGTGCTCTCCGCCCCACCAGGCTTCAGTACTGGTCCATCACTTCTCAGACACAAGCCCATCCAGTTTTCACTGCTTAAGTAAAAATCTGCAGTTAGTAATGAGGTATAGGAAACATTGTTGTCACCATGATAAAAAAAAAAATCAAAGCTTTATTTTACCAGGCAACTTCAGGGAAATGAAAACTCACAGGAGTCTGTGTTCTTACTTTCAATGACCATCTGCGTGAAGGTCAAAGGCCTTGGGAGAATAATTCTGAGGACAACTAATCTGGATGAAAATAACGGACAGCCGGTGCTTCCGTTGAGGACAACAGGGCATACAAAAGCCTACAGCAAAGTCTGAAAGTATAAATGTGACATTAGGTCTGTAGTCTCTGGACAGAGATCTCCTATCTCTGTTTGTCCTTATAAGGAACCGCATGTTCTCCACAGCTGGACATGTTGGACAGAGGCAGGAAGCTACATGCACACACAGACACACCACTATACACACACATACATACACAGGCCTCTTGATGCGTTTTCCTTTAACGCCTGATGAACCACGTCATTGCCATTTTCTCGCCTTCCAGTCTGCAGCTGTCTGCACAACTTGATTAAAACATTTCTTTTAGTAATCCCTGTGTAATGAAGCCCTCTCCTGAGAATGGATCTCCATGTGTGAGTATGTGAGTGTGTGCGTGTCTGTGCATGTGTGAAGTTGTGCACATATGTGTGTTTTGGGTCAGGGTTGCTCCAGATGGGAAGAAGAGGGGGACTGAGTGTGTGAGTGAAGTGTTTCTCTCTATGAGGAGTTTGGACTGTTCAGGACTGATGACTGAGAAATGCACACATGGAACACCTTTGACCCTGGGGAACCACAAAACTCTGAGCTTTGGCTACGAATGCAGTCCCTGCCACCCTCTAACTCACTCCCAGCTCCAGCACAGAGACTTAGAGTTAGGTTTGGTTTGAGAGTGGATGTCATTGCAGATTGTGTTTGGGAGGTAAAACAGATTTGTAATCATTGAATTGCGCCAGCAGAATCACAGTGAAAAATCAACATGAGACTGGATTTACATAAGGAAAACCAAAGTGAGGAGGGTGCCATTGGCAGTAATGATAACACAGTATCTGAAGGTATAAAAGAAAAAAGAATTTAATGAGTCAGATGGTATATGTTGCATCAATAAAAGATGCCCACCAGTTACTATGATGCTTTTACAGAACAAGAAATGCTCATTGTAAACTGTGTATTGATTTTTCAAAGTACTGTCACTCATAAATGGTCATCTGTAATCTCACTGTGAGCAGGAAAGGTTGCTTTAATATAACTGAAATTTGGAAAATCCTTTTTATTGATCACTTTTCTTCTAACTTGCTCAAGTGGCACTTTCAGAGTTCAGTCAAATTCAAGAGGCTGGAGCCAAGTTGTAATAATTGCTGTGAGTCATTTATGGCTGCTGCTGACACCAGCATTGACTGAATGTTCTATATCAGAGGCCCAGCTGCTGCTCCAGTTAGTACATGTCACATCAAGCCAATGATATAGACCATGTGCATTCAATGAAACAAATGAGACGAACATAGACATGTAATGGATTAGTTATAGGTGCATGTCTTTTTCTTCTCCATCATTTTTCATCATGTTCTTTAGTTTGTAATTTTTTGTTTTTTTTGCTTTGATTTTCTATGGCAGTATTTTTTTTTTTTTTTTACCCCAATTGACATCCAGGTGGTAAAATGACAAGTTTTCCCATCCCCCGAGTTATTGTTCAGTGTGAAGTTCTTGCATGATTTATAATGTTCATTTGGAGGCTTTGCGAGACACTGTAGTGAGGCTTTTGTAGTAGGATAAAAGAAGGGACTTGAGAGCAGCCCATAATTCACTCTGGTTATTTTCAAAAGGGGTCAGTGACCTTGGCTTGGAGAGATGGGGATTTCTGCAACACTTCAAATCAGTCTGTCCACCATAAGGAGAAAAAAAATACTGAAGGTACAAACTGTCAGTCTTCCCTTTCCTCCATTTTCAAAATGATTCCCTCCAAATAAGTTCTAAAAGCGGGAAAACAATAGCAGTAGGGGATTTTGTTAATTTTTTGAGTTGAGAATGTTTGTGTTGGTCACTTAAGGTTGGGTGTGACAGTGAATGATTTGTAGAAACCTCAGATAACTTATCACTGGTCTCCACACAGTGGCTATCTGTTGTATCTATTAGACAAATATGTCATCCCATAATGAATTGGTGTTGCTGTAGACTTTGTAAATAGACTCAGATTAGTTAAAGTCAAGAGAAAGTAACACAATGTGAGGAGGGTCAAAATTGAATTGATTTTATTGACTTTTTTGTCTTTTCTACTGTCTTGAATAGGGATATCCTAATGACTAATCTTCCTGCTGATTAAACAGAAAGTTAAATTTGGACTGCTTATTTTAGAATAATAAAAAGTCAGAAAACAGTCAACATTGAGCACAATTTAATTGGGATCACTGCGTCTGTGGTTAACAATGTGATATTGGTTTGCCAGGTGTGGCTAATGTTAGCAATGCTAGCACCAGCAGTCCTCTTACCTTGCAGATTAACGTCCAAACGCCTGGGCTGAATATGGCTACTCACTGCTCCAGCCATGTGTTATATGCCAGTTTATTCTAACACAGCCTACATATACATTTATTTTCATTTTCTAGACCAAAACACTGCCAGTGTTTTTTACAAGATGTCCTCTGTCCTGCTTTCCATCTTGTTTATTTACAATATTCGGGCATTAGGGGAGGGAGAAAGGGGCTGCAGCTCCAGCTAATGGCAGGCGGCTGCAATTTTCTGTTTAGTTCCCATTGCAGACCCGATCCACCTGGGTTCGGGAATGGATTTTTGTGTGAGTGTGCCTCCTCTTTCTCTGTGGTCCATTGATGGACCAGACACCTTGCTCCACATCTCCTACTGATTTCCCAGCACTACAGTTGTCTGTGTCACTGTATTTTGGAAAGAGTGAGAGAACAGTTTTTTGGTACTGTACAGGATATGAGTAATGACAAAAGTGAACATTGTGGAAACTGCACAGGTTCCAAGCTTGCATTCTGGGACACTGTGTAAACCTTTAGGATTAGCTACTCTTGGCAGTTTTCCTTCAATCACGGCAAGATGCTGATCTTAAAAAACCAAGTCTAGGTCAAAACCTAGTATATGGCTGGACTGCATATAGTCAATGTGTGAAGTTGAGGATGTAGTTCAAAACTGTTGTGGAACCACGGCAAACAACTGACATCATCATGTCATATTTGTATTCTGCCAAGTGTCAGCTGGTTTCAGGCCTTGAGCAGTAGCCTGGTCACACCAGAAGCACATTTCTCTGTCAGTCAACAAGCGATTCTGCTCCTTTGCTCTTTTCTAATCACATGTAGAGCTGTTCTTTATAATTACCTCATGAATTTATAATGTTGTTTATTGTTGAATTTAAAAGGACCATTGCCTTGTATGATGATCTGCTAGGAGGGGCTTTCCTCCTGCCTGTGTGTGCGTGTGCGTGTGTGTCGCTCTCTATTTAGACAGATTTATTTACCACTTAATCGAAGGTGCTGGAACTCCATTCCAGATTGTTCCGGCCTGCTTTAACCCCTGCTGGTGACTCTCTTCTATGGAAAGTAGCTATGGTTTGTCCAAAAAATCGCGAGATGTGTCACAAGATGCTTTTTTTATGTGTCTCTAACTCTAGCAACAAATACGTCAAGTTGGCAACGCCGCAGTCTGTAGACACTCCCCTAATAGAAACTGTTTGTGCCAATTCATTTTGTCAGAGCAGTGACCGGTGGGGAAACGGCAACACTCGGCCAACCGACTAATGGTGTAACTTGATCACACAATTCTATCAGTCAGTCAATCAGTCAGTCAGTCACGAACATTCACATTTATAGGGTTGGCCCTGCTCTTGAGGTCAAGCCAAAAGAGGATTTGCTGACCTCATTTGAACCTGCAGTTTAGGTGTTATAATTTCATAGCTTGGCTTAATGCAATTCTTTCTCAGTAATGTCCCCTGTCAGAAGATCTGCATTAATGCCAACATATTCTAATTTCAGCACATTGCTGGACATCTACATCTGTGCAGCATGCCTCCACCTAATTGCATATACACAGAGACTTACACCCCAACCAGTCTTATTTAATTAGGCTGCATTTAATTTTGTCAGTTGAAGTACAAAGCAGCAGCTTACCAGTTCTGCTCTCCTTGAGTTTGTACTGGAATTTTTCCAAATGGATTTTTAGTGAGACTCCCCATGTGAGATATTATTTTACCTGGTAATAACATATGACCTGCAAGTTTGCAGTCTCTTTTCTTCTCTTGCCTTTGCTCCCTGTTTTCCCTCATTCTTTTTCATGTTTTCTGCAAGGTTTGATTATATTTTTCTTGTTCTCTTTTTCTCTGGCTTCCCTTTTTTGCTCAGTTTGTACCTCTCACATTTACAGAACACAGTCTTTTCAGGCTTTAGCATTGGCTGCCAGTTTTATAATTATTTCAGTTGCAGGTTGTTAGATCAGCAGGCGCCTTGTCAGCCCTGGCCTCATTACTGCTGTTGATCGTGCTCTGGCTGACCAACCTGCTGTTACTGGTTTGTTCATATGCGTGTACAGGTGTGTATACATGTGTGCTTGTGTGACAGCAATGTGTTGGTATGCAAGTATATGTGCATATTTGGCAACATTTATTCATTTGTGTCTGTACAAGTATGTACACTTTTGTGCATGCTTGTACTGCTTTTTGTTACCTCCTGTATGTGTGCTTGTGTGTGTCTCCTGTCTATGTTCATGTATGTGCATGTGTGTGGCCTCTGTAAAGCAGCAATCACAGCTGTTTAGCTGGAGCCCCAGCTGTATTCCTCTAAATATAGTCGTGACCACAGTCAGACCAGACCGGGAAGCTGATTAGCCTGAGAACCAATGGCCCAAATGGATATCAGCTATAATGATGTGAAAAGGGTTTGGTACAGATATGGGATTACCCAGAGGCTGTTTAAATGGAAGGTTAGACTTAAGAAGTGATACCTTATGCTAGTAATGGTATAACATATCACTAAATGGCTCTGAGCCATGTTTGAAAGTTACAAAAAATATTTTGTGTGGGCTCTCTGTTAAGTCTCCTCTCTTGTAAATTTCACTCATTCATTTTAATGACTAAAAATAATTTGCTGTCCCTGCTTTATGTCCACATTTAAGCATGTACACAGAGGAAGCAGACAAGGCAAAGAGCACCACAGCTGTTATGGTGCTCATGACTCTGACTCATTGCCCTCTGCACAACACTATGCCCTGTTTTGCCTGATTTTGACAGCGACACTGGACAGAAAGACTGTGCCAGCCTGTCAGCCAGTTACCTAGCCAAGCAGTCAGCAAGTCCGCCAACTGGCCTGTCCGAGCCCCGGTCTAGTTCTTCGTCACTCAGTCACGGCACCAACAGGGGACAGGTCAGGAAATGAGGCCTAATGTTGTTGAAATACACCAGAGGAAAGCATATTTCATCCGCTGAAATTGAAACACCTAATTTTTCATAACTCTTGACTAATTTTGATTTCCTCTTAACATATTCCTGGTGGCCTCTGTATTTTAATAAAAAAAAGTTATTGACTTAAAGGACTACTGTGAGGTCACAGACAGCCTATTCAATGAGGCACCAAAGTTCAAGCCAAGGCTCTGATTTTTTAAATTATGAGTCAGGATCCAAATGGATTGTGGGCCCAATTCTGGTGGGTCTCCACTTTATAAGAGTAGAAGTATGCTTTAATGAGTTTTGCTCCCCAGGCTACAGACTCCGTTTCTAATATGGAATCTACACTGTAACAGTAAATTGCATTTTGTTAGATGCATGCATATGTTTTTCAAGTTCGAAGATACATGCTATAGTGTCATTTCTTACTGCTGTTGATGCTACAGGTATTAGTACTGCTTTTGTTACCTCCTGGACACTTATTTCCTTCAAAGACTGTTGGTAACAGTGAAAGAACTGCCTGCCAGAAAGATGTTTACCATGTTGCAGCAAGAAACACTGACTGTGCCATATACTTAATGAAATCCGATGAGTGTCTGGCTGTCCTCACATCCAGCATTCCCAAAACAGCCTAATGAGAGTTTCTGTTTCTCATTTAGCTCCAGGATTCAAGTTGCTGCTCACAAAGAATTGGGCATAATATAATAAAAACAGGTGCATAATTAAAGTTTTAGACGACCACATGCACGTGACAGCTCCCCTGAAACGCTATAAACATTCGAATAAGCCAACAAACTTTCATCCCTTGCCAGTCCTCCCATTGAAGTGGCTTTGCCGGCACATTTGCTCTGCATGTGGGGACATTGTTGTTGCTGGGTCCCCTTCACTTTCTTTTGTTCAGCAGTGATATCTAGCTAAGTGTACGCGCACACATGGGCATGCAGGCATATGAACGCACAAAAACACACTTGAAAAACAGTTTGATTGATGTCTTGCTGTATAGCATGCAACAGTAGTAATTTTAATAGGCGAGAAGCATGACATTGCATGGTTCACCATGGTGCCAAATGCACCACATGTTGCCAGGGAATTCAAAATGTGTGCTATCAAGGTAAACTCATTGACCCTGTCAGGTTTGGAGTTTCTTTCTCTCTCTCACTGCCTTTGTTTTTTCTGTACTCTCTCTTTATCAAACCCTCTCTTGCTGTCTCTCATACTAGTCCCCCTAGAGAGCACAGGCAGTTAAGAACTCTGGACCTGCCTGTGAGCAGCTAACAGCTCATGTCACCCTACCGAACCACCCAGGAGCAGAAGAAAGGGAAAGATAAAGAGACATGCAGAGAAGAGGGAAGCAGAGGAGTTAAACGATTGCAGAGCTGCTGAGCAGAGGGAAAGACCCCGTGACATATCCCACACTCTGAACTGGGACCAGACCGAAATGGATGTGTGATTAAATGAACTGTGATGCTAGTTCCTGACACGCTGCAGCCATCCCTGGAATTAGTCACGGTTCTATTTTCATCGAAAGTACCACTCACAGGGCAGTCCCTTTTTGCTTCCATTACAGTATGTAGCGAAGTGAGCATATGGCTCTCCCTCCAAAAAAAGCGCTGTCAATCTCTCAGCAGAGCAGAGAGAAATACAGAAGTGGAACATGGAGGTGGAACCAAACAGACTTGTTTTGCAGTGTTTAGTTCAGGCTCCCTGGGTGTTTTTCCTGTGGATGCAGAGAGAGAGAGAGAGAGAGAGAGAGAGATTTAAAGAAAAGAGATCAGTAGTCATGGCGATGACAAGTGCTCCATCACACTCAATACTGTGTATAATGCCATGCCTTTTGCTGGGGTGTGTATATGTGTTGGGGATTCCCTCCTTCTGCTGTAGCTGATGTCATGGACAGGACCTTAAGGACCGAGGATCCTGCACAGACTGGATAGAAAAAGGGATTTCAGGGGCAGTGAATGTGTGTCAAGATGTTTGTCTGTGTGGTATCAGAGGTGTGAGAGAAGTGTGTTTGAATATGTTTCAAAAGAAAGGAGGAATTAAAGAGCAAATGAAAAAAGTGTGTGTGTGTCTGTGTGTGTGTGTGTGTGTGTGTGTGTGTCTGTGTGTGTAGTCAGATGATAGATGAGAGCATGGTCCACTGAGGTTCTGATGGACAGGGGCCTGGAGGACTCACATCTGACTGTGCTGTTACCTCATCCCCCTGAACGCTCAACTCATCAGCTTGTCATACACACACACTCACACAAACTCTCCCTCCACACTCTTGGAGACAGATGAAATGTCAAATGCGTAGAGATTCTTTTCAGGGTCAGGTTTCTGGGCTGTACATATCTTCACATAAATCATCATCACAGTTTGGATGGAGGGGAGAGAAGGGTCGGTGGCAAAGAGGCAAGCTACGCCTACCTGCCAAGTAACTAAGGAAAGCTTGGCTTGCACTTGGTACTTCTTCAATTTGCTGTTGGAATGTAGTTCTACCTATTTGGCCATTCCTGCTATCGATGAGCTGTTTTATATTGCGATGTGATATTGATGGATTCGTGGAAGTTGTGAACCATTTGTTTCCACTGGTGTCTGTTTCATTCAGTGTATGTTAGCACTTACGTGCGACTCTCCATTCTTTCATTTATTATTGTCACTGTACCCTGACTCTGTGTCTCTATGCACTAGCCTTTACCTAACCACTTCTTTCTTCCTCTCTTGTCCCTTTCTTCCAGGAGCAAAAGGTCTTTGGTCCCCACCACAGAGTGTATTTTTGAGCTTCCCCATTTCACTGTACAGGCCACAAGGCCCCAGACACTCTTGCTTCAAGCAATCTGTCAGAGTTGGACCCACAGCATGACCAATGGAGCCCCACTGACACTCAGCGAAAGTCTGCTCAATGAGGTGTACAAAGCTCCAGGTAAACAACTTATACATAAACCACATGCAGTTAACTGTGCATGCCTGTTCTTTGACAACAAATCCTTTTACACAGAGATCTATTTTCATGAATTTCATGTACCTATCCATGTTAATAATCTGGGTCTTTTTCTGCTGTCTTACAACAAATCCAAACAATAGTGAGACAGAAGACAGTGTGTGACTTGATCATTTCCCCACATATTCAGAGCATTCAAGTACACCTGCACTTAGAGCTGTTCACTTGTGATTGGAACACCTGAGACGGATGTTGATGCCAGGTCTGAGCAGGGCAATGGAGAAACAGAGGCTGTTTTTCCAGGGGCATGTGTTTGTAATTGCTTTGCATTGCAACAGGCTCTTGGTATTTTTTCAGTTGTTTTCATAATGCAGTTGTTATTGGAGGGTAGCAATTATAATTCTTCAATGGCAACTCAGCCACTTGGCAAAATAAGAAAATACCCACACAGAAGATTAATGTGTATTTTAACGGCTCATGAATAGTGAAAGAACAAAGACCAAACTACATCACTTTGCTCATCTGGTCTCTTTTAAACTATTACATTAGATGTTAATGCGTTCATCATAGTAGATTTATTGAAATCTCCTTTTTCTCATAAACTGTATTTGCTGCTCTTTATTTATTTAGTTCTATATGAACTGAAGCTTGTTTCTTGGTACCAGTACAATGTCAACAGAGATATATGGAAGTGGCTAGAGCCAAAGTGATTTGACCCTCTTGTGAAAAGCTTTCTCAGGGCTCAGCACATCATGTACGGTATTATCGTTTGCCCAAACAAGTCAACCTGATAGTAGTCAGTGGGCTTCCCAGCTTGCTCTTATCTTACTGACCCTATGCAGGGGTGCAAGCAGACATCCAAAACCTAAGGTCTCCAAATATACACATTCCCGTGAGATACTTTTGCATAAAGATCAACTTGTCTTGTGCCCGGTGTGGGGTACCGGCCCTGCAGCCTAGGGCAAATTAACTCTGAAACGGTTTTATGCTTCATGTCACCTAGGATGCCTTAATGGTCAAATAATAAATTTTGCCCCTTGTTAAAGAAAAGGAGGCGAGCCTGAATTCAATAAAACAGTAGCGTTTCTCATGACGGTAGCATCTGGACAGTCCTCTGGAGGGCCAGGGATTTTCCAACTCATTAGGATCACGTTGTTTGGTATGCCGTCAACATTCTCCCTCAGCCAAGCCAGCCAAGCTACCTTTTTCACCGTTGTGTAGCCGCCAAAATTTATGAAACTGGTCTCCCGTGGAGTGAAGTCAAATATTCCTCTCCCCTCACTCTGCTTTTCTCTTGGAATGGGGCTTGACTAGCAACATAGAGAAACATTTGCACATCTGGTTCATGTGCTGGCAGGTTAGAAAAAGAGCAGTGGGGGAAAGAGTTCCAGTTTAGAATGCAGAAGAGTGAAGGGGAATAGATGATGTGCAGCAATAATTCCTATGGTATAAAGAAGATGTCTAGTGCTGTATCTGCTTTTGAAACTGTGACACTCACAGGCTTTAAGGAAGATCTTAGCTGTCCCAGGCCCTCTCAGTCCTTGGTGTGACAGCTTAATTGTGGAGGAGAAATGGAAAAAGAGGAGATGCAAGAAAATAAAGCAGAAAAGTTGGCAGAGTTACACATTGTGAACTGTTGTTGACTGTGTTTGCTGTAGAGCATCTGCCTCACACCCAGTGCAACCTATCTTAATAGTTTTGGTTCCTGTGGGTGTTGTGGTTGTGTCCACACTGTAACTTCATTGTGGGGCATTGCTGCTGTTCTCTGCTAGCTACCTGTTTTCCCACTCACTCCTCTGCCCTGCTTTGCTCTGAGTTGTTTTCTTAACTAAGACAAACCTGGTGGGATTTCTACAAAGACCTCATTGTCATAACACCTGATGAAAAGCTTTATATTCTTTAAACCTGTCTAATGTCAAATACAAAGACTGTACTGGTAAACTGCTCTCACTGTGCCACTTACTTTTGTGTGGCAAAAGTTTTGTAGTCTTAGCAGTGGCTGCATTTGTCCCCTATTGTGACTTGCAGGCTGACTGGCTGCAACTGTTTTCGGTAAAAGTGCTGGGTCTTTCATAACAAGATTCAGATCTGCATCCTGATTTAAGTTCTGTGCTCGTTCTTGTGTCACTAGCCAGCAGTCATCAAGCCATTGCCAGGGCAGAGCTGACATACGCTCTGACACGCTGAACATGGCAAATAAAAGCTGTTTGCTTTGAACATGTGCTTTTTTCATTCCTTTTGGAATTCCTCCTCTATTCTATCCTTTTGATGTTACACAGCCTTTCAATAGTGGAAGGTGTTTCATATTGAGGTCTAGCTGATAACACAGATGGTAAGTGTCCTTCGCAGGGGAGCCATTTAGGTATGAGATTTTATTCCCTGTCCAAAGGAAATTCCATAATTCAGCAAGGAGGAAAACTAAGAAAACAAAAACTTCAGTTTTAATCTCAGAGTACTGACAGACTGTAAAACGTTCTTCAAAATAATTGGTGGACTCAGATTAAAGCAACAGTCATAGACCTTAAATCATCGCAGCTGACTGGAACACAGCCGCTAGGATTTGTAAAACTTCAAGTTTGTGCTGCTCACTGGCAGCTGCAGCAGTAACCTAGCGAGCAGCATATGCAGTATAGCCTGTGTTTGGTCGACAAGCCCAGAGACGAATGAGTGAAATCAGAAAACAAACCGTAAAATTGTATTTTCCTTGAGAATCACATGTTGTCAGTCACTGCCTATTGAATGACAGCCTGGTTTGTCGGTCTTTAGGACATCATCAGTTTTTCTGTTTTCTGTGGTGACACATTATTCCACCCTTCTTTTACATTCCAGTGAAGCTCACACTACTGTTGTAATTTATTGGTGAGCTCTGCAGAAAACAGTATGCCATATCATATGTGGCTGGTGGTCTGGTAAAAATGGAGAAGTGGTCCACACCTGGTCCAGATGTGTGTTTGTGCACATATTAGTGCATGCACTCTTACAGTATGTTCCACCTAACCGCAAGCCTTGTCAGCTGCACAGTGGAGGTAACAACAACTCAGCTCTGTCCTGGTGCGTTCCCTCCTTAATAATTCCCATTTTCTGACTTAACAAAATCGACTCCTTCGTTCTTGCTTTTTGGGTTTTTTCTGTTCTTTTCCTTACATCTTTTCTGTGCAATTCTCTACTGCCAACTTAATTTCTCTCCTCCTTTCTCCTTTTTTCCATCTGGATTCATTGCTTCATATTGTATGTTTTATTTTTTCCATTTTCTCCTCTTCTCATCTGATTGTCAGTGGCCTACCCATCTTACATGTTTTCTTTGTTTATACTTCCAGGAGCAATAGTAGTAGCAGTCGCATCAATACTAGTACAGAGGAGCCAGTAATTCCTACCTGTCACAGCTTCTAGCACACTGACCACAGTTATCTCCAGCATACTACTTGAGTCTGCATATATTTGTGAGTGCACTGTATGTTGTGCATTATGGTGAGTGTGTCTAATTCTGGTACAGGGAAAGTGTAATCTCAGTGCTCAAATTGTTTTTCATTGCTCATTCGTCAGTGCATTTTATACAAACATTTGGATAGTCAATGACTGTACCTATTTGCATTGCCTTTGTTTGCTTTCTGTTACACATTACTTTATCCTAGAATCTTGTAGAAAACACATCTCCAATGTGATAAAACAATTTCATAATGATGTAGGAAAACAAGAGCAGCTCTTTAGCAAACAATAATTACAACACAATTCAAGAGAAGTGTGGAGATTTACATGTTATTGACACCGCCTTACCTACAGTCACAGTTGTAAGTCAGTGGTTCAAATTTTAATAGTTAGTTACTGCCTCCAGTTTCTTGTCACCTAGTGTTGAAATAAATGTTAGCAATAAAATTTAAAAATCATCATAGATCCCAGTGATCTAAGTTTTGAGCAAATCGAGTCTGCACATTGCCATGAGCACACAGAATCTGTATGTTTTCTTATTGTATTTGTCATGTATGTTCCTGCTGATGATAGCTTTATTGGATTTTGATTCATGCACTTACGTCCCCAGTGGACATAGGTCTTTCAATTTCAACAGATGTGTTTATAGCTCCTTACATAGTGATGATTCATAGCGTACACCTAAACCTGCAGATGGTATAACTCTGGCTTAGGGACCAGCCATCCCCTGGCCATGTATTGTGAATATATGTTTGTTTAATGGCTACTTTTGTATGTTTGGGGTCGTGCATGTGTATTTTACTATTTGCATGTTAGGCAATGTGTGTGCTTTTTGTGTTCCCGCTCTTTGTCTTGCTGATTAAACAGAAATTAGAAGTACTGGTTGTATTCTTGCATCCATGACTTTAGAAAACTCATTATAAAAGATGGATGATTTTGCTTGTCCATCCCTTTAAAAGACTGCCAGAGGTAGAAATGCTTCATAGCCTGTTTTTTCCTGCTTGTGTTATTTGCCTGGAAGTGAGTTGAAGCTGAGTACTATTTGACTTATTAACTTTAGGTCCTTGATATCTACCACAAGAACTGAAATGATATTCAGGGAAAACCAATTTTAATTTCTTTGCCAAATCAGAGTGACAGTTAAAGTAAGCATCATCTAATCAATCATTTTTTTCCTTCATTTGAGTTTGGCTCACCTGCTGATGGTTCTCTGTTTGTTTTGTTTTTTATATTAACCTTGAACATTGGCCCTGAATTAACCGTAATGGGACCAGTGCATGATCTCCAACCAACCAAATGAAAGTTGAGCAGAAACTAAGGCTATTCACTTTCAATAATCTAAATTCTTCCCTGCAGAGCAGAAAGGCTTGAGCTTAAATTTGGTCCTTGCATTTGCCTCCCTTTTTAAGCATCCTGTGAAAGGCTGCATTTTTGAGAGACAAAGGGTAATTTAAATCAGCATAAAATTGACATTTCCACCAGTAATGTATTCAGATTTAATGCAGCTACCACAGCTGGCTTCCTGGCCACAGAGCTCTGTGGTGGTCTTGACTAGGATGGGGGGGTAGAAGTTGGTTGGTGGTGGTCACCAGACGTGCTCTAGATGATTGCTGGGTGATATACGAGCTGTGACATAACTTAAGCATGACAGATATTGGGGGGAGAGAACAGAGTAAGAGGAAGAGAGAGTAAATGATACAATGAGAAGAATGAAAAATGAAAGAAAAAAGGAAAATAAAGGGCGAAGGGAAAAGTGATGGAAAGAAGGAAATAAAGAGATCTCAGTGCCCAGGAACACAACTAACTATTGGTTCTCCTTATTAAACCCAGCTTTGGCACCTAATTGAGTGTCAGGTTATACACGCACACAGACGTGCATATACACAGATGCATGCCCACCTCCCAAAGCTATATGTACTCCTGAACTCACAGCATACGATCCCATTTAAGGCAAATGATGACAAGAATGTTTGGATACAGTGAGCCAATACTCTCACTACATAGTGACTAAAAGCATGCTGATAATAATAGTACAGGACTTATGCTCTCACTCATAACAGTATCATTATTAAAACAAGCCTTTTGTTTTTACAAGTTTCCCTTACACATAGAATGGGGGGATGGAGTGGTCAAAAGAAGAACAGAGAAAAGAGTGGAAAAAAGAACCAAGACTATTCAAGGTTACGTCAGAGAGCCTTATCCTTTTCTTCACACTGATATTTCCCATTGCTTGGAAACAAATGCAGTCTCTTAGAAGACCATGTCAACAACAGTTTTTACGCATTTTTGCACTGCATGAAAAAGGCTGCTCCTGTCATGGCCAGCAGTCCACATCCCTGTGATCTAACTGCCTTCAGGAGCATGGGTCTGACGCAAATCCCCCTGTGACGCTGTGGCATAGTATAAGTGTCGGTAATAGCTCTGTGTTATTGAAGGGGAAAAAAGTGTTCATTTTCATATCACTCTGTCACCTCCATGAGTTGATCCCTAGCATGCGGTGCATTTAATGTTGTCTGGTCCCAGTATATATCCATCTATCTTTTCTCTCTTCTTGGTGTGATCGCCTGTAAAGCTGTTGTTGGTATAGTCCTGGCTGTGAGATTCAGCAGTGGAGATTGCACTCCGCTCAGTTTTCCAATGTTTTCCTGTGCAGAGTTTGGCTGACATGGCCTTCTTAATCACAACCTTGATGTTTCCCATCTATTACTCAGAGGCCAGAGGAACGTGCAGGTTTACTCTGTCATATAATAGTTCCATACACTCAGCACATTTTCATTGTTCCACAATGAAAGTGAAAGAAAGAAGGAAGAACAAGAGCCTTTTTTTCATGGTCTATGGTTGTCACAAATGTCAGTAAAGAGATGGGAAGCTTAATGAAAACCCTGAGATGTCTGTTTCAGCGTGGCCTGGCCCCTCACTGAAGTATCCATACTTCTTTGAAGAGGTAACTTATTGGTTTGAGAGAAATTTTTGCCTGTCTACTTGTCTGCTTCATGGATTGACATCAGAGCAAGAAGAAAGCAGGAGGGAGAGGAAAGAAAGAAGGCTTTTTTTATCCATACGCAACCTTATTTCTAACATTAAAAACACGTTGTGTCAGCATCAGAGAACTGATAAATAAATCTTGGATGGAACTTGAGACGGTTCTTGTCAATGAAAACTTCAATGAGCTACAGACGGCCCTCACCCCACTCCTGGCAGATTGTGATGATGTTTTAAGTCAATCCAGACTCAGACCTTCCTCTTTTCTTTTGTCTTCCTACAGCTCTCTGCTCTTTCTCTGTCGCTCATTTCACTTCAGAGCTGGTGAGAGAAGCCTGCAGTTGATACAAAAAAAGTTTGTTGTGTTCTCCCACAATTAGATATTGGATTACATGAATATTTATATTTTTAATGGGTTGAGAGAAACATGAAGTGCCTGAGGTCTGCTCCTTCATCAAACATCGCAAGTCAGCAACAACCACTTTGCACATGTACTCACACATAAAAAATATACACACACACGCACACACATACAGATGCACACATGCATCTCCCCTCATGGTTGGTGACTTCAAACACTCATCAGGGGACATCAAGCTTGTCATTTCTCACCATGATTGTCCATTTATCATTCCGCTTTTCCTCACACTGTCCGCTGGCTTCTGGTGAAAGATGATATTTAAAAGAGTGTGCAACTGAGAGTGTTCCAAGGATTTTCTCTCCCCTGTAGCCCACTTTTCTGTCATGGGAAATAAGATGTGATCTGAAGCATGTTGCAGAACATGGATGATCCCGGTACAGGATCTGGAAGCCTGGGTTTCACATCCAAATTTTGCTCTCTGATATGAATCATTGATGTTTTCTCAGAGGCATCTTTCCACTTACCACTAAATCCAATATACCATTGGCACTGTATAGCACGTAAATTGGTAGTTGCTCTCAAAGATCTATCATGCTTTTAAAAACCTGGCTGATGGTTCGTATTTGAGTAGAGCAGTTTAATTAGCTGGCCAGCCACGGGTACAGCAAGGTTTCTGTCAATTTAATCTTTCGTCATTTGGAGCTGTGGAGAGTAAACTGAAATATGATATGAAAAAGCCCTGCAGCCATGGTTTATGAAACATTACCATGGTAAACACTTGTAGGCCCCTTCAATGTGTCATGGAAAACAAGTCAAGGCATGCAGCGTGCAGTTAAAGTAAGCTGTATATTGTTGTATGGTGTATTATAGTGAATGCTCTGCATTTACAGATACACTAGTCACACTATCAAATTACTAAAATAATTGTTGCATTATAAAGAAAGTATCTGGAGCATCATAGAAACATTAGAGCCTTTCAAAGTTTGTGGTGTAAGGGATACATGACATATAGCATTGTATTTGTACTGGCAGATAGAAAGGGCTCTAAAGAAGACTGCTCTCAATATTACTAAACCCTGACTCAATGACAGCCCCAAATAAATCTGTTTGTGTTTATGTCATCTGGTAGTGTCTGCAGAGCTGGCTCCCTACTGTGAGCCAACCGTCCCATCTAAGTGAAGTGACTAGTGCCAACTGAGCACATAGCTCCATGTCACAAGGCCATAAATTTTCACTGTAACTCCCACTGAAGTCCCTCAGCAGCACCAAAACCCCAGTCACGTCTTGGCTACCACCACACACAGACACATTCAGCCTCTGCAAAGCTGAGACATAAATATTGATCTCAGTGGATTATTGATAAACAAGAATGCTCTGCCCTCTCTCTGTTTTCTCTTTAATGCTCTTCCATGAGGCAAGTGGAGGTGTGTGGGGGGGGCAAGCGTGAGTTTTAGGGACACAGATCTTGAGTCAGAGAGAGAGAGCAGTAATCCAGAGTTACATTTCAGTGATGGAGGGGCTGGTTTAGCGTCATTAGTTGTGGTCTGTAGTTTCAAGCATCTCTCCCATGGTGGAACCACAGTGGCATTTCATCCTGGCTGCGACTTCAAAGTCAGAATGCCCCTGTTTCTTATGCTAAACAGATTTGTCAGGACAGCATTAGGCTGGGGATATGGGAGATTGAGAGGCAGGCCCTCTCATCCAGAACTGTGTTTTAATGGCCTATCTCACCACTGGCTAATTGTCTCCTTACAAGTGGCTCTATGTCACAGCACATGTTTTGCTATGACTCTCTGCACATCTGTCTCTTCCTTTTTCTCTTACTCTCTCTCATCTTTCTTACTTGTTGTATAACTGGTTCACTCAGTCCCCACCCCCCACTGTCTTCCAAGTTGTCTTCCAAACCCCACTGCCTAGGCCCATTAGTGTTGGCCAAATTGCTTCCGCATGAAGACTCCTTAATTGTGGTAATTCAGTGGCAGAGGGAACCATGGTTTGAAAATGCGGAGAACATGTGTCACTGCTTTAGTGGGCAGACAGAAAGACAGGCAGCACCTGGAGGGGATGATAATCATGAAAATTAGACCCCCAGCCTCCACTACCACCAGCTCTTACACCCCATCACAGTCTTCATACCACAACTGTTATAGGCAGAATACCACTTGCACACCCCCCCCACTCCAACCTCTAGCTAGTGTGCTGGAAGCTGCTAGGCTGGGCTTTGACATGGGGAGAAGCATTCCTCTCTTTCTCCCTGTCCGTGCGTGCATGTGTGTGCGTGTGTGTGCACGCGCGCGCAGACTTGTTTTCTTGCCTCTTACTCTTTCTGTCTGTGCACCTAGCTGCACTGTCAGGGTTCTATAGAATTGGCTGTTGATTGGAGTGTTTGTGTTTGTGTGGTTATTTAGCAGTGGAAGCCGTCACTTCTCATGTAAACTGCCCAGTCCCCATTTCATTTATCTAAAAACAGCTGTTGCTGCCACCTCAAATGTGAAATTCATCTGTTTCTGTGTGCAAGTGAAGTTTTCCTGAAATTGCCATAACCCATTCGAGTATTAGGACACCAAATGTACTGTAACTGCTTTCATTTATTGACTGTAGGGTTTTTATGAAAATGTCACACATTCTCTGGATTCTAAACATTTAATGCATTCCTAACCTTACCTAACCTTTATGTTTAAGTCCCTGTTATCCTAACCAAGTCTTGGTTTTATAAAAATTTGAATTTGTTAAAAGTGGTAATTCTCCCTACAGACATGTGTCTGCCTGCTTCCAGAGCTGCTCTGGTCTCAGCTTTAACTGCAGGACAAGCCACTCACCTTGTCTGTTTTCCTGTCCCACTCTCTCTGCATGTGTCTGTATTTTTGCTGTGTGTCAGTACTGGGCAAGGTGCCAGCAGACCTCCTGCTCCTACTTACTGCTTCTACTTCAGCCCCTCCTGACTTGGGAGAGACAGTTATTGTTTCTACATCAGCACTTAATGGCTCAGCTGGCTGCTTTTGGTCTACCCAACTTGTCAGTGTCTACCTCTTTTTTTTTTTGTCAGCCCCCTAGCTGCTGTGGGCCCACTGCCAGACTTAGAGCTTTTAGCACTTTAGGTTCTCTTTCTCTTTCCGTCTGTCTTTGTCTGTCTACCTGCCCATTAGGGTTTGATGGTAGTGTACATCCTCTTGTCAACCAATCGTCATCACATATAAAACTGATCCCCAATGCATTAATACGTGCCAGGGACCGGTTTTCAGAAAAGTAGTGGAACCTCTCACTTATGTCTATAATGTGGCTGTGTGGAGTGGAGGTGTAGTAACTTGAGTCAAAACACAGATTTAATGGTTGTTTTACCAGAAGTCACAATCTTCTCAATGCTGTCGTATGCTTCAGCCAATTGCCAGATATTATTAGTTTTTTTCACACAGAGAGGAGGCCTTCTGCCTTTCCTTTCCTCGTCTTGTAACACTTCCATGTTCCCTTATTCATTAAAAAAAAAACATTTCAGAATGCATCAGAAATGCAAATTGCCATGTATTATCATACATGTTTTTTGAATGTAAGCTAATACAAACACTGTGCTTCATCTTGCGCAGTGTAGATTTGCCTGGTTTAGCATCATAGAAAGACAACTTTCCCATACCTCTCTTCAAAGCAGAGTGAGCAGGACATGTTGGAATGTGTAAAACATGCCTTTTAAGTCTACAGATGTCCACGCACACATATTGAGACACGTGCACGCCAACTATTGAAGTATGCAGAAAGCAAAGAAGCAGCCTCCACATCCCATACTGGCCCATCAGAGTGTGTTTTCTCTTTTTTTTTATTCGTTCTTTCTTTTTCTTTCTAGTCCTCAGTATTTCTTTACTGACTTTACATCCCTCCTTCCATTCATATTTTCCACACCCTTCTCAAGGTTTGGGATGGTAAATCCAGCTGCCCATGGTTGCCCTCGTAGTGTTTGATGGAGTGCTGTAGCCTCTGGCCCCTAGCTGTGTGGTTATGTACTCCTCGCACCTGCCCTTGCTTGACAAGTAACAGCACCACACACATTCACTCACTCAGTCACTCAGTCACTCACAGAAATGCACACTCTCACACATGTCTGGCTGTAATACACACACTACATAATAATGCACACATAAACCAAACCAAATACCACTCTTCAAGCCAACAAACTACCAACCCTTGTGTTTTTCCTCTTCCTGTGTACCCCACTTTTTTATAGTCCAACAGCTGGACAAAACATTGTCCAGAGCTCTCCCACCCAACAACCACCACCCCAGCAGGTGTTCTGTGCCCTTTAGGACATCTGTGTAGGCAAGGGGGGTATGTTATAGTGATACCCCTAATTCCATTTATCAAAGACCAACCAGAGTAGTGGGAATGGCCCCTGTCATGTTCCAGATTGGCTTGCACTCTTAACGTCTCCATCTTTTCCACAAATAATGAAGGAATCAGGGGTTCAGTCTGTATGGAGGCCTACCCATCACTGTTGCAATCATTCCTTCTTTAGTATTGTTTTTAAAAAGGCCAAATGATCACTGGATCTGGTTATCCTTTTTTCCATTAAGATAGACAGGTCATGTGTTTTTAGGTTCACCGAGGCACAGTCAGTAATATAGCCACATGTCTGGTGCAGTCCTTTTATGGCAAAAGGTATGTATGTAAGCTATATTGTTTCCAGTGGGAGAAAGGAGCTTGGCTTTATGTAGTGCCTATGTCATTTTCTATCTTTCCCTCTGGTACTAGATGGCATCAAATAACCCAAATGTCTGTTTGTGTATGTGTGTGTATCTGTATTGCATATATGTGCATGAGCTTGCATGACCACTTTCCCAGTCAAGTGAATGGAAAAGTGGGTTTCAAATGGGTCTCAGACTTTTGGACCCCACTGTACATGCTTCTTCTTTTTTAGGTAAAGAAATAAGATGATGACTAAATTCATCTAAAACTTTGAGGATATTAGGAAAAGAATCACTGGTACTTGAACACGTAGCAATCCAAGAGACAGAAGGACAGTCCAAAAAACAAAACCAACCTTGTGGTCCTAATTCTTAATAGTAGTGACAGTATTGGTAGCAATGTTGTTTGTTTGCAGTAATTACACAAGGTATGGTATGGGCAGTTACTTAAAAAAACATTGATATTTATGCATGCAACATATACTGTTTAGCACTGTTAGTACAATCTGGTTCTAGGAGGAGTCGTCATGCTTGTTTGGGTTCTGGGAGGAAAAAAATGTACATAGAGTGTTTCCACACAAATATAACATTTGTCCTATAGAAAGAGGAAGCTGAAAGAGAAGCAAGTAACTAAAGCCACAGAGACACATGCAACAGTGCTCTGTTTGACCTGCAGATATATTAAGTGGTAGGCAGGGAGACAGAATGGGGGTTATTAACATTCCCATCTTGCATCTGGGCTGATAGAGGTCCTCTAAGACAGCAGGTGAAGAAGTCGCTGGGTAATTTGTCTGAGAGAGGAAGAGGAGGGAAATGAGTGGTTAGGGATTTTAGCAATTGCCAGTAATTCCCTTGGTTAAATGTGCTGTGTATATGTGTCTACTTGAACCCACACTATTCCACACTGCCTGCTGTTTAACATTAAAACTACATTTGAACTATTTAGTTGATTAAAAACTGCAAACAAATGTGTGCTAATTTTGGTGTAAAACAACCCACCAAGTTATCTTTATTCATGCAACATTTAGATTTTGGATAACCTAAGCAAGTAAAAATTTGAACAGTAATGACTTCACTGAACAGACAGAGAATAGGGTGGGGCGAAGGAGGAGAAACAGGTAGAAGAGTTGAGTAATAAGAAATGTAAGAAAAAATGGCAGAGGAAGTGGATGTGAAAGAAAAAAAGAGCCTTTAGATGTCCAGACCATAGTTTCAGGGACCGTTGCCAAATAATGACCTGTTGTGCTTTCATAGCCTCCCTGGTAGCACCACTCATCTGTGCCTTATTAATGCAATACCTTCTCACTCACCGGTAGGCAATAAATCCAGGGTAGCCAATAAATCAGTTTCATTTTTGCTTTATCCATTTCATGTATTTCTGTTTATGTTTCTTTTGTGTTTCTCGCTGTTTGTTCTGCCTTTCTGACTTGTTGATCTTAGGGTCACTGGGCAGGCATTTGACGGGAAAAGCCCCACTCAGTTGTAAAAACTCAGTCAAAAAGTGCTATGGACACTTTTAGGAAATGAAGTGCTATCACTGTAAGATGGGATTATTCTGAGAAGTAAAGCCTTATTGGAACAGGTGATGTAAGAATTTAATATGATTCCCTCGGACAGTTCCAGCTCACTGGAAGAATGTAACGTGATGGATAGATCCTCCTCTCCTCTCTCAACAGGCGGTTTGGCACAGAACTCCCTTTACTCCACAGTATCTTTCCGCCATCCAGTTACTTCTCCTTCCTCGTCCTGTTATGTGTTTGAAATAGCCTCTCACCATAGAAATAACATTGACATATCATAGTGGCGAGTATGTAATTCCCCCCACTCCTTACCACAGCACAAACAGTTTCATTTTGGAAAAATGGCAGAAGAAAGATTCCTCCACACTAGACTGCCATTAAGAGAAATAATCATAGAGTGAAGAGCACTTAAGGCTCTTGTGATGTAATGCTGGTGTTAGGTGAGTTGTAGTTGACACTAAGATGGATACAGGCGTGACTGTATTGGATATTCTTTTGGAAAGATATATTCTTTATATTGGCCTGTTACATATATACCAATAGTTCCTGTTACTTAACCTAAAATGTTCATGTCATTCAACTCAGTAGATTTACTGGGAGCTTATAAAACATTTAGACAAACACTTGACAATTTAAGGGGTTTTATCTCTTTTAATAACCATCCTGGGCACTGTTTAAAAACCACACGAAGTGCAGTCCAGCAGGTGTAAACACATTGAGGGCAATGTTTACTGATGGTCTTTTACAGCTTACAACAGGTTGCAGTTGTATTTTGATATATTTTTCATGGTATACAGACATAACAACAGCTTAACCTTTAAAACAAAGGACACCAAAAGTAATCCTGCCAGAGTGGCAACAGCACACTTCACCTGGTGTTCACATCTGTGTTTAAGAGCTCCTGGTTTCTCACAACTCTGGGAGAGAACGAAAGGGAAAGAAAGGGGTCAAGAATAATTAAAGGCCAATCAAGTGTTTAACGAAGCCACTGCAGCAGTGTTTACACCTGCTGGACTGCACTTCATTTTCACCTTGGTTTTTTTTTTTTATTAGGTGTGAAATCTCTGGGCCCGTCACCGACTCTCGAGGGCTCGGTCCAAAACCTGGAGCTGAAGTTCTGCAGCCGTGTGACGGTGAAATGCGCCTCAGGAACCATGGGAGCTGTAAAAGTATGCGCCAGGACCCCAGGTGTGTGCAGCTGTGCCCTGTTAAAACTTTACTGCCTGTGTAGGAGGGAGAGAGTTAGACCGACTAGACTCTTCTTTTACTTTCTTTAACATATACTCTTACACACCCAGTCTTTCTTCCTTTTTCTCAATCTTTATCATGATTTATTTCCTGCAGTGTGATTCAGTTGCTGTTTTCTCCTGGGGTACTGTCATTGGGCCCTGGCCATGTATTTTGATGGCAAGGATGTTATTGGAGCTAGTGTCAGCACAGAGTTCACAGGGTCAAACGTCAGACATGTCATCAGGTGGATGATACGATGTACTGCAGCTGCCAATATAGAAATACTGTACAATGAAATTATTTCAAAATAAAGTAAAGTAAACATTAAGAGTTTAACTCAGCGTAGGTTTTGTCAACCCAAATCAGTGTACATGCCCTTCACATTCCTGTTGGTCTGTTTTACCTTGACTGTTCCATATTTTTTAAAGATTTTCCACAAGTTTCCACAAAGTTTCTGGCATATTTTTCACCAATTTCACCAGCAGACATGAAGTTGAGATGTTTTTTGGTTTGACCTAAAATGCTGCAATTTGTCTAAACATATTTACGTTATCATTAAAAGCCTACATAATAAAATTCAGAGTCTTGAGTCACAAACTGATTCAAATAAAAGGGATGTGTTTTTAATCCATGAAGCACTCACGACAAATGCTTGCTTTATGTATTACAGTTTGAAATAAAATGATCATTTTTGTGAGTGTGAATAATTTTGAATGATTTTGGTAACTGTAAAATGATATTACTTAGCCTTTGATTCTTGTCTCTCAGGTTCGGGAGAGGGGGTGAAGGAGAAGCTGGTTCCTCTCATTCAGGGCCCATCAGACACCAAAGAACTCCATACGAGCCGCTGGCTTAATGAGATCCGCAAACCTGAATCTTTGCTTGCCCCTGACCTGCTGGCGTTTTCTGTTCTGGTCCCTCAGCAAGAAGAGAACTGCAGGAACTCAGGTAGAAGCTACTGAAATGCTCTCCTCTCCTCACACTTACTCAGCCTGTATATTTTTTTAATCAAAATTGCACATTGATATATTTTTTAGCTCATTTTTCAGTTGAGGTTCTGTTGTTTGGATTTGTGACAGACAGTGGTAGTCCATATTCCGTCTCAGTTGTTGATGATCTAATGCAAGAGTCTCAGTTTGTTTAGATCATCATATTTTCCTTCCTGCCATAATGTCACGCAGTGCCCCCTTTCCGTTATTTGTTTAGTGTAACTGATTGTTTAGTAAGGCCGATAAGTGTTTTCCAGTCCAGTATCCTTGAAGCGAGGTTGGCAACTCAGTGTCTCTTTACAGGCAGCATGAGTTCTCTAAACAGCAGTTAGCCTCTGTCAGCACTAGGCTGAGCTGGCTAACAACAGCTAACCACTCGAGGATTGCTGTTGAGGGCTGCACTGATGTCAGGTTGCAGTATTTGATTGCGTTCTTAGACCACAGATTATGTTTCTGGTGTCAGTGTGAGAGTGTGTGGGTGTATGCATGTGTGTTTAGAGGG